>NC_057766.1:30562040-30883866 GCF_010389155.1 Erigeron canadensis
TTTTTTTTTTAGTTAAGTGGCTGAATATCTGTATGTATTAAGATAAAAATAGATAATTGACGATTATTTTTGTTTATTAAGTAAAAAAAATAAAATTTGACTAAATGTATTAAATTTTTAATTATTAAATCAGTAAAAAAAACCTTAGTGTCTTAGTTTTAAGTGTAGATTTGAACTTAAAATTTTTATTAAAAGAAAAAGGAAAATACTTTGTGCTATATGGGGTCAAATTATTGATCTTACAAGATCTTATTAGAAGAAAAGGGAATGAATAAGAAATATTACCGAATATATAAGTTTTGGTTTGGAATTAGATGAGTCATGATGATGTGATGAATCTGGATCATCATCTGAAAAATCACCTCGTAGGTGACGAAGTTTGTCCCAATGGTAACAACATGAAAAAATGCCACTAAGGCTAAAAACAACTATTAGAAGCAAAGCGGTTCCAAGTGGGAACCCAATGGTTGGTCGAGATGAATCATGATGTTGTGGTGGTGGTGGTGCATAATTATAATAAGGTGGTGTCTCCATTACAAAAAATCACTCGTATTATAAAAGTAGTGAAAAATGAATATTGATAAAATGAAAAACGATGATATTGTACTCGTTGCAGATGTTGTGATATATATGAAGTAGTGATCGTTGTAATTGGGATCATTAGTGGCAACAAATTTAGTTTTATGGAATTTGTGTCAAAGAGGAGACACAAAGAGGGAGGGGGGGTTAAATATGAGAAGAAAGGGGGGTGTTTATGAGTGTATTTATAAGGGAAACAAGTAGTATAAGTTAGTGGGTGGGTGGGTTACGTTTGGAGATGGTACAGCTATTTGTCCCCGGCTACGGTACGGAGAGAGATAGAGATGTGTTTTGTTGTTAGATGTTGTTGTAGACTTGTAGGGTCTTTCTTTTGTTTTTTTTTTTTTTATTTTACTAATTTGGAATACTTAAATTATATATTAGAATGTGAGATTGTTAAATAGCACTTAATTTTTAGGTATAAATTTTTTCATATTTTAGTATATTATATTACTCTCTCCGTCCCATTTTAATTGTCATGTTGACTAACTTTAACCGTAAATAACTTTGTTTGTACTGTACGTTAGTTGATGAAACTTATATGAACGAAAAGTACGTTAAAAACTCAATCCATTCATATATTTTATATCAAGTGTTACATGACACAAACAAAGTTATTTACGATCAAAGTTGGTCAACGTAACAACTAAAATGGAACAGAGGGATTTATGACTAAAATCATTATCTATTATACAATAAATAAAAAATTCCTTACCAAACCACTTGATCTTATATCAAATGGCCACCTATGGCCCTCTTTTGAGGTTTGGGGAGGGAATGTTGGCTTGGAGACCCTGGATCAAATCCCAATTCTTCGTTGTTTCAAGCATTTACCTTTTCAGACGCGTGCGAGCTGTGTCATCGCACCCTTAGTCTCCAGCGATGCCTTCGGGTTCCAACCTCTAGCATACTGTCTGTTTGAATGTCATTGACATGGTTTAAACCTCTAATCGACTAACACGTCGTTTAAAAAAAATTCCTTACCTAAAAGTCATATCCACTTTTCTCTTCGTATTTAGAAAATTTATATAATATATCACTATACCGCTCGTTATCGACAGGTCTCTCTTCATACTAGTATTGTCAAAAACACAAGGAAAATCAAAATTTTGTAGATTTTATTTTCGGTCGGGCAATCAAATTTCTACCAGTTCTAGATACATAGCTAACATTTTGTTCTTTTTTAACGTTACCACTTACAAACAAACTTTTATATGAGTTGTATACTTGTAGCCTTGCATCAATTGACTTGCCAACATTTGCCAACCTTTAATAATCTTTAACCATATTGGGACTAGCTAGACAGCTAGTTAATGTTGCATTTAAAGTAGAAGCATCAGATTTAAACATGCTTGCAATTTCAGATGATCATTAAGAAAAGAAAACAAAACAAGAAATGATATACTCCCTCCGTCTCATTTTAATTGTCATGTTGACTAACTTTGACCGTAAATAACTTTGTTTGTGTCATGTAACACTTGATATAAAATATATGAATGAATTAAGTTTTTAATGTACTTTTCGTTCATATAAGTTTCATCAACTAACATATAGTACAAACAAAGTTATTTACGGTCAAAATTACTCAACATGACATTTAAATTGGGACGGACGGGGTACCTTTTTTAACTTTAACCTAATAATTGTTCTAAATATTTTAAAGTTGACATGTGTAACACATTTATTCTTTATCATATTTTCATTTTTTGATTTTTCCATGTGTCATGATTTTATAATTAGAAGGATTATTAATTAAATTAAGAGGATCTAGTATTTTTCCCAAACTAATTGACACTACAACAAATTGATCAGGCTTGACAGGATACCCAAAGTCGTTCTAAAATGATACGATAAGGGACCATTTAGTTGATAAGACCAATGGCAGAAACATCCATCTAAAGGCGTTGTATAATATAAAGTTTTTACAACACTTTTAAGTGTTTTATAGAACACCAATATCATGAAACACATAATAATGACCCATAAAATAAGATGTTTCATATATACAGGACTTAAATTGTGTCCTAACAGATCATAAAATATGATATTTCATAAGGTTTTAAATTTTAGTACATGTTTTGTAGATTTTTATATCTTAAAACATGTTAAAGCGTCCTAGAAAATGGTTTTATGGTGTGAATCCAACATACACTGATTTCGAAATACAGGCAACCCATGGATTATGGAAATAATCTCCATCGCCATATGCCATATGGTATGAGTGGTGTCAGTTAAAAAAAAATTTCGTCTGTTCAAGCAAATCATTTTTTTTTAAGTAGTGATATATGTAATTATCGATATATGTACTTTATTTTAATTTTATTTTATCTTTCCTTATCTTAAATACATTTTTTGACTTTACCTTTTGTAGCCGGAAGTCTTCATGGAATCAGTATCTTTATCTTTGGGTAGAGGTAAAATTTTTGCTGCTTATTTCTCCCATACTCTATTCAGAAATTGGGTCTTGTTGTTGTTATATCTTTCCATATCTTCATTTTTCTATTTATATATATATATATATATATGAGAACAATTAAATAATAACAGTTTTAAAATAAGAACACGGTGAAAACACTTAAAAACTACATTTTGATGCATTAAAAGATCATAAAACTAACATAATGTATAACTAATTATCATTATTTAAATGTTTAACAACACATTGGCCTGTCAAAATCAAGAAAATCATGTTTTTTGTACTTTTAGATAAAAGTGTTCTCACCGGAGTGTTACCATATATATATATATATATATATATATATATATATATATATATATATATATATATATATTATGGGGGAAGAGAATATAAGACTGTTAGACACCTAAGTTTGATGAAAAACCACTCATATATCTTTTTTAAAACCATAAAAATCATGGGGGCAAATATTTATTCAAAATATTAAAATATTGATATGTAAGGGGTTTTCATCCAAGTTTGGTGCATAACAACCTCATACTCACGATTCTGATATGTTATACTAGTGTTCAGGTCTATCCAATGGACGGGTAGTCTCAAAATATATTAATCAAAGCTAAAAAATTGGAATTCAAATATATTAAATAGATATACCGAAATCAACTTGGAAATTTGCTAGTTGGATAGCCACTCCATCGGTCAAAATACTCTTAAAATTTTCCGCCCATTCACAATTGACCGAGCCATGTATGATAGTTCCCTGTAAATAGCAAAAAAACATGAAAAAAACTGGTAAGTTCTATTAGTATGTTTCTATGTATTTAATCCAATTTTAAAAAATAAACCCAAACAAATTAACCATAAAAACCGAATAAACATCTTTACATACAGATCCAGGAAAACTATTGAGGATAAAAAAGAACCCAACCAAAGACATTACAAACGTCGATCAAATGATTTTATCGGTTAATGCAAGAAAGATAGGGAAACAAATTACTGATAAAAAAAAAGAGTCGAGCCAAAACCATTGCAAGCTATCTCCTGTTGTGTTAAATTCTAAACATAACGTAGATCAGGTTTTATCTAAAGGTATTATTTAAATTTGATATTATGTTTTTCATAAGATCCGAAGTATATCTGTCATACATAAACTAAAATGATGAATTGTTCCACCATGCTAAATAATCATACTAAAACATTCAACACCGTCTCAATATGTAGCATTTTTCCCTTACAAAATAACAACGGCTAAAAATTACACCATTAATGAGTTAGTTTTTCAAAACAGATTCAAAATAATCATAGTTAATATATTAAAATAATCATAATCTTACACATAACAAAATTCGACTTTTTATCTAAAAATTTATAGAAAGATATAATCGTAAATCATAAGTATACACCATTAATGAGCTACTTTAAAAACGATATCAAAGTCAATATATTAAAGTAATCAGAAACCTACTCATAACAAATTTGGACTTTATATCTAAAAGGTTATAGAAAGATATAATCGTAAATCCTAAAAGTTAATATAGGTTATAAATACAAAATTTAATATATAATATTTAAATTAGTTAAGTCATATATCACAACTTAATCAATACGAAAACTAAAGAAAAAACATACGAAAATTAACTCCATATAAATATTGATTCAAGTTTACCCATTTTTTTTTTCAACTTTAGTTAAATATAAAATTTACAGTTTCTTATATTCTAGAAGTGTAAACTATATAATTTGAAAAATCCATACCAATTTATTAACAAAGACCATCTCGAACGTTTTGATTTTATTCGGATTGTTCCACTCCGAAACAGTCCATACATGCACAACACGGAGTCGTAAATGATGGTTAACATGTGTTAGCTTAAGATCTTTAATATGAATCAATGTGGTCATATTTTTTGTTGTTGAAGGAAAAGCCATAACGAAGCTCAAACTAAATTAAAAGAAATAATAATAACAATAACATAAGAATTCAATGTTAAAAATTAATAATAATGATTAATTATGTGTAAAATATATAAAAAGAAAAAACCTTTTGTAGTTGATCGTAGTTTCTTTTTTGTTGTCGTACGTGAGTTATATTATAGATTACCAATAAATCCAAAAAAGTGTAAATTAATTATTTTTAATTTTAAATTGGTAAAGAAAAACCAAAAAGTTTAATTAATTATTTTTAAATTGAGTTAAAGAGGATTAATAAGGATGAAGGATTAACCTAAAGGAGAGGATTAAAGGTGTCAAGTGTATCCCAACTCCCTCTTTTAGTTATATTATAGATAAATTATTAATAATTATAGATGTCTCGTTATCTTTTCTAAGCATTTCTAGACTTATGAATTTTAACTGTTCCGTTGGATATATTACACGAGAAGTTGTATTGACACGACTTTATGTCAATCAATCATATATTAGTCGTGATTTTCCAAATGTTGTATGGATGGGTTCTAATTAGTACGCAAAATGGTTCCATTTCATTACCCACCTTTTGAAAATCAATGGTTATATAGCAAGCCAATCCTGTGATTCATGTCACTCCACCAATTTTTCTTCTAATCCATCCATCTTAGGTTTCATATCTTCAAATGAACAAATAAGTTGTAACGAATATTTTCCTTTTGATCACCTATAAATATAAACAGATCATGTGCATAAACATTGCTTGCACGTAAAATGTAGATATCAAGTTTATGTTATCTCCCAATAATTATAAAACAACTTCCTAAAATCATTTTAAAAAAAACCATAACCTTTGGATGAAAAACAAAATTAAATTTAACCTTTGGATTACTTTACTTACATCATTTACCTTTTTTAAATTAATTTACTAAATTATTAAATTAAATATTAAATTACATTCTATATTTACATATAATGATATTTATTGAATATACGTTGATGATTAACTCAAGTAACATGCACTATTGGTTGAATTTTTAGTTAATGGTTATTTTAAGTTCTTTATAATTTTCTTTGGTTGGCTCTTCTTCAATATCGTACTTTAAACACAAATTTTGTATATCGTATACATTAGCTTTGAGCCAATATGGGAGTCCCTACTTGATAGAGGTTTATTCTTTCTAAGAAAAAAACCAACATTCAAACTTCAACATATAAAAAAGGTTTTGCTAAACAAAGCCCTAAGGGCTTTTGTTAAGGTGCATTAAATAATTGTACGCTTACCATAAAAATCAGGGGTGACATTTTGATATGAAAATGTACAATCTTTTTATGCACGTTAAGCGAAGCCTTAAAGGCTTTGTTTAGCATTTTCTTAAAAAAATTGTGATGATATAGAAATGAAATAGATTTGTGTAAATGTAAAATACTAAGCTATTAAAAAATATACATTAGTTTGAATCGATTTATCGAAGTTTTTGATAGAGACATTTATAATCAATAAAATTTATAATAGGTAACGTTTAAATACCAAAAATAAATGTGTAAACTTAATCGTATTTAAAAATCTAATAATCAATATGCCAAAAAAATATACTTTTAATTTCAATAAACAAAACTCTAAGTTTCGAAATTTTCATGCATGATTATTACTGTTATTTTAGTAAATAAGTTAAATTCATCAAAATGTAACATACATAGCTTTTTTAAATAGCAAATACAAATGTATGATGTACCCTTTCTTATATAGTTTATTACTAGCATATCACCCCGTAATACGGCAGTGGTCGTGGCGGTGACAATGAGGCGTCGAATAGTGTAAATAGTTGATGAAAAAGTAATTGATATCAAGACTTAATAGAAATATTTTAAAAGATATAAGATTGATATCGTAATTTAATCATTAGTGTTAAAGGGTAGTGTAGGTGAAAATATTTTAAAGAGTAATAAGTGAAAATTATTTTAAAAGGTGTTAAGTGAAAATATTATATATTTTTCAACACTTCCAAAAGTAAAGTGTTATTTCTTTTATAATATAGTATAGAAGTATAGGTGTAGATATATACTTTTTATTATCTTTAGAATAGTATCTGAACCATTTAAATTATCTTTTGGATCATTATATCACTTTACAAGTTCTCTTTATGAATTTTAATAAGTAAAATGAATCGTGTTAGAATTCACATAAGGTCTTTGGACAAATATAACAGGTCTTTAAAAATCAAAAGTATAATAATATTTGAATCGAATAATTTACAAGTACATGATATAAAAAAAGCTGAAAAAAATTCAATACATTCTTTGATTTTAAGTCTTTTTAATTTATTTGAGTAAATATTAAATTTTGCTAATTATATTATTATAAAAGTTTAAGTATTTTTATTCCGCGTATTACGCGGAAAAATAATCTAGTTTCTTATATATGTGCTATTTATTAATAGAAACAAATAGTTTGTACAATTTAATGATCATGTCCACATTATTATTTTTACTTTTGCTATCTCGCAAGACTAACTTTTATTAGTTAAAACATCATATAGATATAGAAACACAAAGTTATTGAAGATTTGAAGGTACCTTATGACATGATATAGTGATGATATAAGATTACTATGTGAAATGATATATCCTCCAATCTAATAATCTTTTTAAAATTTTAAAACAAATGACAAGTGTAATCATTTTATTTTCTCTATTAATCACATTCTTGAATTCTAACAAGTTGGATGATTTTTAGGATGATTATTTTGAAAGATTTATCATTTTCCCTACAATGTTCTTCTTTTTTACACATACTTTTAAAGATAAATTTTTTGAAAATTATATTAAAGGTAAAATTGTAAAGGTAACTTAACTTCGGACAACCCAAAATGAAAAGATGGACACTTATTATGATACGATAGAGGTAACGATTTCTTTTTTTTTTTTAAATGGCATTTTAATCCACTCCTACTCCTAAATTACACGTAACAGAGGTAACGATTTAATTGGTTGTTATCGTTATTTTGAGCGGGTACAAAATTAATGTTAAAAATTTTATGCTGAGTCGATTTCAATATATATAGTTCGATCAATGATCTTCTATGATTAAAATGCAGTCTTAAAACATGACATTGGAGCTAATTAAATGACAGTTTCAGTAAATAATTTGATTTGAAAAAAAAAGATAGAAGAATCGTGTAAAAGCGGAAGTTTCTAGGATAAAAACGTGATAATATATGTTCGATTTATGTATAATAAAATCAAGACATTGACAATTACATTTCTTAAAATTTAGATTAGAGTTTGCTCTAGTTGATTATTTGCCGTAAACACAAGAAATATCTTCTGTTTTTTAATATATTTGTTGGGTGGTTGCTATTAGGTGAGATGTACTTATATCTGAGAATACTAACATATGTTTATAGATACACACAGATATGTCGCAATCAATCCCAAAACTGTATATTTCATGATCATGACACAAATTTTAATGTTGTTCTGCTTCCATCCTAGATCAATAGCCCAATCCCTCTTAAATTCTATCTTTAGACCTTCTAGAGCCTCTAGGATTTGAGTAGCACTTTACTTATCGAAGATATACATGAGAGTGATTGAATAAAACTTGTATTAGATGACGTAGCAAATTCATTCTAAGCCCGTATTGAATTAAGTAGAGTTTAATGGTTAAATGTTGGTTCGCAAACCGCTTGGCCGAGATCGGATTATTGTCCATACGTGCACCTCCCAGCAGAGGTGGAGCCAGGATTTTATGTTGAGGGGGCTCAACCATATTTCTTTCCTGATCGTTGTATATAATATAACGTGAAAGACATAATCATTTAATAAAATGTTAGTAAAATATAATTTTATTGTGATTGTTTACTTTTATGGACCAAATGTAAAAGTTAATTTTACTTGAACTGTCATGGTTAGAAAGCATACATTTATATATTGAGGGTGATTTGCTTCAAAAAAAACATTTGTATTAGATGGCTATGAGCTATTCTTCCATTGGAAAACATAAATGGTTGGCGAAGGCTAAGCACCCTTCAGTCCCCCTACTAGCTCCACCCCAGCCTCCCAATGATTTAGTTAAAGGTTTAGCTTGACAGACATATCCTGACGTCGTGGTCATTTAATTTGGACACGATTAATCCTTCCTAAAAAGTCACGTACAATGAGCTCATATCTTTAAATACCACGAACGCAGTTATGGAGAGACTCGGAACATATATTTCTATCAAAATGTTTAGTTTTGAACATATATTTCTTCACTAAAGGTTGCTTATAACTTAATGTAACTTGTGTTACTATTTATAATTGATTAAGCGGTATAGTTTGTTCCTCAAAACTTTCATAAAAGTAAATATATCAACACCATAGTTATACGAAGTAGTACTTATTACGGTTATGATAAAATTATATCAGGCATTTAAATAAATATATTTGGCATTGCACAGTGTAGTAGCCAGGATTTTTATTTTGGGATCGCCAAATAGTTTTTATGATACAAATACATGTGAAATTAAACTACAAAAATTAATCACTCTAGTTTGAATGTTGCCAATTACTTTAAAACCGATTAAATATTTAGAAATAATACTAGAAATACAGAGTTCTATAGAAATTGCTCCCTAGCATGGCATATGTGGAAATGGAACACGTACTTATCCTAGTATAGTTGATAACAGTAACGCGATGTCAGACCTGCAGTCAGCAAAATGTTGGAGTATGATCATTTTATTATAAATCGCATGTCCGGGAATAGTTTAAGCCTACGGGGTCACACGAAATGACACGGTAACTCGATAATATTAATTGATATATTAAAGTAATATATTAATTAGTTTGACATGGTAACAAGGCTTTGTAAGCCTTTGTCTAGCTTATTTTTCAAGTAATGTTTAACCTAATTATCCCCTATAAATAGAGGGTTTAATTCTAGGTTTTTTTATTATTTTCTTTTCACATAGTTTTCTCTCATCTTCTCTTTTTTTCTTGAAGTGGCCGAAATTCTTTTTCTCTTAAGGGTTTTCGACTTCAAGTTAAGGGTTTGTAACAAAGGGTTGTTCGGTTAAGTGATCGGGGTACTAGCATACATTATTCGGGGTGTCTAGTGTGCGATCGTAGATGGGTTTTGCTTTAAACCCTAAGCAATAATAATATCATTATTATTATTATCTTATTGGAGCTTTGCATAAGGTACACAACTCAATTATATTATTTGTTAATTAATTTGATTGCATATTTGATTCGATTTCTTCCGTTGCGCTTACTCGTGATTATGTATGTTTATGTGTTCATATTCTAACACAAAAACCATGGCATGCATTATGCTACACGAGGTTTAATTCATGGATTTTCTATTTATGTCGTCTCAAACTTTTATTTTCTTTTCAAACACTAAATTTTGAGATTACTCATGAGTTCATCCTAAGTTAAATGTTTCAGTTTAACTTTCTAAATCATTTTAACAATTTTAATAATAAATATTTTTATTTGTGTTATATTATAATTGATGAACTTATGTTAATATAAAATATACTTTAAAACCAATTCATATATCTATATTTTCATTAATTAAGCATTATATAACACAAATAAAAATATTAATGATCAAAGTTAAACAAAAAAAATTAAAATTTTAAATTTAAACATTTAAATTGAGTCAAAGATAATATGTTATAATAGGTTTTAAATGCATGGCTCTGGTATCCCCTTGCATAAAAAGACCCAGTATAAATCACTAATTAAGTGGTAAAATTGGGTCCATTTAAGGAATTTGGGGAGGGGTTGATGACTTAGCGGCCTTTCATCGAATATATATTCTTGTTTCTTCAAGTATTTACCTTTTTAGCGTGTAGTGGCGAATTTCAAGTCCCATGATAATGTTCACCTTATATGTCAATGTTACCTATAGATGTTTGAATTATTAACATTGTTGTGAAACTGTAAAATATAGAACAATAAAGAAGACAATAGATAGAGAAGGATGGAGTAATTTATTTATTAACATCACCAATACAATGTTTATATAGATACAAGTAAGAGTCTTCTCCAAGAAACAAATCTCACAATACAATACAATACAAATATCTAGTTACCATATATGGACATCCATATAATATTTATTCATAATACTCCCCCTTGGATGTCCATCTACTAAAGACATTATGCCTCGTTAAAACCTTACTAGATAAAACCCAATGAGACAAAATTCTAGTGAAGAGAAAAGAGTACATAATTATTTTGATACGCTTGGGGATGTTGCCTCATTAAAAACCTTGACAGGAAAACCCAGTGGGACAAAGCCTTGCTCAAGGGAAAAAGAGTGCAACGCGTATCTTCTCCCTCTCATGATCACATTACTTGAAATTCGCTGGTTGGCACAAATCAATATCACAAACCAACAGCTTTTATCTTGTAATAGTAAGTGTCTTAATTTATATGTTTGATTCTCGCATGAATGAATTCCTTAAATTCACTTTCTCAATACATATCATGTTTTACAATACATCATACATATTTTTCAAGTACATCCTCTTACTTCACAAGTTATGTACTGCTTATAAATTCAAAGTAAATGATGTATTATCTAATGTTTGAATCGCGAGAACTATCAATGCTTAGATGACACTTCCAAACGAACATTGTGATCATATATTTGGAAATCAAAGGGGCTTTATTATATGACCTTATAACCATGAGCATCATTTATCCAAATAAAGTATATTTAACATCTATCTCTCTTAGCTTTCATTATCCAAATAAAGTATATTTAACATCTATCTCTCTTAGCTTTCATGATGCACATTGATTCATCGTAAGATGTTATATTCATAAACCAAAAGAGAGACTTAGTCTTTTATAAACTCAATCATCATTGGACACTCTCTCAGAGTTCCATTAATATTCAAATCATCAAAATACATGAAACTTATATCATATTCATATTCGGATTTCTTTATAAGTTTCAAACATAACATTTTCTATTCTCGAGAACTTTTCACACCATATTTAATCACGAGACATGCTTCATGCATTTTATATCCCTCATGGAATCTCAATTTCAAATGAGCATTATTTTTATATACTAGACGCGAATCAATACTTTCTCATTTTGCCAGACTTTTAATTTAGTTGCTTCCGCCATATAATTTCTGCACTTTCAAGTGCTTGGACTTCATGTCCCAAACTACTAGCGTCTTTTCATCTTGTCCAATCATTCATAACATATCAATTTATTTGCATGCATGCTTTCAAGATCCTCACATTATTCATACTCTTAGCGCTATCATATTCAATCAATCTCGACGTCGCTTTTATTTATTTTTCGATTCCATAATTCTCTAGACATGTCACAACTCATTGAGATCTCATTATTTCCAGGTACCCCGGGTTTCTCCAAAACCTCCATGTCTAGTTTCTCATCATCAGTCTTTTTTGGGGTCTTTATGCCTCGACTTTGACCATCTAAATTGTATGCTCCTTTTATTTCGAGGCTTTTATTTTGGAATCGACTTTTCTCACTTATTATCAATCGGAGCATAAGCAGCTTTTTGGTCAGTTAACATTGCTGGCAATTACTAAATATTCTAAATGAATTATCACACAAACTTTAAGCTTATATTCACTGGTGTGAGGATCTTTGATAATTCATTCTCACTTCTTTAGCTGCTTTCCACTTTCCCTAATGTTGGGAACATCTCCCCCTAATGTTGGGAAAACTAAATCATGTCAATGAAAAAACATAAGCCATAAACAAATATTCCAATGATGGCTTTATTGAATATGTACACCTCTTTCATGTTCCAACTCATACCCAAAACAACCATACTAATGTCTAGTCTAATCAGACAGTTTCAAACTGAATCAAAGCATAAGCCTACACACTTCCAAGGCATGTCTATTTTCCCAACATTATTTCCAACATTCTTTGAAGTCTCATCTCTGTGCATTGTGGTGGAGCAACTTAATCATATAATACACATTCAAAACTCTTATGAGACATATGTGGTTTCTGAACATAAACCAATTTCAGTGGGGAGGAAACACAATAAATTATTGGCATGATGCGAGTTCAAAGTTATTGCATGCAATGTAAATAATAACATGGCCCCAATTTATAGTCATTCATTTACTCTTAATAATCATTATTGCCAACAATATGGAACATGTTCCCAATCTTATAAGATAAGCAATTAATTACGCAAACATCATGTTGCGACTTTAGTGACCCATTTAGACGATGCATCGATTTTAAAACACTAAATGGTCAATATGGACGATGTATAGGCCTACTTACATCTCCTTTGCATATGTTTCATTAAATTAAAAGGATTCAATCCTTATGGAGCAAATGACCTCAATTTAAATAATCACTTTGAAGAATCCTTTCCCCTCTTCAATATATTGCGCATCATTATTGACCCGGGATGGTCCAACCGATCATGCCAATCAATCAAATAATATAAGTCTATAAACTTTCATTTAGACATTCATGTGCTTTGTACAAAGATATCTATATTAGCACATCTCAAAACATTTGTTTCTCATAATAGATACATAGTATCTTTCACAATGCCTTCAAATAATTCAATACAGTTAAATATAATACTCATATTTAGCAAATAACATTTGACGTAGATTACGTCTTACACTAGTGAAGTTTTACATACATATAATACTCACATTAGCAAATAACATTTGGCGTAGATTACGTCTTACACTAGTGAAGTTTTACATAACTTATTCATGATAACTTAATAAGATATCACATTATCCCACATGAAGAATATAATCTTTGCAATTTTAGAATCAAATAAGACATCATTCAATATATCCAATAATTTTGAATACAAAATTCATTATTTATATTGCAAAACTCTCAAATATTTTTACATATGTCCGTAGATAGATTATGACAAATCTATATCTAATGATGACAAAGTCATTCACTTATGAAAATTAAAATAGCATACTAAGAAATATCCTCTCATTCATATTCATGCATTTGTCAAATAAACCACACCAAAATAACCGAGGATAACGTGCATTTAAAATCAACTCAACTAGATAAAACATACATGTCATGTATATAGGCTTCAATCTTAAACCTATTAGCTACAAAATTTGGCTTAAAATCGTAATAATATTTGAGTCATACATTGAACAGTTTTGCCACACAATTACAAATTAAATTAAAATAATTTTAACCATTAATTTATCTTATATTAAAAATTAAAAATATAAATTTACATTTTATTTCATCAATAGAAAGTGTTGAACTAATTTCGGCAATGTATGTTCATAAATTCGTGAAAAATATGAATGTTTCAACTCGACATTTATCGAATGCATATGTAGCTAATAGAAAATAACTATTGATAGACCATATATTGCTTTTAAAACATACATATAAATATTAAACCACAAGCTATAAACACATGTACGACTCATGCCATAATATCATATATCATATAGTGTACTATAATCATAGCTAGGTAACCACATACAAAGTATTATTTTTGACATCCATGACGCTAATAAACATGAAACTGTTTCTTTTTAACTATTTTATGAATTCATATTGTTATCCGAAATTTAGATATTTGAAAATCTCGATAATACATGATAGTTATGTATATAATTACTAAGATCTAACAAAGATTGCAAAGATTTTCGACTCAAGAAAAGTGATTTATTCATTGTCTTGACTTAATTAAGGATAGAGGCAGATCGGAAAATCATATTGAAAGTATATATTTTACATATTACACTTTCATGTTCATATATATTCCTTTTTTTAAAAAAAAAAACAACATAACCTCAAAATTATTATTTAGCAGTATTTCAAACATGATGTGTAATACAAAAAGAAACATGAACCAAGATACGCATACAAATTGGACAGAAAGCAAATTAAACAAGCCCACGAAATTCAATTTGTAATAACTTATCAATATAATCTTTTTATATTGTTTCTACTAATTACGTGTGGCATAAGAGAATGTGAATATAAATATGAATTGACCATATGTTTGAAGCAGGTCAATAGAGGCATTCTACATTACTAAAATAGAGATAAGTCTTCATGAAGTAAATCATATATTAATCTTTTGTATGATGTTAAATTACTAGATCCAACATATTTTATTGAAATAAATTTCGTAATTATTAATCTTGAAGCATGAACAAAACACATATAATTCTTGTTAAAGTTGAGATAGTCACCTAAATCTAACTACGAGCTTAATATGGCCGTAATCAAGTCTAACTACGGTTAGCAACCAATTCGGACCGTTCAACAATCCAAAGGAAAAAAATGTTTTGATTTGTATAATACAAGAGCAACAAACAAATAATCACAGTAGCAATGTATATTATAGTTCTATAAATATGATCAATCGAGTTTAAAAGAAAAAAAAAACTTTCGAATAACATTATAGTAGATACAAACTCAAAGGCTCAAAACTTTTGAATAATAAGAAAAAAAATATAAATAATATATATTAATTGTCAGCATGCAGTAAAAGTTAAACTGCTTTGAATGAATTTGTCTCAATTGTCGGTATTTTGAAAAAAATATATTTATAACTTGATGTAATGTTTCAAAAGGAGAATAAGAAAAATATACCTCAAGAGATGCTTGTCGCTTGTCGGCCAAAAGTTTGTAAACTGGAATGCTTAGCAAATTTGATCGGCCGAAGAAAAAGATTTTAGGATTAGAGCGTGCTAATAATGTGTTGTGAAACTGTAAAATATAAAACAATAAAGAAGACAATAGATAGAAAAGGATGGAGTAATTCATTTATTAACATCACCAATACAATGTTTATATAGATACAAGTAAGAGCCTTCTCCAAGAAACAAATCTCACAATACAATACAATACAAATATCTAGTTACCATATATGGACATACATATAATATTTATTCATAATAAACATCTATATTTATCATTATAAAAAAAACTTTAAGTGAAAGAAAACTCATTATCCATATATAATTAAGACCTCCAATTTTTTTTTTTATTACCTACTAAATTTGATCGAAATAGTTATAAAATACATCATCTTAAATCCATTTCAACCGGAAACATCGGTATCTGTCGTGATAAATACAAGTATTTAAAGGGGTTAAATGAATAAAACCATAATCGGCCCTTCGGGGCTCCAAAAGGTCACCATTGAATGCTTGGGCCGTCTTATCGATCTATATTCACGTTAAGGGATATCCTTTTTGTGCTATGAATAAGATATGAGATATTTGACTAGTATAGATATATATGATTATTTAATGTCAACAAACATAAATTCTATATTCGAATTATAACTGCATACAAAGTTATGCGGAAAAATGTATCTATAAAAGCACCTTCAATTTGAAGGAATATATATATAATATAATATAATAATTAATAGTTTGTATTATGTTTTGATCGACATGCATTATAATATAACATTGGTGACAACAAAATAGTGATTTTAGTTAAGCTAGGTGAAAATTGATTCGTGGCAAGTGAGTCGCGAGCATGTATCATGGCGCATGCCATGTCTAGGTACTGAATTAGGAAAAACAAAAAACTATCTAGTTTGTCATTTTAATATACTTTCAAAATTGTGAATTGAGTTACATATATGGGAATGCTTGTAGTTTTACACATAGCAAATGCAACTTTTCTGATTAATGTGTAATCAAACCATCAAAGTCAAAGTCTTCTTGATATTGCAACAAATAAACGAAACATATATATGTTAAAGCACCACAAAAATATCTAGTTTTAATCAGTGGTTATGTTTCTTGATATAAATCAATTGGGTCATTGCACCATTGTGTTTCCGGCCACCCTCTTCCGTTCCTCCTTTAAAATGTCCTTGTTTTTCCTTGAATTCAGTATCTAAGAAAATATCAACTTTATTTAAAGCTTTTTAAACTTGTGCCTACACGTACATATTAAAAAGTTTATTCAAAGTATATATTGGTATCTATTTAGTTAATATTGTAATGGATAAGAATGTTACACTAGATGAAAAAAATCTTAAAAATAACACATAAGATTTTATCTCAAGTGACAAATAATGAGAGGCTTTAATCCGCATTTGCTAGCTAAAAAACGGGTAATCAATATAAACTTGTATTTCTTGTATATGTGACTTCAAGAATTACTAGTTAATTGTGGAAGAATAATTAAATTATATGATTTGTTTATCTCCATTAATTTGATTTAAGCTCGTAATTGATCTGTAATAATGCATGTTGTTTAACATACAATTAAATTCAGTTCTTTTACCCAAAAAACATATAATTTGGTTTGTACCTGAATGATTTGTGTCTATGTTCAGCTAATCGACCATGATTCATGAGTAAACTATATCTAATTAGACTTTGTTGCTTTTTTTAAATAAACATTTCAAACGCAACGCAATATATTTTTATTTTACCAAGCCTTAGAAAATTTATATATATTGGCGTCTTACAAATCATATATATTGGCGAGTGGTACTAAGTCTCCCCCAATAGACGCAAACGCAACGGATTTTTTATAGCTCAACAAAGATTTTTTTCAAAATTTATATAGTATCACCCTCCAATGAGTTAAAAACATCGTATCATCGCTTTGTCAATGGTAATAGATATAGAAAAATCCAATATATATATATATGAGATATATCACATCAAAAGGGATATATTTACAATATATATTTTATCAATTAATATTTTATGCGGCAAAAATTTCCAAAGCACGCCTTATTTTAGCAGCCAATTTCATCGTTTATTGAAGACAAGGTAGGCCGTACGCTGTCGTCATTTAAAGAAGAAAATGTGGAAACGTTTAGTTTATAGTCAAAAAGGGAAATAAATGTGGATTTCTTGCATCTTGGACCATTAGTCCCCGACTCCTCGTTACATAATTCGAGTGATGCATGTTATAAAGTTTTGTTTTGTTTAATGGCAAATCATCCGCAACTGTTAGATCTTTTTAACAGTTGCCCTCACATTCATGGAGGTTTTGATTATTTATTCATTACATATGGAGAACATATAAAGGGATATGAGGAGCTGTATAAAACTGCTATAGTTCCAATCATTTTCTCTTAGTTAATTTAATTACAACATAAAACTGTGGATTTAAATTTCCAAAAAAAAGTTATTGCGCGTATGTAGGTATCAGTGGCATAGCTACATGGAGGCCATGACAACCCAAGAATATATAAAACTACATATTTATAGTAATTTAGTGTACGTAGTTTAAGGCTAACAGTCACCCAACAACGACAAACATAAATTTAAAGTATCGTACTTCACCGCAACTCAACTTAAAGATACTACGTACTCTATTTTATAAAAAAATTTAAGTTTTATAAACTGTTCGACCACTCCAGAGCTTAAAATCCTAACTTAATCATTGGAATGAACCTAAGGATGTCCTTCGATTACATGCCTACATTGGACTACTATACAGTGGATGAAAAGAGTATTGTTTGGGTAAATGCAGATTTGTTGTTCCATCATGGCGAAAAGTTTTAACTTGGTGGAAATCCGTTTAATTTCCCGATCGATTTCACGCTTAATCAAGAATATTGATATACTAGTGAACTTGGTCTAAGAGATAGCCAATTTAATGTTTAAAACATTTCAGTGGGTGATGTATGTGCTCAATTCTTTGGCTTATTTTGGGGTGGGGAAACAAAGTCCGACATGCGGATCTTTGAAGAAAAAAAAAGGGATCATAATGGAGTACTCCGTATTTTGTTTCTCAAACTATAAAGGATGACACTTTGGACGTCCTGTCAAACAGGACTCAAACTCTCAAAGATGCACTACTCTATCTATTGGGTGTACTTCGATCATTCAACCCAAAACCACTATTGATGTTAATTATATTTTTTTTTATTGGATTTTAAACTTGGAGTTTTATAGTCATACAGACTACGACTATAATTGGATTGTGCATATGCATTCTTTTAAGAACGGGGAGCGTAAGCCCACCAGGCTAAAAAAAGTCAAACCCCGACCAGGAAGTATTAGCGGCGACGTCGTCGCTAATACTGCGGGCCTCCATGTCCGTAATGGTAAATCTGGCAGAAAAAATAGCGGCCCCCCTGTCAGTGTCAGAGTATTAGCGGCGACGTCGCCGCAAATGCCTTGGTCGGGTTGACTTTTGCCTGGTGGTGTTACCCTGTGCTTTAAGAAACATGTATTGTATTTGCCTGCCTCGTCATTTTTTTATTACTTTTATAATCTATAGTTCTTTTTAATTAGTTATAACCAAGATAATACATAAAATTCATTTGTGATAATATACAAAATAAACAAAGTAGAAGAAATATATCCATTGTTTGATTTTACGTGTATTCTCCGCGTATGGAATTAGAAAATCAAAAAATGAAAGAGAGAAGATCATTAACATATTATTTTATGCTATTTTGTACTTTTAGCTTGATTGAGAACTACAGTAAAATGATATAGTACATTACAGATTTACAAGGTGAGAAGATTAATTAACCATTTAAATGTGCATGTTCAAATTTAAATAAAAATTAATATGATGATTGATTTGGTAGGTTCGGAAATATGATTAAAATCTAATTCAATTCAGAATTCAGAAATTAAGAAACAATGATATGCAACTTTATTCTTTGAATTGTAATCATTGATCATCTCATGTGATAGATACTACTAGATTTTTTATGCATATTTATACTTTTATAGGTTTACAAATTAGTTGTTATGTGTGATCATTTAATCAAGCTCTTCAATCTATATCGTTGTTTTAATAGCCTTGTCAAATGATCAGTTGTTCCTTGTCAACTTTTAGAGGGGCGGTACAGAATCAACTCAAGTGTCTCTATCTTCATCCGATATAGAAATCAATCATCTTCTTAGTTAGGTCCTCATTGCTTTCGTGGATGCGATTATGTGAATCTCACTACAATTATATTCTTCTTTTTATCTAAGGTAGTATTTATCTAGTCTATTAATTAAAACGATAATTTAGTTAAAAATATTTAATCCATATAGTCATCAAAATGTTTATTTTTTATATTTACTAAACAAAAACAATTATATTGACTTAATTTATACATATATTATTTATGACGCTTAATAATATAGTCACATAATGGTAACAAAAATAAAAACAAACTAGCCCTAAGTCATCTACGTGAATACTGTCCATGTCTGCAATTTTATTTGCACTAAATAAAGAAATATACTCTACTTGATTGTAAAACTATCATCATTTTAAATTATTTGGATGGTGGTTCATTAGCAAAGACTTGTATCTCTCTATATATAGGTCACAAGTTATGGCATAAAACCCCTACAAGCCACGAAAGTTCACCTGCTATAATTCTGGGCTTACGTAATGAGTCACTTTGGAATAATCGGCTTGCAAACACGATGAGATCACCCAAGCTAGTAAGAGGGGGAAAACACCCTACCGTGTGTGATGTGTCCATGTTAGAGTAGTTGCCATCAAGAAAACTACTCAGCTCAGAATCTCAGATATGATTACCAAATAGATTCTACGAGGACCACTAAACAAATAAGAATAACATATAAGGAATGACCGGGGGACCTCTTTAAGAATTTGAAAATACTTATGGACTCTAGGAGAGGCTCACGACTATAGGCCTTCTCTTTTCCTCACCATCCTATATACCTTTTTTTTTTTAATAAAAGTTTTTTTTTTTACCTTGATTAACTCTTTCATATTAAAACAATATACGTTTAGATCAACAAGTTTGTTTAATTCAGATTTATATCTATGGAGTATAACTCTTTATGTACATTAATATGTAAGATGAGATAGGTTGTAGTATTTTTCATGATAAATTTATATTTCACTAAAGCTACAATGAATAGTACTCCGTATAAGATTTAACGAACCTTATCCAGCAGTGTTATAATTGTTTTCTCACTTATAGACTTACTTTATATATAAGCATGTACTTCATTCAAATAAAACACCAACTAAATAAACACACTTGAGTACCCTTCAAAAAAAAAAAACTACTTTATCAATGGACAAATAATAGGAGCTATAACTTTGAACTTTCTTTTATTTTCCTGCATAAACTTTTCACACCTGATAGCCCAACTAACACTATAGCCCATTATTCAAATTCAAATTGGCCAGGTTTTACTCGAGTTTTGTTGGTTACAAAATTACAACGGAGAAAGAATCTATTACCACCAACACAACCCTTTTTCTTTTCTTTTTCCGATTTCAAATAGTAGCACAACAAGAAAAGAAGGAAGAAACACTCCAACAATCTCATCAAAGTTCATACACTTGTTCATCCAAGATCATGTTCTTTCTACCACTTTTATCTGCTCTTTTTACCACTTTTGTAAGACAGGAGAAACACTTAACACATCCGTCTTAGAATCGGATTTCGAGCAAAACAAGTGAGAAAAACACAACTTCATCAAGAATCCCTCTAAAAATAGCATCTCAAAGACCTTTAATGATTTCCAACTCTTGAAAGTAAAAGATCTATCTTTTGCTTCATCTTTAAACACGGTTTTGGAACTTCATGAAGGACAAGAACTCAATAACTTTTGGCCTTCAAATTTTAAGAGTGGAATTTGAGAAATGATGGCTTGTGGGCTTACTCTATTTTGGGTTAGTGCCTAATTATTCTTTTTTTAATAAGTCACTTGGGCTTTTTCTTTTAGGATGGGCCTTTCCCCGGTCACATGTATACAAAAAACTTGGGCATTCTCTCCCCGGGTTTACATGGTACTTCTGCCACCAATTCTACAAATTAACAAAAAGGAAGCCAATGATGACCGGCCCCTGGTTAGAGGCATGGGGTTTTCCCCGAGAAGTTGAGTTTGAGTCTGGCAAATTTTAAAGGGTCTTTTCATGGGTATATACTATGTTCAAAGGCACGGTTAAGACAATGTAGTCTACACTGAGTGTAATCTAACTCATGAGTTAGAGGTGATTGGGAACATGTCATTCCAAAAATATTTGAAACAAAAAGGAAAGTGAGCATACATAAAACCGGACTGTATGTAACAATCTTGGTATCCACTTGTCCCCCAAACTTGGATGTGAACGAGACGAAAGCACAGAAAATGCTACCTATTGCTAAAATCTTTATAAACAAGTGGAAGGAATGTCTATTTACGCTGGAATAAAAATACAAATGACAGTAACAGTTTTTACAACTTTTTAACAGTTCTTTACCATCCCCAAAACACCTGCATAACATTACACAAACATAATTTCAGAGGGTAGAAAAGAGAGAGATTGAACCTTGATATAGGCATTACGGACACTTGTTAAAAGTACAACTGCCTACATTCGCCTACTTCCACCTGGGTAGGGCAGTAAGGACACTTGAAAGGCCTTGTATTGTTATTCTTTGATAACTTTGTTATTGACTGCTTGCAGAGTACGTGCCCACACGACATCAGCATTGGAGGGTTATCTTCACACGCCTGGTCTCGACTCACTGGACAAACAAATATCGAGTGAAACTGAAATTCCATACCAATGTCTATAGGCACTGGTAACTGCTTCATAGTTTGCCATTCTTGCTTCTTCCCATTCATCACATTCATCAGCTTCAAAAGTGTTGGCAAACCTAGGACACCAGCTTCTATTGTCACTCTGAATGGACTAACAGATGATTCACCCAAGAGACTACAAAACTGTTGAGCCACCTCCTGAGACAGCTTGGCCCAATGGGTTGGTGATAAGAACTCGGAATAAGGTGACGATTCAAGCTTTCCAGCCCATAAAAGGCAGCCCATAAGCTTCTCAATTTCGGGGATGTGTTGGGTACCAACAGGGGAGAAATGAGTCCTTCCATACTTAAGAGCGTCATCTCTGCTACCATTTTGAAGAATCTCCAAGAACTGTAAACGATGAAGCTTCAATACAAGATCTGATCCATTTTTCTGGAGCTTTTCATGGTTAGCCGTGGCCCACTTCAAAGCAGGACCTAGGTCGCGTGACTTCATAGACTCTAGTATCTCATACATTTCGAAAAAGTGAGTCTTTCTATCATAGATGGTTTCTTCATGGGATTCATTTATAAAACAATCCCCTATATCAAACATGCCTTCCCGGTATAAATGACTAGAAACTATTTGGTTGATTATTCGTGAATCAAAGTCTACATTTTTATAAGACTTGGATATATCTGGATTGAAGTGTTTCTCAAGAAGCTTAGTGTATTTACTCAAAGCCATATTTAGTTCCTTTTGTGTACCTTCTAATTGACCAAGAGGAGCTATCTCCTTCAATTTAGTTTTCAATTCACCAAGAACTAACTTGTGGTCAGGTTGAGATGAAGAACCACTAAGCGGAGATTGTATTACTGATAATGTGTGTTCAATTTCTTGGATGATCTTTTCGATTGACTCCTCTAACTTTGACGATGAATGAGTTTGTTTTTTGACGACACTGTCAAATGCATCTTTGCTGGAATTCAGCTCCATAGTCTAAATACTTGGTTTCCCACTTTGATCTTTTGAATTCCGTATGATTCTAAGAAACCTATTTCTAAAACGATGTAAAGGTATCACTAATCGATTACAATACTCAGTTATTCTACCACATTCAATCACTAAACAAATTGACACTAAAACATCAACACACGCACTAAGGCCTGGAACTTCTGTTTCCTGATGTGGCACCCAAAGATCATATGGCGATATATACATAAGATAAAAATTACAGGTTTTATATATACACACAATAAAGGGCGTTGTGGTATCATTTATCCGCGCCTTTTCAATCACTCACCCCATAAGCAAACTATGAACACAAAACATCCTTAAAAATGGTTTTATATATATAACTAAAAAAGACAACAAAGAAGACAGAGGTAAACATAAATCAGCTAAACTAATATTTCTGTTTATATATTTCTTTATATAAATTTTGCATTCCAATATATACACAACACTCTAAAAACTTACTCTATTTGTTGATCCTTCAATAGATGTATACATCATATAAAAAGTCAAATCACACCATCTTTTTTTTTGTGTGAATAAAAACATACAATAAATTGAATCACCCATAATATTTAGCAAAACAAAAGAAAATTAAATAAATATACGGATCAAAAGACGTATAGTATAAAGTTATAAAGTAACAGCTATGGTAACACATAAAAAATATATACTCCGTATATAACAAAAAATGACTACGCAAATAATATTTAGTCTGAAAAAAGATATATATGCGTGAAATCGTGAATTATTATTACATTATAAAGAGGTTATATATTTAATGATGACGATTAACAGAAATATTATACATACAGGATACGATATATTACCTGAAAAATGGATTGCAGACCGGAAAGATTTTAATAAATTTTGATCATTAGTTTTGAGAAGAGTGTACGCTTTATGATTGAATGACTTTCTACAGTTGGCTTTGATAGTCCTTTTATTTCGTGTATTTTTAGTTTTGCCCCTAATTAATTAAGTGGCAACTAGATGATAAAAATTAAAAATGCATACAATTAAAAATATATATAAATCTTGATTAATCTTTACTATTATGTAAAAATAAAATCTATTTCTCCATTTTTCAACTTTTATAACCTTTAAAATACCCAAAATACCTATAATAATATAAATAATATTATTTATAATTTAATTGAATATCCAATATACCTTCAATAAAATTAATATACAATATCTACCTTGAACTCTTAAAATAATTACATTACTCTTATACATTATTAATCTACACTACTCACTATCGATACTACATGTTGACGCTACCACCATTATCGTACGGGTATTTGTCTAGTAACTAATAGCGGATCTAGCAATAAAAATCATTTGTATCCAATTATAACTCATCCATTTCAAATGCTTTAAAATGTTTAATTTATAATTTTTCCAAGTTCAAACCTTTAAATAACGTGTGACTAATCATAATTTTCCAAATGTTTGCGGAAAAAATTTCTCATCTAAACTAGGTCCATGAATCTAAGTTGGATTTTTGTGAAACCGCCCTTGTTAATAACGAGGATTTTTAAGCCGTGTTTCGTGTTAGACTAATCAATAGAGGTTAGTAGGCTCATTGTCGAACCAGTTATAACTTATAAATGCTAGTTTCAATTGCTTAGTCAGCAAATAGCTATGCTTGCTAGCCGGCTCACTATTCACTTTTATACAACCGCTTTTCGTGAAAGAAAATTAAAGAATATTTGTCAACGCTACATAGGTGGAGGTGTCAAATTCGAGTCTCTTTTAAAAACGTTTTTTACTGTTGTACTATCAAGTCTTTCTAGTTATGCCTAGTCTTAAGTTTTACATACTACCCAATTAGATTTTACTCTAAAATTGATCACAAAACATATTAACTTGAATGTTAAAAATGAAATATCTATATATATATATATATATATGAACATTTTTATAATAGATTATTGAAGGAATTATTACGGAAGAGCGAGGGGTGTTTCGGTGTTTTGGCCTAGATTATAGCTTACCTTATGCTATAAAACATGATTAGAGTATGAACTTGGTTCATGGGTGTGTTTTTTTTCTAAAAACAGAGCGGATAAATGTCTAATACCCACACTTTTGGTGTGCCCACGTCGGGTTTGAACACTGACAACGTCCTAAAGGGTCTACTCTCCCACGTGTAGATAGATATAGCGTTGCTAAGGGCCCCTCGCCACATTTGCATGTGGCAAGGTTCGAACCGTTGACCCCTTAGGAAGAAACCACAAATTAAAAAACTCTCTAACTACTAGGCTATTACCCCAATATATGACGGTTGATCGATGTTATGTTCATTACTTTTTATTTTTAACTTTTTCCTAATATAAACTATTTTTATAATGGTTTTTGGAATTGGTTTTTTCTTCGTGTATTTGGTGATAATATGTTAGATTTTTGATTAGCAATATAATTGTTAGTTGAAATCTTCATATATAAAGTTGTTAGTTTTTTCTAGTGAGTGTGTTTAAAATTACAATTTTTTTTTATTAAAATATGTAATATGAGATGAAAATGATGATGGTGGTGATGATGATGTTGATGGTGATAATGATGACAATTAAAAAGATAGGGTAATTTACACTTCCGTCTCTGAAATTGGGCTACTTATCACTTTTAATCACGAAATTAACGAAAAGTGAATAAACAAACTAACCAATATGGACCAGTTAATGGATACAAACTAATGAAGCTCGAAGCGGTGACAAATTAAATCTCTTATATAAATAAAAGAGAATTTTTTCTATAAGATTTTTGTAGAAAATTTCCTATGTGGCAAACTCACAATCCTTCCTACAAATGATTTTAGAAATTATGACATCATATTTAAAATTATAATTTTAGCAACATTTTAGTTTTTTTTTTTTATAAAATTAATCCATCTTAACACTTTCTTAATTACTTTATTAATTTTTCATATAATTTTATAATTTACATTTAAGTCTTGATGAAACTTTAGAAAATATAGACATTTTTTTATTTATTTCCGAGTAAAAAGAATATTTTGAAGTAAAATATATATAGCTATATGCATTTTGTTTATCAAAACTATAAAAAAAAAATGTTGTGGTAAATAATCACATAGATATTTAAGAATAGACTCAATCCATTTCATCGCAACTCACTGATAATCTTACGTTTTTAAAAAGCTTTCATTAATATGCCTGGGTTGAACCCGGGCTAATTAGCTAGTAGAAAAAAAAAGGAAATAGGTGGAGACGGTTTTTGTTATATTTTGAATTTAATGATTAAAAGTGAAAAGATGGTCAATTTCAATGACTAAAAATGTTATTTACTCTATAAAATCTAATATGTTTTATGATACCCTATAAAATCTACTCGTAATACGTTTAATGATAGAGTTCATTAATACTAACATGTGGCACGGCTTTACTCATTGCAGACTTGCAGAGGATGGAAACAGTTTTCTTCGGGAATTTGACTAATAAATCCAAGACGGAAGTGATGTCTTAAATGTTTCCTAAGCTTTTACCATGTACTCTACTCATTTTTTGGATTCTTGTAGAGAGAAGATCATATAGGTTTAAACGAAGGTATGATTAATAAAAGAAATCAGATTGGTAAGTTGTGAAACATATCTTACTCAATTCATATAGTTTATATCTATCTTCGCCTTATAGAACCAGAGTTATTATTCATTGGGAAAACTTTTTAAATATATATAGCAGATTAACACTTGTGAATTTGATATGTTGGGAAAAAAAAGTGCATTTTTTCATCACTTTGGACATCAATAAATATATGGTCATGTGACATATATCGAGAACCGTTTAGTTGGTTGTGTAGTCTCTGGCCAAAGCTACGCAATGAAATAAGATGCGTCCAAATTGGATTAAAGGTGAATGAGATATTGAGCCTCAAAGTTGTGTGTTTGGTGCATAAGTTGGAGTTGGAAGGCATTTGTCCTACATTGGTGTGGGATCTAAACTTTCACTAGTTTACAAATGGAAGTTTCTAAGCTATGTCATGATCTTGTGTTGTGTTTTACTCAGGCTCCTACCCGCGCGCAAGGGTGTAGAAAACAGGGTTTCTGGGTCAAAATTCTCTGAACCAATGCGTGTACACGTACACGAATGCAACTCGAAAAATAGGGGATTGTGTTTTTGCTGCGACCCGGTACACACGTACTCTCTTTGAGTTCTCGTTCTCTGAAACATCATCCATCCCTGTGCTCCGTACTTCTTTCAGGCAAGTGATCAACGTCCGGCAGTACGCTGCTTTCAACCGGTGTACCCTGGGAAAAGACGGCGAATATGTTTAAGGGAATTGTGTCAAACACAAGTCCAGTTATACTTTGTTTTGTTACGTTTCTTTTGTTTTGCAGGAACTGTTCGTGTTGCTGATTTTATTTAAATCTGTTTTTCATTCTGTTCCTGTTTAATAGCTTCATCATTAGCTATCGTATTGTAATATATTTGAGGAATTACGTATTAATATTATACTGTTTTTCCAACATGATATACTTGTTTTTGTGTTTGGAATTTTGGAAATTTTTGTATCTGTCATATACTCATCATTATGCTACTTTGATTATCTAAACATTATGCATAAGGTAAAATGTTAATACAAATGACAATAATTGCGTGACTATTTACGAGTCGAGAACATATTGCAACTGCTAAAAAAATGTTTTCTTATCATAAAAAAAGTGTGGTGATAAAATGGATGGACCGCATTGACCAAAATACGGAATTTCCTACAAAACAAATGAAAGGTGTGTGTTTAATTTAGTTTAGGGTTTGAATGTTCCCCTCTCATCTCGCCGCTTTTTATTTTTTCTTTCTTTAGTGGTCCTCTAGTTTTTACATTTTAGGATTTTTTATTTTTAATAACGTTGTTAAAGATTGTTGACTAGATTATTGTTCCGCGTAATATGCGGGTAAATATATTTTTATGCTTATATATATATATCTAAAATACTATTTTCTTAATTAATAGTTAACAAATTAAAATATTCAATTTCACTTTATTAACATTTATTTTTTTGACCTTGATAATTTTACAACACTTATTGTGTTGCTCATTAAGTCTTACTGATTAAATAAATTATTCAATGTCAAAAGTTATTGGTTATCCATGTCATCACAAATATCTCGATTTCATTCGGATTTTCATGTCATATCATAAAAAATATCAATCATGACACATTCTTTAAATGATGCCAAGGTATACAACCTTCTAAACCGAGTTGCGAGATTGCCGCCATCAAGCCAATGATCATTCCAAAATCTTGTCTTATTTTCACTCTCAACTGTTCTTTAATAACATCTTAAGGAGGCTAGCAATTGAGTGTGTCTCAAAAAATGAGGAACATATATTTGCATATATATTATTACCATTTGTTTTACACATGAACAAAAACTCAGAACCACAAATCACATTGATGATTTAAAACCTAATGTAATTCAAATTTTGAACCACATATCATATTCATTTGTATATATCAATGTTAAGTTAAAAGTATTCAGACCACCAAAACCTAAACCACCCACTTTTTTATCTAACAATTGTCTTCTAGTAAATCGATTACATTTCATTTTCCAAGTTCGACCCCCCATTCTCCTCCATTACCCCTTCCACCAAAAAAAATAAAGTTGTGATCTTTATCAATCGAAATAAAGAAAAATAATATATCCTAAATACTTTGAATTGCCAAGTAGAATCCATCATAGACAACGCATTAGTATTGAGTTTAGATTTTATTTTATAATAACTTTGCAAAATTTATGAAATATAATCATGGATGAAGTCTCTACTCTAATTTTGGTACAATGTAAACTTTTTTAAGGGTATTTTTGTAATTTTGTTCCTACAAAATATTAATAAATAAAGAATACATACAAAGATTGACTTTATTATCATATGCCTCTTCTTTGAAAGTACATCACTTGGTTGGAGACATTATTTTTGAGATAAACCCCTCTATTGGTAGAGTAACAATTTTAAGTTGTTTTTATTTTTAATAAAATAGAAAAAAAAGGGTTGGAAAAAGGTTTTTTTTTTTTTTTTTTTTTTGTAAATGTACAGTACATTGATAATATAATTGTATGTAAAAACGTTATATTTTTTTCAAATTCTTTTATAATAGTAATCACAACAGTCATGCATATTTAGAAGCTAAATTATATATATCATTAATTTCGATAATTTATTTTATGTTGTTTAATAGAGCGCAACTTTTCCGTCACCACATGCTCCAAAATTGCAGATCAATGTTAAAGGTTGACGTTCCCAAAGTTGTCACTCACCTAAGCTAAACTCGGGCTTCTCAACACTGTCGTTGATAATTTCTAAACCCGACATTATATATATATATTGTAGATACAGATTGTTACGACATTATTAATATTCAATTTTATTTTATTTTTGTTTAAAATATAGCTTACTATTTTTATTAATAGAGAATTGATCTATATATTTTATATGAAACATATATTAAATATTTCAAATTAAAATATGCTTTATATTTTTCATATGATATTAACGATTATTTTATTGGATAAGATCTAAGATAGATAGTATTATTCTATTATTAGGATATATATTAGCTATTAATCTATTGAATATATTATATTAAAATTATTGGGTAAAAAGTGTAAATTTGTGATGGAAAATCAAAAAGTGTATATTAAATATAAAGAGGAATTTTTTTTTGTATAGTTATAAAAAGTATAAGTATTAATATTGTCATTTAACAAAGTTGAAATAGTTAAATTTGATCTAATGGTTATAAATCAAAGATGAAATACATCCAAGGGTTCTTGTTTGTTTATGAATGAATTTAAGACCTTGTTATATATATATTGGTAGATAAGTTGCATTAAAGTTAGAAGTTTACTAGATTTTAGACTCGTGTCCAATACTGGACACGGGGTTTATGGTATTATCAATATTAGATGTTCATACATTTAATTCATAAAAGTTTATAATATTGAACGTATACAGTTCTAAGTGTTATACTTTACAAGTTGTAGTACAATAATAACAGATTCGTCACTGTCATTATTAGCTGAGAGATATTGATAGAATTGTTTGTCTTCCACAAGGCACATACTACAATAAATTCTCTATTATAAAATTTTTGAAACCAGTTGTACTCATAATTTGATATTATTATTATAATAATTAGGAATTAAAATATAAACATACTTGTGATCTTGTATTTGACATTCAAGTATATCTATTTGATCATGATGCGGACTCATAACACAAATAGGTTTACTTTCAATCACATGTCCTATGATAATTAGATAACAATTAGGATTCTTGGTTTGAGTGACAATTGAAACTTTAAAAAATTAAATATAAATACCTTTTGTAACTTTTTAAAAGAATCTCCTCAAGTTGATGCTAAAAATAAATATAAATTAAGTATTAAGGGCTAAAAAGTATAAATTATTTATAGAAAACAAAAAAGTGTAAATTAGTGAGATTTTTTCTACAAATTAATATAAATACTAATATAATAATATATTTGGATGATGATTATTAGACTTTTTAATTTATAGCTAATCTAAATGATAACATAAGCGAAAGTCAATTTGTTGAAATTGAGCGATTCGATTGGTTAATAAGTCATTAGTTCAACTGTCTTATAGTATATAGTAAGATTAAGATTAAGATAATAAATATATACAACTAATTCATACACATTATTAATTTTAGAGAAAATATTACAAATGGTCCCTGTAGTTTGTCATATTCGCATTTTGCCCCCTGTGCTTTTTTTCATTGCAAATGGTCCCTGGAATTTTCATTCTCGTTGCTACAGGTCCTTGACACCAACTTCTGTTAGTTTAAGCCGTTAAATCACTCACATGCAAACCACGTGAGGGTATAATGGTAATTTTAACATTGTGATAATAAGATTTTTTAATCAGCAATAATATATACAAACATAGGGTAAAGTTATTTTGAGAACTTTTTTTTTTGCGAGAACCTTTGAGAACTTTTCAAATCAAGCTCAACCGATGATTGTTCTTTACATGAAAATTGTTTTTTGACTGTTTTCTGAATAACTTATGTGTAGTTTTGAAGTTTATAATTGTGTGGAGGCATGGATTATCATCCGTTATACAATTATGTGGAGATTTGGATTCTTGATCACATGTGCACGAATATTGCTATGATCACATGTATGCAAGTCGATCACTTGTAATCATAACAATATTCGTGCACATGTGATCAAGAATCCAAATCTCCACATAATTGTATAACGGATGATAATCCATGCCTCCACACAATTGCAAATTTCAAAATTACACATAATTTATTCAGAAAACAATCAAAAAACAATTTTTATGTAAAGAATAATCATCGGTTGGGCTTGATTTGAAAGTTCTCAAAAGTTCTCACAAAAAAAGGGTTCTCAAAATAACTTTTCACTACACACATAAACTTTATATACTTATACATATATAATATATACTGTATCCATTAATATATTCAATCACACTTTGATTTCTAAATAAGACTTGATTCAATCTCCAATCTGTTAAAAATTCATTACTATGTGAAATTCTCTTGTCCGTTCTACTTATGGCCAATATAATCTCCTCAAGAACATATCCTACATAGGTTTTCAAGACACTCCAACCGACATGTTCTAATTTTGCGAAACTTATTGTAAAAACAACGTTTGCAAGGCCACGAGTTGCTGTTATTTCATATGGTCCAAGCAAGATCAAGTTATGTGACATCGACTAGAGTTGTTCACTATTGTCAATCACAACTTTAGATAACCCAGTTAATTCTTTCTTTGCCCTCCTAAACTGCCATTTGCTCATCGGGTTCTCCAAGTACTTATTGAACATTGAAATTTGTCAATCCCATCACATACAACGTCACATCTATGGTGTTTAGATCAAAATCCATATATAGTTTAAGCTTCAAAAAGTGAAAAAACAAGGTAAATTACCAAAAACTTGAAGTGAAAATGAAGATAAATCTCCCCATACTTCTTCTTTTGGTTGATTCTTGCGTTTAGGCAACAACATTGATTCCAATTTCATATAGAAATCAGTGGTAAAAAGTTTCAAACTAGGTGTTCGACAAAATGCCTCAATGAAAATCACTCTTGTTTTCAAGCACTTCCATAAAAAATCCAGATATTAGATAAAGATTCCAGCAGTTGGTATTAAGATTGTTATTATATCATTCTTATTATGAGGATTTTATGATTGTGTTAGATATAGATATTAGATTGAGAACAAATAGAGATACAATGCAAATGCAGGTATACAGATGCAGATGCTTGTAATATGGAAGAATGGGTGCGGTAAATGATGATTATACCCTCACATGGTTTGCACGTGAGGGATTTAACGACTTAAATTAACAGAAGTTAGTGTCAGGGACCTGTAGCAACAAACATGGAAATTCCAGGGACCATGTGTATGAGTTATGTGTAAGTACCAAAAAGAAAACGAAAATTAAAAATACGTCAAAAGTATAGCGAATTGGATCTTTAATGAAAGGACGAAATTTTAAGACTACCCATGCTTTTTGTTTTGTCTAACGATTTACGGTTTGTGAGATAAAACATTTTGAATGATTTAGGTGAATTTTATTATTTAGTTGAAGAGAGAAAAACAAAAGAATGTGTGGTCCAGAATGGTTCTTGAGTTCTTTTTTATTTGTGAGTTCTCAAAATAACTCACATATATATATATATATGGGAAAAGTGAGTGTTGGGTTGTCACACACCTAAGTTGGTTAAAAAACCTCTCACATATAAATATTTTAATATTAATGAATAAATGATGGGTCCCCTAATTTTTATGGAACAAAAAATCAAGATGTGAAGGGTTTTTCACCCAAGTTGAGTGGTGTTGTCCTACACATTCACTTCTTCCTATATATCATCTCCATATATATATATATATATATGGGGGAAGGGAATATGAGGTTGTTAGGCACCCAAGTTGGGTGAAAAACCCCTCACATACCTTTTTTTAAAAGGTAAAAATCATGGGGGGTCATGTATTTATTTAAAATATTAAAATATTAGTATGTGAGAGGTTTTTCACCCAAGTTGGGTGCATAACAGCCTCATACTCACTTTTCCCTATATATATATATATATATATATATAAAGAGAATATGAGATTATTAGGCACCTAAGTTGGATGTAAAACCCCTCATACCTTTTTTTAAAGCATAAAAATCATAGGGGCCAAACATTTATTCAAAATATTAATATATTGGTATGTGGCAAGTTAAGTGCATAACAGCCTTATACTCACTTTTCTTATATATATTCTTATATATATATATATACAAGATGCCTTGAAATAGATTCAATGAAAAATATATGTTCAGCCTATAGGTTTTTTTTTTCCTTCAGATGCATTTTGGCTCACACGTTCTCAAGGGTTTTTTTTCCTAGCAATTTACTCTATTGCAATGCATGTCCGGTTAAAAGATAGTACATATTGAATGGTCTCCCTTTGTATGGTGAGTGAAATAAAAAGTAAAAATAAAAAGCAGAACGAAAAATACCTTAGTTTAGAGTTCTCGAGAAACATTATCAGGCTAATAAAATTGAATTTACGTATCTTGCACAATAGGTAAACTTTGATATCCTCGGTAGTCGGTTCTCTGAAAACAAACATTACCCACAAGTCCGTAATTGGAAACAAGTTTGGAACGCCTTAAATTTTTTTTTGAATGGCAGTAATAATTGGATTCAACGGCATGCCTCTTCATCGTCCGGTAGAGATTGACCACGTCACCAACACAGTCAATCCGAGGGCATAACAGACAATGAAAGTCTCACTATCGTTCTGGAGGAAACTAGCTAATGCTAGAGAAAACCCCCATGATCCACCTCATTGGCAAAGACTTCCCAATATTGGAACGCCATGAATTAACTGGTTACTTTGAGATCCATTTGAGCTAGTCACGTCCACAATTATTATCGATTAGACTCCGACATACAATATCATATCAACTTGAGAGCATTATGCATAAGGTAAAATGCAAATACAAATGATAATATTTGCAGGGTCACTGTTTCCTCAGTCGAGGAGACGACGACATAAAAAAGAGATTTTCGTATTTATATTACATAATATTACATAATACGGGAATTGCGGGGATATTATGGACGACCGCATTGACTAAAATTTGGAGTGTCCTACAAAACAGGCTCAAGCAAACATTTGAAGCATGCAAAGTTTGTAGAGTAGTAAAAGAATGTGAGCATATAGCCATATCCCATATATGCTAAAAGTTGCTCAGCATAACTATTCATTGCTTCCTTCTGTCAAAACTTTCAATTTCAAAATTGCCAAACTCCACTTGTACACCTTCAAAATATATATATAAACATTCCACATCATGGTTGTTAGAAAAAGCAACGTAAAACATTCATGTCAACTTTGACCGAAACTGGTAAGGTTAGTAGAAAGTAAAAGGAAATGAACTTTATTGGAGAAGGAATTTACAAAAGTGATCATATGATGAACACAGGGATATCAAGGTTGAGCAAGGGAAGACTCAACTGGTCATTTCGATGTGGGATTTAAGGTACATAGTGATCCAACAGCAACACCATATCGTTTTGTGTTGATAGATTTGTAGTACTGTTCTTCCCCATAAAGCCGCCTACAGTTAAGCAGATGAAAACCAAAACTTCAAATAAGCATGCAAATAATATTTCCCACGATATAAAAAGTGATTGAGATCCTCTAAAGGTTGATCCAACTATATAGATAAACTTGGATTAACTTTAACCATTGGATTAAATCCAATGGTCAAGATTTAAACATCAATTTTTAATCCTGATCATTGGATTTAATCCAATGGGAAAAGTTGATCCAACTTTATAATCCTATAAAACAGAGAAAAACTAAATAGTAAAATTCAAGTGCAGCTTGAATGGCAACATCGCAGGAATGTAGGAAGGGTCAAAAAGTAATGGAGCACCGGTAAATATCTCCTATTATAAGTGACAGATAAGTGGAGTTCAGCAATGTCGGAGGTGAATGCGACTATTTTTTTAATAAGCCTTAAAATATGAGCATTAAGAAAATGAGAAAACATAGGACATACGCTATATCGGCCAAGTTTTCTGATTTGGTCACGGCCTTTCCTTCTGGGAGCTCCAAAGAAGAATAATGCATTATCATCTCTTTTAGTGTGTACTTCGTGGTTTTTATGTCATGATCCCATAAAATGCTCTGAAGCAGATTTAGAGTCGTTAAAACCAATATTCATTTTCAATTTGGAACAGATGTACATCTGTGGAAGTCTGGCACTCTGGCCCGACTTGCAACAAAGCTATTAACTTAAGATCATTTCACATACCTTCCTAACATACTCACTTTTCACGACTTCATAAGGTGCTCCTTCAGGATGAAAAATCGAAGCATTCCACAAAGCTCCTCTAGCAACCATCACAGACGAAGCACCTACAATATTTGACAATCACAACTAGTTGCTTAAGGGACTCGTTTCTTTTTAGCCTATTGTAAACAGTTTTGTATTGTACTATTCTAATAAAATACAGAATTTACCTAATGTTCTCGCACAAAATATTAGTTCATCAGCAACTAAGTGCTTGCCTACCTGTTACATCTCTAATGCGCTGGAAATCATCATACTCAAACACATCACCGTTGGCAATGATTGGTATAGAAAGAGCATCTACAACTGCCGCAATTTCACTCCAATTAGCAGGATCTCTCGGCCTGTCTGCCACTTTTCTGCAATTCCCTTGACAAGAAATAAGCAAACATCTCTTACACAGTTACACCAGTATAAACAGAAAAAGCTTTACTAAATTCTAACAATACACTGTATATATTATTACCTTCCATGGACAGCTACAGCAGAAACCCCAGTTTTTTCTATCCTCCTGGCCAATTCTACAGTGTCATGAGTTGATTTTAATAGCCTTATTTTGCACGTTACTGGTATTGACAAGTTCCTCTTTAACATGGTCAAAATCTGGATCAAAAATTTAAGTCTTTAAGGATCGGGTAATCAACTACAAAGTACAAAGTATAAACAATGATAGCAAACTAATTCCATAGAATGATTGTGTTGTATACATCATGGATGAGATCGGGTTTAGACAATAGTGCAGCTCCCATTCCCCCGCTGATAGAGAATGCCTTGGGGCAACCCATATTCACATCTATTGCCGCAACATCTTTACACCTAAGTCACGGCACACAACGGTGAGTCAGTGCGTCACACAGGAAAAGCGTTGAGATATTGAAAGTTGGGAAGTTTTAAATAAATTATAAAGACAGAATGCCATGATTTCATCAACATACTAATGAACTAAAACTCTTGTGCACATAGGATAACGATACTTACACTAACTGAGCAGCAGTCAAAGCCCTAACAGCATCTGAAGTGCCCATTTGAAATACAACCTGATTTCGTTCAAGGTCACAAGTTCTAAAAACAACGTTCTCTGTACCTTTCTCCACTATGTCAGTAGAACCAATTACATCTATAATGTATAAACAAATCAGAGGTGTCAGTTACCTTCTTCATCACATATATTTACATCATAGTACAATTATGATATACTACTTTCTACACAAAACTAACATAACATTTTCCGGGTGGTAAAATGAGTGACTTTAAAATACAAAATTGACCAAAGTTTCTTACATTCGAAGGTGAGTGGCGCTGTTACCGTAACTATTTGTAATACAAGGGCAGCATTGTTTTCCTCCACGCTAGATTATATAAAAAACCGTTGAATAAAAATGACAATGACTCTGCAACTACTAAATCTAGAACAATAGCAACAAGCAAGCGCACTGGGCACTATAACTGGGCAAAAATCACATGCTAAGTTTTTGAATTTTGATTGAACACAGTCGATTTGGCTTTACATTTTGCTTCATTCTAGCAGAAATTAAGGAGTGTAAGTTCAGCACTTTAATTTGAATTAGTAGGTTCAATTAAAGTAACTCATTATTACTATTTTGTAACAAGTGCACATCATCGGTCAGTTTGTGTAGGTTGGACGTCGTCTTTCTAGTATCGGAGTCGTGAAAATTCGGTAAGAATTCCCATCTTATGAGCTGTAAAAAATTCTCGTTTAACAAGTCTTCAACCTAAAGTTACAAACTTTCCACTATTGATCAAAAAATAATTAATGTAACTAAAATACACAACAAAAAGCTACATAAAATCAATTAGAAACTACCATTAACGCGACGTTCACATTTAAGAAGCTTATGATCAATAATTTCCTCTCCATATGTAATATCTGCACCATATTCAGCAGCCAGTAATCTGAAAGGCAATGTCCCCTGACACCATACAAAACATAAAAGTAACTCCCAATGCTGTCTTCCACGGATTTTTGGGTCCCAATACCGTCTTCGACGATGTATGGGGGAGGTTGATATGTAGACAGCCTTACCCCTACCAAAGGTAGAGAGGCTGCTTCCAGGTTCTACCATAGGTAGAAAAGGACCTCCAGCCTTGCTGGGCATGAGGATCGAACCCATGATGACCTCTGTTTCTAGAGGCATGAGCTCCAACCACTGATCCAACCCAGTTGGTCACCATACAAAACATAAAATTACCAAAATTTTAACATTTTTTTTGTACCTAGCTTAAAATACTGGAATTATTATTTATAATTGTGCAAATGAATGTACAACTAAAAACCCTAGTCGTAGGAAAACTTTTAATTATATTATATATGTATATGAATACAAAAATAAAAAAGGGACTTACAACTCGAACCATAGGAGCTAGAACAAGTTTATTCCTGTAATCCATTTTTGGAGAAATATAATTCCCAGTCGATGAATTTTGAGCTGAAAGTCACTCTTGAAACACAGATTGTGTTGTGTCTGGTCAAAATTGGTTGCCTAATTTCATCGCTAGAGGCCTAGAGATATTGGTTTTAAGTGGGCCATTTGAAAGCCCAAGTATAGAGCCCAACTTGGTATCACACCGCCTCATTTTGCGTCTTTGTAAAAGAAAATATTTTATTCGTTATCTTTATATCACTCTTGGTTAGAGATCCTGGTAGAAGTAGTTTTCCTATCCTTGGATAAAAATGACATTATTTGACATCATACCTCCCTCGCATTCCCACATATGTCAGGTTGTTATTTATTTTTTGGTATGCTAACAAAATTAGATTTTAGGCCCATGTTATATACACGGACTTACAATTTTATCGATATTAGATCTTAATTTATTATGATTTAAAACTTTAATTTACAATATTGTTATATATGTTCATCGAATTTGTTTACTGTGACATACATAACAATATTTAAATATTACAAAATCATAACATATCCATCAAAGTTATAGATTGTGACATACTTAGTGATATTTGAATATTAAAAAATTATAATAAGTCACTATCATTTTATTTAATTTATTGTTACACAAGGTGATATTACATTCTTATTTTACACTTTTACAATTATATCTTATGTTTAGATGAAATATATTATAAATATTTCAATTAGAATATGACAATGTTATATGTGTTTCCTATAAAGATTACATTTTTACATGCTTTATTTTTCGTATATGTGCCATGACAATTATTGAAAAAACTTTTAAGAAAAAGAATAATAGTGAGAGTAAAAAGCGTAAGTATTGATGGAAAACAAAAAAGTGTAAATTAATGAGATTTTTTTTACAAATACTAATATATATATATATAACTAATATATTTGGATAATGACTATTAGGATTTTTGATTTATTATTAAATTAATAATGATATCATCAATTTTCAATTTGATAAAATCGAAAGTTACAATTGGTTAATAAGCTATTAGGTTAGTTGTATCTTATATATATAAAAAGGATAATGATAAATCAACCTAATTGGTGTGCCTAAAGTTGTGCCTAATTGTAGGATGATGACATGTAGAAAAATCAGGGGGCAATATTAGGAAAGAGAATTAGTGCATTCCACATGTCAACTTCCTAAGGTTTTAGACATATCTTTAGACACATCAATCAGGTTGATTAATCATTTTCCATATAAAAATAAAAGATAAAATTTTCCTAATATGGTGTTAACCCATTTGTTAAAACTCAGGAATGTTGACCCATGCAGATTGACACATCTCTATGATTTCATGAACGAACGAATAAATGAAGGTAGCTTGAAACTAGGGGGGAAATAAATAGAAATAAATACTCCAATATTTGAGTAATTTTATTGATTGGTTCAAGAAACAGGAGAGACCTCCCCCATAGAAAGACAAAAGGAAGCCATAACTAAGTCACCAAACTATCCCCATCAAACAAATTATTATATCTATGTAATAACAAAAATAAAGTTGAATATCATTTTTATGGAAAAAATGTAATAATAAATATGTCTAGAAAAAAAGAATATAAAGATAAGTTTAGTGAAAATTTTTTTAACGGCATAGTTGTTTTGAACTGTAAGAGCAACATCCAAACGAACTGTATAACTTAATAGTGAATATCATTTTTCTCTTTCCCAATAAAATTTGTTCGTTAACACGTTCATGTGTTTGTTATTTTGTAAAATTGTTTATATATTTTACATTTTAGGGTAAAATCAAGTGAAAAGTTTTTGCTTTGAATTATAAGCCAAAAATTTTCTTTACAAAATTGTTAGTCCAAAATTCTTTCGGAAATAACTTATATACTTTATGGTATGGATAAAGTTGTTTAGATCACATTTATCATATACCTCCTGAGATACAGGATTATGTGCCATTGTTACTTTGTGACTATACTACCAAGTAAGCCTATAAATGATTTCGTAGATCCAAATCCTTCCCATTATCATCCATATCTCAATACCGAAAAGTTGTATCGAATTTTTAGTGCACCTGAAACTTATACCCGCTTTTGACCCTCTACCAATGAAAACCACCATTGTTTGTGATTATCCTTTTCTTAATTCCTTGATCAGGGTCTACTCTAATCAATGATGCTATTAGAGAATTTATACCGTAAACACAACAATGTCGTGAAGTTTAAATCTTCACAAACCCTTTCACAACAATGTCGCGAAGTTTGAAATCTAACCGGGTTCTGTGACCTTCACAAACCCCTCATCCATTCGGCATCCTGGTCTTTTTTTGTCATATAATTTTTTCAACAATAGAGGCCAAGTTTGAAATCCTCCGTCATCTATTGATTAGTTAATTAAATGTTTGCTACTATTTTCCTTCATTTTTGACTTCTTAGCTAAAAAAACCCATCAATAAAAATAGTCAACCTCCATTTTTGAACGAATATGAAGATTAGCCAATAATCACAAAGGATCTTACCAATCTTTAACAAACAAATTTGAGAACTAGTCGGCCCGATTAGGTGCCTTCTTATTATGAATATTATTATTAAGAGTATTACAACTAAAGATCAAAATGATCAAAGAATATTATGATTGATTAAGACAAATCAATCGTGTATACAGAATATGTATGAATATATATCGAGAGAATGAAGAATCATAGCAACAGAATTAATATATTTCAATTTATGGATCCTGTTCTCTTTCTTTATACAGCCTAGCACTTTTCATCTTTAGCATAATCAGTCCTTCAAGTCTTGAGTCTTCTATTTCACACCTTAAAGTCTTGAATAACTATACTTAGTCTTCTCAGGAATGTAAGTGACAACTTTAGTCTAAAAGATATAACAAAAACAACACAATAGATTAAGTTAGACATAGAAATTTATATAATCCTAAGTTTATATTACTTATTTTAACAATTTTAAACATCGATCAACGTTGTTGGTGTACTTCCATTATACAAATAACGTTCTCCAATTTAGAAAGTTAGTGATATCGTAGTAGAAATATGCGATTCACACAAATTATATATATATATATATATATATATTAAAACGGTAGGAATCCTAGCTTTTTAAAGACATCTTTAATTTAAAGTTATTTTTTAAAATTAACACATGGGATAAAAGCTTATGTGTCATCTTTATAATTTTTTTACAATATTATTTAATAATAAATATCTTTAATATATGTTTTCAATTGTAAAACTCGATCACTTTCAAATCACAATATCTATATATTCATAATAAATTTCTTAAAATTCTCTTCCTACCAAAAGATTCACTTTCCAAAACACAAAAAGAATTTGTTTTCAATCCTAAGGTCCGTTTATATTATCTAAGTTATTTTAGAATTTTTTGTTGTCTTGCATAGTATATTTTGATTTTCTTTTTCCTCATGTTTTAGTAAGATGGAGACATCCATAAGACCATAATCATGTTTTCTTAATATTGTTACTTAATTTTTTGTTTTGTTTTTTACTTTATTTATGATGTTATTTTTAATGTTAGCTTAAGAACATCATCTTTATGAGTTAACTTGTCATTCAAATAGCAATTAGGTACATCATATCAGTTCTTGGACAATTAAATAAAATTATTTATCTTATAAAATTATAAAAGAAATCGTAAACTTCAATGACAATTATTTTTAGGCAAAGATAAAAAAGTATTTAAAAGGTAGTTTTTGATTATTATGCATATTTTTTTTTAACAACAATTACCAGTCATATTAAATATCAAATCTTCTTTTTAACTAAAAACAAGCACCATTTTATTTAGTTAATAAAATCACAACCGCAACAAAATATCAATTGATTTGTTAAAATTTATATGATTTCAAGTAACAAATGTTATAGGTAACATGATAAAATCTAAAGGGTTTTAAGATTGTGAAAACTTTATTTAAACTGATAAATTATCATCAAAAACTACAAGTTAAACGTATGAATACATGATGCCACCACATAATATTTAGATGAGTTTTTATCGGTGTATATAAAATGCAAAAACAAATTACTAATAATTGTTGACATTCTAAACTTTTAGCCGACTTAATTCAACTATACTTTTAAGCAACCGCACATCGTGCGGGTAAAAAACCTAGTATATATATATATATATTTATACTCCTTTATAAAAAGTATCCACCCCTACAAATAGAAAATGTTACTCAAATGTTACATACGAAAGTACTAAATTGTCCTAAATAAAAACCCAATATGGAAAAAGTTTTTATAAATTATCAAATATGTCCTTAATAAATTAATTTACACCTAAAACTCTTATTTTAATAATTAAACTTTAAGCCTTTATCTATTTAAATATTTTACAATCACCTTTAAATCAAACTACACCACTTGACACTTACCACCAATAATACCGTCACCGACACCACTAAACCGTCGTCCCCGCCACCGCCGCCTAATTGTGAGGGTACCAAACTCGTATATACATATATATATATATAGTGAAGTGATGAACTGAGAACCAAAATAATGGTAATAATTGTGAGAACCACTAAAAACCATCTCTAAAGGCTACGCACGTACCGTATCCAACCACTATCATCTTTTGAATCGCCGCTCATCAAATTCATATCATTCTCATATACATTCAGTGACAACCCCCTTAAATTAGACAAAGGCAACGACCGTATCGTATTCATCCGTTTTCAACACATAACCCATATAAATTTTTGAGTTTTTAATCAGTGTTGTAAATAAAGGTTTTAAAGGCCGTTATAAAGGCGTGATAATGCTTAAAGGTGGTCTACCGTTACGTTATGTGTATTGTAAGGTAGATTTAAAGGTTGCAGTCAATAAGAGTTAAATGACGAACTTAACGAGGCTCAAGCCATGAATAATAGATGGATACATATATTTAACCTAATGATTATGTGTTTATTAAGCCAACTTTAATTTTGATACCAATGCAAATATCTTATGAGACAAAAAAATAACTTGATTCAAATAAAACTACCAACATTTTTTTGTAGGTACATTATGATTGTATATTTTAAATAAATTAAATAATCATATAAAAATAAGTATAGGTATTTTATGTTACACTTTTTAGTTTTATATGGTTTTTGACTTATTTTGTAGAGATACTCTTGATATATATAGATATTCCTTTATAATTTATAGCTCCGTTATAACACCGATATATCTCCGTAAAATGAGATTTATCCTTAAAGGTAGTCAGCCGTCAAGTGACCGTCGACCGTTATTTACAACCTTGGTTTTTATTAAAAAGAAAAAAAATAAAACTATAAAAATTAAAAATAAAAAAACACACAAAAAAAAAGGAAAAGAGGAAGGGGAAATGATTCTCACCCTCGTTTTGATTATCAAGTTAACTCTACCTTGTATATTTATTTTGAAATTTTGAAACAACCTATTACTACGTAGTTTGTAATAATAAAATATTATTAACTATAAATGCTTAGCAAGATTACATATAAACAGTTGTATCCAATTCCAAATACAATGAAATTAGACATCTTTTTTCCCATATTTCGAATTATACATAACATAATTTATTATATGGAGTATTCTCAACATTTTTACATAATATGAATATCGGAATTAACAACAAAAAAAAATGTTATGTGGTCCTCGCTATCTTGTCACAAAAAATTATTAGAAATAAATAACCTACTAATACAAAGAAAAGGCTGCCACGAGCCAAGACTATCAAGAGGTCCCTCTTTTGTGCATCTATTTGTGATTGATTGTTCAATGTTTAAAATCTTTTTTCAACATCTCTTACAAACGTATTTAATTTTAATTTATTGTTTTTGAAAAGGGAATAAAAGGAAGTCAAACTTTCGGAATTGATTTGCTTTGGGATTTCGGTTTCACATAATAAAGTATTTTAGGGGTGTTTGATTTAAAATAGAAATTACTATGAAGGTCGTATTTTTTTTTTTTAAATAGAAATTACTATGAAGGTCGTGTTTTTTTTTTCTTTCTCATTATATCATGGGATGAAAATAGAAATAAAAGCTTTCTAACATTTCCATTAACTCGATCACTACCTTTTAGTATATATTGGATATCTTGATTTTTTTTCATTGATTTCATTTCATTAGATCATAACAATCAAACATTATAATGACTCAATCAAATTACCAACTACTTCCTTTACCACGTTTTTTCTACTCCGTATGGTTTAATGGATGTTTATATATATTCCTTCTCGTTGATGCATGCGTTTTAAAATGCACAATTAACGTACAGGCTTAGTTCCTAACTTATACATTCAATTCTGTTAACCAACTATTTCCATTGAAAAATAAATAGTCATATAAATAAAATAATCATACCTCAACTCTATACCGATAAACCGAACCTAAAAATTTAGACGGGATTTCCTTTTATATGTTACTTTATATTCAAATTTCTAACTAATACTCGTATTATATATATTAATGGCTACCACAACTAAGAGAAAAAAATATAGTTGTAGGATGATCTTAGCCATTGAAATAGATCAAGAAATAAATCTTAACCATCTAAATTAAAAGTCAAAATTTACTATTTTATATATGGCAACTTTTTAATGTTTGACTACTTATATAATTATGATAATTACTTTGTGCTATTTAACTAAACTTCCAAAACGCTTTACAGATTCCAATCCATTGCTACAAACTACGGATGTGAATATTTTTTTTTCCATTAATTTAATACAATTTTACTTTTAAAAGTAAAACTTTCAAGCTTATGCATGCAAGGGGAACATGGAAATCCATATTGTATATAAATTGATACTCATATATACAATATTTTATTTTATTTTCAACTTAATATGTGACTTAAAAAATAAATATAAAATTAAAAATATCGTAAGGTGTCACAATTAAGATAAGCTTTATTTTGAGCAAAGAGTTAACAAATAAGTATTAAAATTCTCAATTAGAAAAATCCTTAATAACTATATCATCGACATGGTTATGGCTTAATATCAAAATTTGATTTGAAAATCTCAACCCAAACCTGTCAATCCGTCAACCTAAACTTAACCACAAACAAAAAAAAAATAATCAAGTTAGCAGGCAGATTAAATGGTTTGGTGGGTTGATTTTAGGTGACATGATTGGTGGTTGGCGGATTAGTTTTAAGTAAAATGGGTTATGGGTTGTCTGATCAAATAAGTTTGTAGATCCACCTATTAAAAATTTTTATTTAAATTTAAAATATTTTAGGTAGGTGGGTTGAGCTATTAACCCAAAAAGTGAACCCGACCCCCTAACCCTAAAATATCAACTTGTCGGTTACCGAGTCGAGATTTCACAACCTTATTTAGTAAGGTCTATATTGAAAATCTTAATATATAGCCGACTCCATATATGTTATACCAAAAAAAGTAGAAGGTTTGTTATCTTAACATTATGACGGATTTCATATAAGATATGTATTTTCATATACTATAAGACGTAAATTTTTGTAGTGAGTGATACATGTATTGTATAAGTTTATTTGGTAACCTGGTTATCGACCGGGTATAATCTAGAATATACATATGGCCCATGCTACAAAGAGAAAAAAAAAATTCAAGTTTTGATCTACGCCATTTAAAATAATACACAAAACAATCCGAGCCCTTGAAATTAAAGTCAAACTTTGTTAAAAATGTTAACTTTTTAATGTTATATATATACTTTTTTTAATTATGTCATGTTTTTATTATTTTCAATTTAAATATTTTATGTAGCTAATGAAATTAAAATGGTGATAGACTTGAAACCAGGAAAAAGGAAAGAATTTAAGAAAGCGCTCACATCTAAAAATCTTTATATCAAGTGCGGATTAGTATTGTTGTGTGGGATTTTCGATCGAAATATATAGAAAGAAAGAAAGGCTTCATAAAATGAGGTTTTAAATTTGTAATTTTAAATTAAAGTAAATATATTTCAAGTGAGTGCAATGCGGCATTGGTGATGGGTGACAACAGTGGTGTCGTGACGGATGACAGCAGTGTTAGGCATGAGCAGGGGTCAAAACCCAGCCAAAGCCGTGCAAACCCGACACCTGACAATGCAATAAAATTTAATTTGTCATGATCTTATACGTATTTGTTTAAAATAACTGTTATTAAACTAATACTAATAACATACGTGCCCATCTAAGTTTCGATATTTTTTATAATACTATTTATGTCTTTTATTTGTATAGGGGTGTCAATAAGGCCGGGTTCAGGTTGACGAGTTGAAAATACCCAGCTTGATAACTTTTGGGTAGAAAAACTAACCCGAACCTACTAACCAGATAACCCAAAACTAACTCACCAACCTAACTTAATCAGGCTGGCAGGATAGTGGACGGGTTTAGGGTTGAAAGGTTTAACGTTGCTTGCTAAAAAAAGTTAGATATTTAGACTTTTGTCAATTTATTTATCTTTGTATGTAAAGTTCAACATGTACTGTTTCTAACCTGGTCAACGACCGGGTATTGATCTAATTATCTAAGGAAAGATAACGTGAGTAGGGATGGGCATGGGACAGGTACCGTTCCGTACCGATTCCGGTATCGATGGTACCGATCCCGAAAATGAGCAAAACATGGTAGGTGCTACATAAATTTCTAACGGCTTAAACAATTGAGCACATTTTTCTTTTATACAAATATAGCATTTCATGTGGGATGACGACTTTGGCTACAACCAGTTTACACAATTACACTGAGTGGAACATATCTTTATGAAAATTTCAATACAAAGCTATTTCACCACTTGCCTATTTAACTTATATTTAAATGAAAATAGGAATAATAATATTACCATGCAATAAAATTGCCCAGTGAATTTGCAGCCTAATATGTTTTGATAAAAAGCACATCAACAAGTTGATGGTTCTTAAAACTTTATATAAGTTGTGATATCATCTTCTATATAGATAGACTAACATTGTAAACCACTTTAAGGATGCTGATTTCTTATAAAATGAAATGATGGATGCAGGTCTTCAACCAAATACCAACAAGGAGTTAGCCTAATGGTAAGGCAATCACTTGATGATCTTAAGGTCTCAAGTTCGATCGATCCCCGCTTGGCATAAAAAATAATTCCTGGTACCCCTTACCAATGAAGCCTAGACCCACATGTGAAGTTTAAATACGCGAGTTCGATCTTTTGGGGTATCCAGATCATGTGGAGATTAGGATGAAGGTATTGTACCGGCATCATATGACTTATACGGGATGAGTTGATGGGTATCCAATTATGGTACAAGGCTAGGGTTCCCTCCATTACTTTTTTTTTTTGACATTGTTCTAATGGCTATACGACGAAGGCAAAAACATACATGAAATGTTATATAAATTATGAAATGAAATATGAAATGCTATTTTCCTTGCATGTCAGGGCCAAATGGGACCATCAGGATTCGCTCGGTATTTCCCGGTATCAATACCGATTGACACCGATCCCGTGAACTCATAAAAATGGGTACCGGCGGTACCGATCCCGATCAGGATTCGGTACACTTTTCGGTACCAGGATCGGGACGGTATCGGAACGGGATCGGGATATGAGACTTTTTTCTCATCCCTAAACGTGAGTGTTTGTATTATTTACAATCGACGGTCTTATCTTTTATTTTCCCGAAAAAAGTCAGAGAATTCAGGAAAAGAAGGTCGAAAGCATCGGGAGAGTTCATGAGGACAAACTAGAACATAACATGCAACACATTGGAAAAGTGGGGTGTGACACGTAACACTACGCGTAAGTATGCTTGAGGAACTCGAGTAAATGACCGTGGTGAAGGCTACGGATCTAATATGACAGAACAAATCTCTAAATATATATATATATAAAAAACTTTAATTCCACCCTTAAATGTAACTAATGTGTGAAAATCTAGTTAAATTAAAAATCCTTAAAAATACTCCAAATCGAATACCACACACAATCGGGCAGTGGACCCGTTCGTATGTAATATAGATTAAAGTAAGTAAAGGTTCGTTCCACGGAGACTACAAAGAGCTAGCGAGTTTTAAGTAGTTAAAAAGAGTTTGGTTTTTTAAAGACACAACGTCATCTTGGTTTTTATATTAAAAGTTAGTTAATTGAAAGAGTTAGAAATTCTTAAGAATTTATCGAAAAGAAAATTATTTTTAAATCAAATAGGATGAGAAGATCATCCACTTCGACTCCATGATACACATTATTTAGGTTGCATATAATTGAAAAAAAACCAATTCAAATATGTTGATTTTATAACCGAGAACTAAACAAAGACTCACCCCGTACCCGTCAAGTTCGTTACTTTATTCAATTCCCTTAATTAACTAGTTCCATTACTAAGACCGGTACCCCAAGACGCCTTTCATAACTTTCCTAGCCAACTAATTGTTTTGGTTATTTAGATAACAATTGTGTCTATTGATTGTACCCAACCATTAACCCGTTAACCCTTATTAACTATTAATTACTTTCTACCGTACCCGTCATAGAAACAATTGCTTCTAACCAAGCAATCAAAATAACTTCTACACAACCTAAGTTACCACTGAGATCATGCAAAAACTATCCGCAATTAAGAGTTAAATAACAAAGAATTAATAAGCTAAGATTACGACACAACGTTAAATCAAATCAACTTGAATTCAAAAGATTTATGCAACCATTATTCAATGTATCACTTCATCTCAGTGGATGATGAATTATTTAGCTACTCATAATTAAAAAACAAAGCACAAAGAGTAAAAATATAGAAGAACATATTGTACCAATGTGTAGAAAACAAGTAAACGCTAAGAAAATCGACAACCGAATGCCTTGAAGCTCACAAACAACCCTTAGACCTTGATGGATGAAAAAAGCTGCTGAGAATAGCCCCAAAGAACCCTTAAATCGACTAGAAGAGATTGTATATCGAATGGGAGGGTTATGGTCTTGTATTTATAGTGAAAAATGAAAAACCCTTCAGCCGACCTTGTTTATGCGCCGCACGTACCATCTATGCGCCGCACAAAACCAAAGATTTCCATGTTTCAGACTTTCCTTAACCCGTTATGCGCCGCACGCCTCTCCTGTGCGCCGCACAGGCACAATCGCCAAATTCCCTGTCCAAAATCACAACTTTCTGTGCGCCGCACAAACTTCCAGATTTCGCGAAACTTGTATTTTTCAACTCGTCTTCACTTGTACTCGTCCAATAATCATCCTAATGCATCTTTTAATCCTTCCAGATGCTAATTCTAACCAATGTACCTGTTCTAAGCCTGAAATCACTAACAATACCATCAAAGCATTGAATATACATATAATTTGCACATAATTAAGCTTAAATCGACTTAGAAACGATATGGGAATATGCATATAAATGGACATATCAGTAACTCAACTTTTAATTATAGTCATTAGATCAAATAATGATGTCATATACCTATTTTAACTTTTTTAGTTTTTTATTTTATTTTAATAAATTTAAATGATTATTATTTCCTTATTTAAATCTATAGACATTAAATAATTAATGTTTTTAATGATATAATTATGAAAACTAATATTTTTATACTTTACATCATTTTTCATCCTTAAAATCAATTTTTGATTTTTTTACAATAAAATTTTCTTTTTAATGTAATACGTTTCTATTAAATTATGTTTTTGTATAGTATTTTTATCATATAACGTAATAAATTTGGTTATAAGTATTTAGTTTTATTTTATTAATATCTTATTATTTTTAAATCAATATTTTAAAGTCAGGGGGATGTCAAACCGACCTTCTTAATAATGAACTAAAAAGCAAATATGTAACATATAATAAACTATCACAATCATATATCAGAAAAATAATTGTATGCAAATTGCAATGATATTATCCATAAATTTAAGTTAGATTAACATAAAATGCGATATATAGATTGATAATTAAATTGATTAGTAATTTTAGTGGATAACTAAATTATTCAAGCAAAAAGTTTAAGCACAATACAATGACAATTCAAACATATTCGGATGAATGAAAAACATCCAAACAAACAAAAACCTTACTTAGCGAGACCTCGTGAATGTACCCATTTTTTCAATTGTCTGCTCACTTTTAACAAGAATCTCAACGACCATTAATGTAATTTTATGTTTTTTAGTGGTTTAGTTCTCACCTGGTTAAATATTTTCAAAAAATTTAACATTTCATTAATTATATATATTTCCCGCATATTATGCGGGGTAATAATCTAGTTTAGATTAAAATACATACGGAAAGCGAATAAAAAAATACACGGGTAATTAAGATATATTATATGGCTCAAACAGTTTTAATAAAAAATTTGTATTGATTTATTAATGTGTTGTAGTGTTTGATTCCATCAAAATTCTTGATTACTACTATAGTGGCTGTTCAATTTAGCAAAATGTGGTTTTCATTAGTATATTATTATATAGATTTACGTTAATATGCTTGACTTAATATCAACGAAATATTGTTGTAAGTATTTAACTAGTCTTCTTTGAAATGGTTATTGTTATTGATACGGTCTTTGCTTTAGATAGAACCTCCACTGCAAAAGCATTTACCTTCACGAGTAAAACCTCTACAAGGAAGGTGAGTGGGTAGATGCTTGCTTGTTTTTTTTAGTGCAGTTTGAAAAGGCCTTCTTTAATTATGCTCACTTTTCTATTGTTTCTTACCATATCATATGATAGTTATTATTAAATTACAATATATTATCTTAAGTTACATGGTTACATTAATATATTTTTATACGCTTCTTCATTATCATTATTATTTATAAGGTGAGACAATGTGAAAGATTCAAGTATCTAATCTACAATCTATTTTTGCTGATTCTTTGTTTGTTGGAATATTTGGTTCCACATCTGGGAACCAAAATATGACTTGTATAATAATCTTGAAGTAATTAGTTCATTAATTTTAATTTTTATTATATATAATTTGATTTTATTTAGTTTCATGATCATATTAAAAAAATTAACTAAAGGATTTTATAAAAGTATGTATCATTTTTGAGTAATAAATATTTATATAATAATTAATACATAAGAGACAATTGTTATGACATAAGCATTTTATAAAAATAAATTATTTGTTATCACCACATTTATTAAAGTTTAGTTCTCTTTTGTTAAATTTATTTTTATAAGATTATTTCCCGCCTAATACGCATATTAAACTTATTAAGTTTTCATTGTTATAATATATCTGATAGTTATAAATAAGATATGTTGAGATTTAATGATATTACTATATAAAAAACAACATAAGTGATTATAGAAAAATATAAATATAACTTAGGAACTATTTTTCATAATTATCTATACTCCTATGCTATATTTATTATAAAAAAAATAGCCCTCTATTATTGAAAGTTACATGAGAGAAATTGTATAAAATAACCTAACGATTAAATTACACTATCAGTTCTTAATCTTTCTAAATATTTCAATTTACCATTTACATCAATTGTATTTACATCAATTATTTAAACCGCCTGGCGCCGCCTTTACCACCAATAGTCGCCCCACCACCACACCTCACCCCATAACCACCGTCGCATTGCGCGGATACCGTGCTAGTATTATTAAAATAATTACTTTTAACCGTTAAAAAATGTAAGAATTGCCTTCCATAGTTTATGATTATATTTATACTTATTAAATTTAATTTAAAAAGGTTAAAATAAAGTATATGACATCTGTTTTTTTAAACTAATGACTCTAATTAAAAGTTAAACTTTATCTAACTTATCCATTTTGGAATTAAGATTCCCTTATATATATATATATATATAGGGTAAAGTTATTTTGAGAACCCTTTTTTTTTGCGAGAACCTTTGAGAATTTTTCAAATCAAGCCCAACCGATGATTGTTCTTTACATGGAAATTGTTTTTTGATTGTATTCTGAATAACTTAAATGTAATTTTAAAGTTTATAATTGTGTGGAAGTATTGATTATCATCCGTTATACAATTATGTGGAGATTTGGATTCTTGATCACATGTGCACGTATATTGCTATGATCACATGTATGCAAGTCAATCACATGTAATCATAGCAATATTCGTGCACATATGATCAAGAATCCAAATCTCCATATAATTGTATAACGGATGATAATCTATGCCTCCACACAATTATAAACTTTAAAATTACACATAAGTTATTCAGAAAACAATCAAAAAACAATTTTCATGTAAAGAATAATCATCGGTTGGGCTTGATTTGAAAAGTTTTCAAAGGTTCTAAAAAAAGGGTTCTCAAAATAACTTTTCACTATGTATATTTAGATAGTTCATAAGCATTTTTCTTTTTAAAGTTTAGTTTATTTTAACTTTTGTTATTTATGATTTCATTTTTCTTTTGAAAACTCTAATATTTTATACATGATTTTTTTAAATTACCATCATCTATACCGGGCCGGGATCATATTTTGATGATTTTCAAGATGAATTCCGACGATACTGAAACCAATACAAGGACTGAACCAGTACCACGCCATCCCAACAACATATTATCATTAACTGCTAGTACATTACTAACATATTAAAGTATGCCTTAATCCAAAATATATTATACAAGTTAAACAACTTAATGTATAGTCAATTTAAAATATAATTTGTTTGTAGACATGTATATTTACACTCGAAGGGTACTCACACGATACGACGGTGATGGCGATAACGGGTGGTGGTGGCGTGCGGCAGTGGTGGAGGTGACAGTGGTGATGGCGATGTAATGGCGACAACAGTATTGAATGTTGGCGTGCGGCGGTAGGGGCGATGGTGGCGGTGGGAACGGTGTTGGCGGCGACGATTGGTGATGACAGTGACAACAAATAGTATAAGTTATTGATGTACTGCGGTTTTAATGAATTGTGAAACATTGAAACTTAAAATTCAACAAAATGAGATTTATTACATAATATAGTATAGATGTAGACAGAGAAGTAGACTAGGGTTTGACCGTAGATTGGTGTGGGTTGAAATTGTTAGGGGTATTTTGGGTACATTCAGTATATGAATGAGAGAAATATTGTTGAATTTGTGGAGTAATTCAGGTATTTCAAAATCTTAATTAAGTAAAGAAGGGGTTTGTTTTATATATTTACATGTATATAATTCTAATATGTATAATACTATTTCAGATGGTAAACATGTTATCTGTGGATGACAAATTTTTTGCGAATATTCAGTTGAAATACGACATCAGGATAACTTCACTGTATAACGGTGAAACATATTTTGCACGTACCCTAGATAACGAGATGTTGACCATGAGCTGTTACAAGTATTCAGAAAAAAAAACTCTAAAACTAGCCATATATAAGGATCGAACTCAAAACTTTAGATAAAACTTAAAAATGCTTCTGACTAATCATCCACATCTTAATCTTAATATATATTATAAGACAGTTGAACTAATTACTTATTAACCAATCACATCGCTCGATTTTATCAATTTGACTTTTGATGATGTCATCATCTAATTTACTTATAAATTAAAATCTCTAATAGTCATTATCCAAATATAATTATTATATTTACTTATAAATTAAAAATCCTAATAGTTATTATCCAAATATAATTATTATATTAATATATGTAGAAAAAATCTCATTAATTTACACTTTTTTGTTTTCCATCAATAATTTACAATTTTTAGTCCTAAATACTTAATTGTTATTTAAATTTAATCCGCGTAATCACATCTCTCGATTTTCTCAAATTTTCAATTTTGACTTTACTTGACTTTTTATTATATATATAAATATAGATTTACGCATATAAATATCAATGTCGACTACATGACTAAAGATAAATATTAACTTATAAGAAATATTATACATTATTGTTTATAAATGTCGTACATTGTTATCCTAATACAATATTGATAATGTCCTCTAATATAATAATATATTAAGTTATATTTTTTTTAATTATAAATTTTAGTATTTAATTTAATAATCAATATAAACACAATATGAACTCTAGATATACCTATCCCAAACACCCATTGGAACACCCCAAGAATTTTAAGGTAATAAACTAACCTTTTTTTGTAGTTTTGACATTAAAATAGGTTCCTAGTATTTTATTTTCAAATATGGGGTTAATTTAGTTGGAACTTTAGCGGATAGCGGGTAAAATACCCGTTAAAAAATTTGAAAAAGGGGCGTTGCATATGTATAAGTTGCCAGCCACTTTCCCACCCTACTTCCATCATCTAACTTATTCCAATATCTTCTTCATTCTTCTTGATATTTTAATCCAATCTCAATTCATGCAAATTAGACTTCTAATCTCAAATCAAAGACTCATGAAGAACCATAATCTATTATCATTCAAGAATTAAAAGTTAGGTATGGGTTAATTAGTGGTGGTGGTGACCGAAAATTTCAAAAGGAAAATGGGGAGGAGAAATTTGTGATTTCAAGTATTGATTTGGTCTTGTATTCCTTGAGGTAATCACTTCCTAACCTAATTTCCCTTCTTTACTAGGAATTAGGGTTTATGAAAGTAAGAAATTGGGGGGTTTTGCTAGTAATGAGTCCAGGTATGAATTTCCCCCAAATTATTGGATATAATCAGTTAGTTATTGAGTTGCTTATGTTAAAATTGATTTAAATGAGAATATTGGTAGTGAAGCTCTAACTATGAAAATGATGTTTTTATTAGCAAGTGAAATAATGTTGATGATGATGAAATTCTTGAGATGATATCAGAAATTTTAATAAATAAGCAACTCAATGACATAGTGGATTGGTTAGAGGTTAGGAATGCTAATGAAAGGTTTAATTTGCTATGTTGAGATAGTTAGAAAAGTGAATGTTGCCTTATGTGTGCATTATGATATGTAATAGGTTGAAGGCTTGATTTTTGCCATTGCGGTTATCTTTTTTTATTGTTGTTTCGCGAAGGAGGTGAGTATACTTGTATATTCGTCGGGTCAATTACCATTCTTGTTGAGTGAGTCCAAGGTGGTAATTGATTTGGCGTTAAGTCTCATGTTTATGGTTGAGTTTGATTACAGTCCTAATTGGTGGCCATAGGCTCATGTGGAGCATTTGTTATTGTTATATTTGATTGTGATTGTAATCATTTGCTTATATGGATCCATGTAATGCCTAGCCCAAGGGTGAGTATTATGGATATGACACGACGGTGTCATAGTCCATATGCAACAGTCCCTTGAGCATTGCCCTCCTTCGTTTATATGATTATATGCAAGCATATTCACTAAGCATTCACTTAACTTTTAGTTGTTTACCTTTGTGATTTAGGTAGTTCCGGAAGAAGGAACTAGGTTGGATTGAATTGAAGTTTAGAGTCAAAGTTGCTACTTGAATTTGGAAGGTATTTGGCTATTCATGGAAGAATGACATATTTTGGTTAGACACTTAGACATCCCTCTTGACTTTGGCTCATGGTACATTTTGGTTGTTAATGGTCATGTTTTGGTACATTTTGTAAATGGTCATGTTTATGTCTTTTGGAGTTGACAAAGATGTTTTGTTTGATTGTAAAATGTCAAGATGGGTAATCGACCCATATGGTAGTGTAGTTGATCGTGGATCAAACGAATTTGACAAATATGACTGTTTACAGGTTAACTCTCTCGCTTTCAATACTGGAATGTAATTTGCATAATATTTGGTTTGAGGTTTGAAGATTTTTGTTTAATCTTAAAGTGGACAAATTTTGATGTTGCTGAACTATGGGCCACTGCGGCGCAGTCGAAACCCACGGCCATAATTTCTTTTCCTCCCACTGCGGCGCAGTGGGGTTCTTCCAGTCTTGGGTCCGAGATTTCCCACTGCACTGCGGCGCAGTGGGGGTATAATTTTTTTTTTTTCGGTTTATCGAGTTCAGTCCTTTCACCTATAATAGATGAATTATTGTAGCATGTGCCTTGTGCGATGACTACGACACATAATTTCACCAATATGTCTCGGCTAATAATGACAATAATGACCTGTGATTATTCTATTACAACTTGCAAAATATAACACTTGGAACCGTATATTTTCAATAATATAAGCTTTTATGACTTAAATGTATGAAGATCTAATATTGATAATATCATAAGTCTCTTGTCTAGTGTTGGATACGGGTCTAAAATCTAGTTTGATACCTTAAAGACATTAATTTTAAGGATAATGATAAATCAAACTACTTGATGTGCCTAAAGATGTGTCTAATTGTAAGATTATGACATATGGAAAAATCAGGGGGAAGATTAAGAAAGAGAATTAGTGAAATCCACATGTCAAATTCTTAAGGTTTTAGACATATCTTTAAGCATACCAATTAGGTTGATTAATTATTTTCCTAATTTTAATTAATCATTCCTTGCCATTTTATATCTGTTGTTTATCGATTTCGGTAATTCATATCCACTTATGATAAATCGGGTGGAGCGGATTTCCATCGACCGGAGGAACATTGCCATCTCGATGTCGTGCGCGGAACTGAAAATGAATTCCAATCCACTTTATTACCCAAATGCATTTATGTGTATGGTACACGCACACCACTGATCGAGTCGCATAAAAATGATGCTCCCCTTATTATGAAGTAGTCACCTTGAAAGTTTGCGATATAACCTAACCATGGTTTTACCATTAACCAACCATAGTTACTCAAAATCCTTTAAATAGGACCAAAATATGACCTTCATTCCTCACCACCTTCTCATATATCTTTCTCATAATACTCGTACTACTTTTGTTTGATGATCGAATCATCGTAATTTTATTCTCAATTGTGTTCAAGTTGTTCATTTTCCGGTGAGTTATCAAATTATTTATTTAATTTCTTTCATTTTTTAATAATTTGAAGTTTTTATCAAAGAATTTGATAATGTACATAAATACGCTACATTAATATCATTTAATCACAAAAGATATGTTACATGTACGTAACAAGGTGCGAGTAAGTCGTGCGCAAGATAAGCCGTGCGCAACTTGTTACGCTCTATTAATATATTATTATCATGATGTAACTAATTAGTATTTGAAACGGGGTCCAGGAAGAAATCGAGATGGCGTCAAATGGAAATGGAAATGCGACCGTCGCGAAAGGAAATGGAGTGTCGGGTGGAAGGAACGGGCTGCCAAAAATATCGACACAAAAGAGGCAGAGTGGGATATGTCATGATGATAGTTCGGCCCCGGTGAAGGCACAAACGATTGATGAGTTACATTCTCTCCAAAAGAAGAAATCGGCACCGACAACACCTTTGGATGGTGTTCAAGGTGCTTTTGCAAATATGTCCGAAGAGGAACGCCATAAACAACAGCTTCAGTCCATCAGGTATATATATAACATAATCATATAGGTTTTAGGTAAAATAAAACAAGTATTAAAGTAAAACAAATAAAACAATAGGTATTTCTTTACTAAAAATCACCATGCATCATAAAAATCATTGTGTATCAATTGTTTTGTAAATCTTCGTGCATCAATCTAACCATGATTTAAGGGTCAAGATCTTGTCCTATTTATTTTACTTTAATACTTAGTTTTATAATACTCAACCCCAATCATATATTTACATCTTCTATTCTTCTCTTCGTAACGTTTAATTTATATTTCAATAAAAAAATGTGTTACATGCTTCTCAACATTATTCCTAAATTATTCTTTAACGTATATAAATGATGATGATGACATGTATGAATAAAATGAGCTTGACTAAATATCATTTCTCTTTCTATATCGTACCTGAAAGTCAATAGAAAATCGAGAAATGATGGCCCGGAGTTTGGTGGGTAGGAATTGGATTGCAAATGTTAAATACAGTAGCATTCTTTTTAAAGTGGCATCATTTTTCTTTATTTTTACCAACAACAATATAAATAATCTAATGAAACCTCTTTTAGTCATGCCTAGAGTTGTGAAAACCGCTCACACCGGGCCTGGGCATGCTGTTTTCTCGTTCCTTAATATTGGTTTATCTTGTTTAAAATTTTGTTTTTTTTTATTCTTATTAGTAGGTCATGTAACTTTTAATTTTTCTGGTTATTTTTCTTAACTATATTTTTAGATCTCGTAACTTTAGGGCTCCTTATTCTTATAGACCGGTCGTATTTCAATTGGAGTTGTAAGAGTTGGTAGATCGAGAATATGTTTTTATTCTTCGGAAAAAGAAAAGTTGTACTCCATTCTTTAAAATTCGTAAGAATTACGGAAATAAAGTTTGCAATCAAAAGAGTTTTAGCCTAATACGTATGTGAGTTGGGTTTTCTATCCAACTAGATTTATATAGGCATATAGCATTTAAAAAATTTAAACATAATAAAATATAATTTGTACATTACATGAGGATGATTTTAGACTCGAGTGTGACTTATTTTTGAAATATTATAAATTAAAATCTAACTGTGAGTTATTTTTGCCTTTCCATGTTTCCTTTTATTTAAACATCAAAACAAATGCGCGTTCCATAAATTACAAAATGACAAGAATGGAATGAATTAAATAGTTAATTGTGCCAATTAAAAAGTTATATGATCATTTTATGATCGTTATTTACTATTTATGACTCCATCATAACAAATTTATAATCTTCTTTAAAATGTTGCTATTCATTTTTTTCTTGTGAAGAAAACTATTTTTTTGAAAAAGCATTTCAATGAATAGTATTACTTGTTTACTCTGACATACTTGATACTTATATTCTTTATTTTCAAGAATCCTATGCCAATTTACATAGTACAATCTATTTCTCTTTCTCTAAATTGAGGAATATATTTTATTATCTTTTTTAAAAGACAAATAACCGATCCTAACAAAAAACTAATACTTAATATATTTATAGAACGTTTATCATGGGGCTAGAACTCGAAGGAATATATTTTGTTCTAACAATCTGAGAATATATACATGAATCATTTTTGATCAAGTTTAAGCTGTTGAGTGTTGGCTATGTGTTTACTAAAATGTTTAAATAGCTTATATTTAAATATAATAATGATAAATACTCGTAATACTATAACATTGATGTACGTGTGTGAATGTACATCTGTACATACATGGATGCGCTCAAAGTTATCGAGCTTTAAGTGATGCATGTATCTAAATTATTTTATACGAATAAAACTTATCAATTAGGTTTCATTAAATATTGAAGTTTTCTTTATTGTTGTTGTGATTTGGTCAATAAATTATATATTCAACGTTTCTTTTAATAATAATAATGCACTTTAACAAAAAGTTAATTGAACAATAACTCTTTACTTCATGTACTATTTGATACTTACTAATCTTTTGAGAAGCGACGGTGGTCATTAAGTTATTAACTAGTGGTTAATAATAACACACTCTATATTAGTATTAATTTATGTAGTATTTGACTCCAACTAAAACAACATGTGTGTGGTATAAAGGAATCATAAAAAATGAAAAAATAATAATGAATTAAGATAGTGAATTTTAAACTGAGTATTTAAAATGAGAATGATCGAATTCTGTTTTGTAACAACATAATTATTAATTAATTTGATGTAATATGTTATGAAAACTTCAATATTTATACAGTGCATCATTAGCATCCCTGACTCGAGAAACTGGACCCAAATTGGTTCGTGGAGACCCAGCCCGAAGACCGGAGACCCCTCGAGTGTCACATGCCCCTGAACACCATTTCGCACCAACATTTTCGGCTAGTGACAGCTCTCTCAAATTCACCCATGTCCTCTACAATCTCTCCCCTGCTGGTAAAATTTAATTTTCATATATGTTTATGTTACTTCCATATGTTACAAACTTTACAATAATTATTATGTACATTTCTTTATGTTATTTCCATATATGATTACGTACAATAAAATGTACTTAATAACTATAAACCACATTTATTCTTTTCTTATAGAGTTATACGAGCAGGCGATCCAGTATGAAAAAGGATCATTCATAACGTCGAGCGGTGCATTGGCTACCTTATCTGGTGCCAAAACTGGCCGCTCGCCAAAGGATAAGCGTGTCGTTAGAGATGACACCACTGAGGATGAGCTCTGGTGGGGCAAGTATGTTCTCTATATCCATTATCTTTAAATTTGCTTTGTTAAGTCCTATCATATATCAATTTGTATGACATCATCCATAGTTACTCTACTTTCACATAAAAATCATGGTTACGATAAAAAATGGTATAAGTATTGTCACTAAAATTGTAATATATGATCTTGATTTTATATGTAATTGAATTATCATACATAAACGGGCAAATTTAATATATGCATAATGTATGCAGAGGTTCACCAAATATCGAAATGGATGAGCAGACCTTCTTGGTTAACAGAGAAAGAGCTGTTGATTATTTGAATTCTTTGGAAAAGGTATAACTTTAATTTTTATTTCAAAATCATTTTTTTTTAAAAATTTTGTTGCACATCACTTTGTTTTTTTGCTGGTGTGGTTTACAGTTTTCGTTACAACATGATTGATATCACCATAAAAGTTTAGATAGCTTTGTAGATATGGAACTAATGACGAAAACAGTGGTGCCCACTTTTATAAATAGATAGGAAGGACTATACAGTTTTTTTTTTATAATTAAAGTAGGGAATATGATAAATACGAATAAGAACATTAAGATATGTGAGCCTGTGAGATGAGGATATATAGATGCATCTTTTTTTTGTCTCTTTCCTTTAAATTCGCCATACTATATCTCTATGTCTTGAAAGAAGTGCCTTTGTCCTTTTCTATATAATATTTGGATTTGGATATGATATAAATAATTGGATTTAGATATGATATAAATAATGTATCTTCAAAAAGAGTTTTCAAGTTTGAATCTGTGTTATGTAAAATATTTTTGGGTGTCACGGGCAGTTATGGGCGAAAAAAGTTAGTTAGGCTACCATATCTGAGTCAAAAACTAACTTGCCGTTCTCAGATAACCTAAAAGGAGAAAACCTTAATTGACAATTTAATTAGTATCAGTATGCATCTTATGGAACATAATTTAAGAGTTTTAGTCTTACAAAATAGGGTAATGTTATGCAATATCAATAATTTTGATAGATGTTCATTTTTGATAATTGTAAGTTTTGTTTGTGCCTTTAAGTAGTTCAATTGTCATTTAACCATCAGATTAAAAGTCTAAGGTATACCATTCTAACCCAGTCAAAATTAACCATTTGTAAATAATCTTTTAGCACACTCATGTTACAAGTTACAGATGACAAATATTAATATCTAACCAAGCTGATATACTAGTAAAGTATAGCCTTTAAAAAAAGAAAGAACACAATAAGAAAGACATTGACTTATTAGTAATCTAGTGATTTATTGGATTTAATTTTCTACTCTATGTGGATTGATCACTTAATTGTATGCCTAATTGAAATTTCAGGTGTTTGTGAATGATCAGTTCTTGAACTGGGATCCAGAGAACCGAATCAAAGTTCGAATTGTGTCTGCAAGAGCTTATCACTCTCTGTTCATGCACAACATGTAAGTAGATTAGAAATATTACACAACTATCATGTTTTTCTATGTCTCATGATTCCAGATACTCTAAAGCCAAGGCCCTCCAGATAAGTTTTAAATGTTTTTGTTGCAAGCGTCTTTTTAAAGAGTAAACGGGTTTAATTGAAGGGAAACAATATAATGGTGAAAGTATGTTAAAACATGTGTGTGTACAAGTGGATAACTGGGTAGGTTGCAGGTGCATCCGACCCACAGCTGAAGAGCTGGAGAATTTCGGTACTCCAGACTTCACTATCTACAATGCTGGCCAATTTCCATGTAATCGTTACACACACTACATGACTTCCTCCACTAGCATAGATTTAAACCTTGGTAGACGAGAAATGGTCATCCTCGGCACACAATACGCCGGGGAAATGAAGAAAGGTCTCTTTGGTGTCATGCATTATCTCATGCCTAAACGCCAAATCCTGTCCCTTCATTCTGGATGCAATATGGGCAAAGATGGAGATGTTGCCCTCTTCTTTGGTCTCTCAGGTAAGCTTCCTCACCATTCTTTTCAATGGTGAGGATCATATAGCTCGGGTCACATCACAAATCCCTGCCTTATACTCATATCTACCTTTTATGCAACTTTATCATCGAGAGGACTATCAATCTTTTTGATGTAATTGTATCTATATTTAATGAACTTTTGTCAATTTTTCTTTTTTGTATTTTAGGTACTGGGAAGACAACTTTGTCTACTGACCATAACCGATACTTGATCGGAGATGATGAGCATTGTTGGAGTGACAAGGGGGTGTCCAATATCGAAGGTGGATGTTATGCCAAGTGTATTGATCTTTCAAGGGAGAAAGAACCTGATATTTGGAATGCCATTAAATTCGGGACTGGTATGATGATTGTAGTATTCTATCAATATGTTTTAATGCTTATAATGTGTATGCAATTTTACATTTAAATATCTACTTTCAGTGCTGGAAAATGTTGTATTTGATGAGCATACCAGGGAAGTGGATTATCTAGACAAATCCGTCACAGAGAATACTCGTGCTGCATACCCCATTGAGTACATTCCAAATGCCAAGATTCCGTGTGTCGGTCCACACCCTAAGAATGTCATTCTCTTGGCATGTGATGCATTTGGTGTGCTCCCACCAGTCAGCAAGCTAAACCTTGCTCAGACTATGTATCACTTCATTAGTGGCTATACGGCACTGGTACAAACTCTTGCAAGTTTCAAAACATTTATCACTCTTACCCTTGTAGGATGTATAGAGCGATTGATTATGTTTTTTAATATTTATGAAGGTGGCTGGCACTGAGGAAGGTGTAAAGGAGCCACGGGCAACGTTTTCAGCCTGTTTTGGTGCAGCGTTCATTATGCTACACCCAACAAAATATGCAGCAATGCTTGCTACCAAGATGGAGAAACATGGTGCTACTGGATGGCTTGTTAACACTGGCTGGTCAGGCGGCAGGTATATAAAATATATACACGCATATAGTTTTATACAGATACATATGATTTCTCATAGACACTCATAGTATATACTTATTATTATGAGTAATTTATGTGTAGTTATGGTTCTGGAAGTCGTATGAAACTGGCATACACTCGTAAAATCATTGATGCCATTCATTCTGGACAACTTTTGAATGCAAACTACAAGAAAACAGAAGTATTTGGGCTGGAGATCCCAACTGAGGTCGAGGGAGTGCCTTCCGAGATTCTTGATCCAGTGAACACTGTAAGTTGCCCAAAAATGTCTTCATTTTCATAAAATTTTAAAATATATATTTTTTGTCGTTAATTTTGATGTGGGGTTGAATCGAATAATGCAGTGGTCGGACAAGAATGCATACAAGGAGACATTGTTGAAGCTGGGTGGGCTGTTCAAGAACAACTTCGAAGTGTTTACGGACCATAAAATTGGCAAGAATGATAAGCTGACTAAGGAAATTCTTGCTGCTGGTCCGAACTTTTAATATCATCCTCAGGGTCTGAGTGTTGAACAAAGAAGTGAATGGTGGTAAAAAGCTAGAAATTAAGGCTTTGTTAGCCTAACATACAACATTTATATATTAATCTAGTTGTATGTTGTTATTTATTTAGAGTAGTAAGTGTATTTGTCATTTTCAACTGGATTGTACTCTTTATATATCAAATCAAAAGAGCCATTCACTTTATATTATTTTGGCAGGTCTTTATAGCATATAAGGAATATATATAATAGGCTTTTTATATAATGATGTCCATAAGTATAACGGCTAATGGGTTGGGCCAAACTTGTTGGTCAAAAATAGCGTAGAATTCAAATGAAAGTCCTTACAATACAACTATGCAAAGTAATGTTGTTGGTCCATTGAGTTCACTTCACCAAACCATACGAGCTCATTTGCAATTCTCTTTGCCCCAAATACTACCAGATTGGAACTTGAGTTAAGACTCTCTTCAATTAAAAAAAAAAAATTGAAAGTTTTTGTTAAAGCAGATTGAGATTGGTTAAATCACGATCAATTCGACTACAAAGGTACGGAAAACAATTGTAATAATCTTTGAGGTTTCCGTTTAAATCAAGACATATAAACACGAATTATATGAAGAATAAGAGATAAACAAGATATAAAACTCTTATATTATCATTAATCATAAGATTTGCTACACCAAACGAGTATACATCTTTGTGGCACGGGGTATAGATCTCTACCCCGTGCAGTTGGATGTTTCGAAATCATGGACCAAAACCCTAAACCTAAGTCTTGTATATATAGGCTAATTTACAGGCTGGACTTCAAACAGTTCGTGCGCTTTGATTATCTTCACACGCAGTGACGGATCTAAGGGCGTGTTTGGTTCACAGATTTTGATGGAATCTGATGTAATTGGAATTGAATTTCATTCCGTGGTACGTTTTGTTGTCAAAAGATAATCGAATTTCATTTCATTGGAATGTAAACATTCCATCAAATAATGGAATCTCCAATCCATGGGGTTATTGGATGGAATTTGATTCCTTCATTATGTTGAATTTTAAAAAAACAAAAAACATTCCATCAAATTTCATTCCTTCGGAATCTAATCCCGTTGCAAGATTTCATTCCTTATAAAAACATTCTGTGAACCAAACACGCCCTAAGATTTCTATTTAGGTGGGTCCTTGAAAACCTCAACTCAGGCGTTGATTTGGGACAAAGCTAAAAGCAATCGGTCTGGTCGGGTCAGTTGAGTTAAAAACACAAATATATTATTTAGTATTACAATATGTCACTATGGTGTCTCAAACGCTAACTGCTAACTACTCGTTTTTGTTTTTTTTAAAGTAAACCCATTATATAAATTTGCAAGTTTTGTCAGCTCATAAACATAAGTACGATTAAAAGGCTTAAAATAAAGGCCATCATTTTTCTCAACAGAATGAATATATCTATAACCAAGATATAACTTAATAAGTAGTACAACTATACGGTTATCTATACTATATTATAAAACAGATTTCCTTTAGATTTTCAACATTGAACTTAAATTTTCAATATTGATTTAATTACCTCCCCAAAATGTCTCTCATATCTATTATATATTTACCTAAAAAGAACCATAATACTTTTTCTCTCTACTGAAATCTCAACCAATCATTTTTTTTTTCTCTCTTCCATAAATCATTTTAATCTTCTAATTTATTCAAAAAATTTTATCTCAAAAACAATATATCGATAAATTATAAAAATTATATAGGTATTCTTAAAATTTCATTCTCTTTCATTAGAGTGGTCATTCGATATACTTTCGACGAATTTTTAAATTCGAAGGCGGAGCCCGTCAGGTAGATCACCCCATCACCGCCGCCGCTATTACATCACCACCCGACCATCACCTCCATCACTGCCACAACGCGCGGGTACTATTCTCGTAAGTTATACAAGTCAAAAGTGATATGTATCATGTTAAAGTTTAAAGGGTTTTAGAAAATGAAGATTATGTTCATGTTAAAGTTTAAAGAGCTTAAATAAAATGAAGATATAAGATGACAAACAAATACTTCTTTCACACAGAAACTCAAGTTTAGATTTCACCATTAAAAACAACTATCAAGCTTTCTTTTATTGTTTGTTTTTCTTCCAAGGAGGTTCCTTTACATTTTGTAAGGACGGTCCTAGTTAAATTTAAATTACCTTTCTAGGATTATTTTATTTGCAAGGAGGGTCATATGAACCTCTTAACAATGAGGTAGATCCGCTTAGGCTCACACGAACTCCTACTCGTGATGATGTCATCACGAGATTATTTGTATAGATGGTGACGTCAACATGAACTTATAGTACTTGCTTATGTCATCTCTACATCACTTCTAAGTTCTAACATCATTTAGAATTGCATTGCGACAGACGATAACTGAGCACAGAACGTGTACTTACAGTTTTCAAACATATGGATTGAGAATAAAATATCCCTACCATACAAAAAGAGAGACCTTGATGGTGAAAAACTATTTTTTGCTGGTTGTCGACCAACAGAAAGAAATGAGATCTTTGCATAACTTATAACTTAGAACTTGTACGGGGAGATCTTAAAATCTTTAGACTGGTGAGCAGTGACTGATTAAAGATTTTTAAAGGGTGGGTTCATGCAAATTCTTTTTTACCCTAATTTATTTATGTCAAGACAACATTTTAAGTTATAATACTAATATTCAAAGCGCACAAATTTATAAAGAAATACCTTTTTAAAGGTGGGGTGGTGAGCATACTTATAGTATTTTTCATCCGTCTAACAGCCGGATAATAAAATAGTAGATGTTCATATACAAATTGGGGATAGATTATATACTGTTGGCAATATATAACTCGGCTCCTGCACCCTCACAATGAGGGGGTGGTTTTTTATTTTTAATCACGTGCAAGTTGAAGAATATAATGTTTGTGAGAGTAGCAGTAGTCTTATTAACATCATAATAGATTTTCACATACAAATTACTAAATATCCACGAATATTTGTTTATGAACATCGATTCTTTCTTCGTAAACACTTGGTCTGTTTTATACTCGACTCAATACTCATCGTATTACTACTATTTCTTTTTCACCCAATAGATTGTCTCTCTAAAAAGGAAGCACTATAGCTTTGTGTTTCTTTAGGCTTTTTCCCATTTAACACACAGAGTGTTTCTTTAGCCAACACCACCAAAAAAAATCCCCTCTCACAGAAAAAGAAAATGACGTCACAACCAAAACCACCACCGGAAACAACCACCCCTATCCCCCACCCCTACACTCTAAAACACACCCTAACCGGCCACAAACGTTCAATCTCCGCCGTCAAATTCTCCGACGACGGAACCCTCATCGCGACTTCCTCCGCCGACAAAACCGCCCGTACCTGGTCCACCACAACCTTCACCACCATCCAACAATTCATCGGCCACGAACAAGGTATCTCCGATGTCGCATTCTCCTCCGATTCTCGATTCCTCGCAACCGCCTCAGACGACAAAACCGTCCGTCTTTGGGACGTCTCCACCGGTACCTTACTTAAAACACTAACCGGCCACACTAACTATGTTTTTTGTGTCAATTATAATCCTCAGTCAAACATGATTGTGTCGGGTTCTTTCGATGAGACAGTTAGGGTTTGGGATGCAAAAACTGGGAAATGTTTGAAAGTTTTACCTGCTCATTCTGACCCAGTTACCGCGGTTAATTTTAACCGAGACGGTAGTTTGATTGTTTCGAGTAGCTATGATGGGTTATGTAGGATTTGGGATGCTTCTACTGGTCATTGTACTAAAACTTTGATTGATGATGATAACCCGCCTGTTAGTTTCGTTAAGTTTTCGCCTAATGGGAAATTTATCCTTGTTGGGACTCTTGATAGTACTCTGGTGAGTTAGTTTTCGTATTCGTTTTTTGCAAAGTTTTATACTCAAGTTAATTGTTTTATATTGATTATGTTATATGTACTTGTTAGTAAAATTTGATAAAGATTGAGACTTGCGTGTTATGCGGTTAGTAATCTTGATTAGTTTAGAAGAACGATGGAAAAACAGCTGAACGTGAATAAATTGAACTTGAACTTGCATAGTAAGTAGTTAGTACTTGTTATGAACAAGTATAGGTGTTTGTGGACGAATAGTCTTGTTTAGTCTAGTAGAATGACGCAAAAGAGCTGAATATGAAATTTAGAAATCACGTACTTTGAATTTAGTACTCGTTCTGAAGAAGTATAGGTGTTTGTGCTAAATCTTGATTAGTTAGAAGTACGACACAAAAGAGGCGAACTTGAAAAGTTTGAATTTGCATAATAAGCAGCTGGTACTTGTTGTGAAGAGGAGTAGAAGTTGGGGATTAATAATCTTGGTTAGTTTGGAAGAACAGGGTATATTTGCATGTTTAAGTTAATTGTTCATACTGATTGATTATAGTTGCAGGGTTGTTAGTGTGGTTATAAAGTATTTGGGATTGCTACAATGTTGTTATATGGTTTCTTAGCTTATGTATTACTTCAATATGTTAGGTGATTTGTTCATTTAGATTTTAGATTAAGCTTGAAGAATAATTGAAGTTGCATACTATGCAATGAGTATTTTATTGAATTAGTATAGATGTTCTGCCTTGACTTTGTAAAACACGAGTCTATGGGAAACAAGAAAAGATCTTTTCTTTTCTACTTTCCACTTAGTGCCTGTTGTGCAACATTAACAATGGGAGGCAAAGGGAGTTTAAGGAGGTAACTTTACTCTTACCTATTGCAGAGGAGATTAACAAGAATGGATTCTAGGCCATCTGGTCTATTTGCGAGTATGAACATCATCTAATATGGTATTATGTACTATGGATACATCTATCTAAGCATCTAACTGTCTTGAAACACACTATGCAAAATCAGTACTCCATGTGAAGAATTATAGATGTTCATGGACTACTCCTGTTTGGTTTTGAATATTTTCTTGTTTCTGTTAGAATACATAAAGGAACAACACAAAACCAGCTGATAATGTTATCTTTGCCTTAAGTTTTAAGAGAAGGTACTAGTTGGAATTCTTTATTGAAAGTTCGTATATGCTTTATTAAAATTTTATCCTCTCCAATGTAGTGTGGTTTAAGTTAGGGGTAGTTGTAGCTTTGTAGGTTTGTTACGGTTATGTAGAAAGCATATGAAATTGTGACAATGTTGACATGTTGTATATTCATTTGCGGTTCTTTTTGAATTTGTTGGCTGATCTTTCGAGTTAGTAGATGAAATTTGAAGAATGTTATACTTGCATACTATGCAATTAGTACTAATAGGAAGTATAAGTGCTGTGCTTGGAATTTTTACAATTCTTAAGGCAGGGACAAACAAGCAAGAATCTTGATTTGGACATTTGGTCGTGTTTGGTCTACTTTGTGCCCGTGTCATACTACAGAGGAACTGTTACAAAACCAGTGGAACATGAAAACTTTGGTTTTGAGTTTTGGCTGAGGGTATTCATGGGAATTCATTATATGCTTTATTGTGAGCATGAATAACTAATATGGTACTCATTGTAGTTTCATAAATGTTATCTTTGGTGGCTGCTTCGCATGTCAAAATTCAATTGGCCCGTGGTACCGAATATCTATTACAAAGATGGTGAATTGAAAATAAATTTATCAACTTGATAATAGGAAATATTGATTGACGGACATATGATTAATGAGTTAATCAAGCTATAGGATTAGTATTAATATAGTATTAGGGTTGTAATTTCGGATATGGATTAGTTGGATTGAGTCTTTTTGACATTGGGACAACAACCTAGAACTCGTTATGAATAATTCGAAATACCTGCCCAAACTGAGTCAAGTGTCCAATCTGTAGAAAAGGTCCTTAAACCAGTACAAGTAGATATAGAAGCAAAATAGGAAGATGTTGGACCAATGGACTATGTTAATGAAATTGATATAAAGTCATCGATGTTGGTAGTCCCAACTATAGAGCCTCTTGTTCATACAAGTAAGAAGGAGGAGGCAGATGAGCCTTTCATGAGGATTTAATCTGACTAATGATGTTGCTGCTTGTGTTGGGTTTGTTTCACATCAAAAAATGTACCCATGTATGGGTTAAACTTCGACAAGAGACAACATTTATTAGGTTTTGTTATGCTGCATTACGATGATCCAGAAGAGGCAGAACTATACATCAAAATATGGGATCCTGGAATCAAGACAGCTTGAAGCAACACCTTGACGACAAGGTGTTTATGGAGGTCGAAGTAATGATGCGAGCTACATTTTATATCTATATTAAGTTATTATATTCTATATGGTGTCTTTAATATTTTTTTAGCTGCCTTATTAATAATAGCTTGCCAATCAAGCTGTAGGATTAGTATTAATCTTAATATAGCATTAGGGTTGTAATTTCGGATATGGATTAATTAAGTCGACTCTTTTTGAAGTTGGGAGATTGCTTACTCTTTTTGACATTGGGAGTTCATATCAGTTGACAACTAGATAGTCCAAGAACTGAGATGTTTGTAATGTGAATGAGAGGATTATTGTAGGGTTTTTATATTTATCTAAACATCTGGTTATGAATCTAACAAAGCCACTGATAATACTTGACTTTGTTATTAAAATGGTGATTTATTAATATTTAACTAACAGAATCTCATAATTGGTTTATAACCTTGAATCCTTTCCTGCAATACTCTATTCCTTGCTTCTCCTAGATTCCTTGAGATACTCGTGCACATAACTAGGTTTCGATACAACTATATATTCATGATTTATTTTGATTAGGATTATAACATGTTGAGCTTGCGTGGGTTTCATTATTGTAAAAGATTTGCTCTCAAATCGCAGCCCTTGGGTGGGTTTAATATCTAGGGCAACATGCAAATTTCTGTCTTCTGTAAATCTGTATGCAGAAAATCTACCGGTCTTCCCCCAAATACATTTGGACAGCAATGTTTAGCTTGGCACATCTACTATTCCGAGTCACTTAGGTTGCTCGTTGTTAGGATTAGGAGACATTTGGATAATGCTGTAGAAATAATGGATATCATAGTTGTTATAACATGTTATTATATCTTTTCTTCTTGTTTTCAATGCCCCAGTGTCGAATCATTTGGACATATTGAACAGGAGTTACGGTTTGCAAGACCGATCTTTAAAGTTACCATTCGATTAGTAACTTTGCACTTACTGCTTTTTATATAAGTGACTTTGGCCGCTTTGCTTGCAAGGATGTTTAGTTAATCTTTGGATTGCTTGAAAATATGTTGTATCCAACCATCTCTTGCTCCTGCAGTCCTGCATAAAGTTTTCTTCCTTTGTCATGTTTAGTTCCTGTTTTATCTTTCAAGTAAAATCAAGAGGTAATGCATGCAGCAATATAAAACACATTAAAATACTCGATAAAACATGCAGCAGACTTCTGAAAGGATTAGAAATCACGGAGAAGACGACTTCTAGCAAATTAAGTGGAGAAGCATAAGTCTGTCTCTTGGCAACCTTAAAGTTTATCGATGTAGTGATCTAGGCCTTTAAGTTATGTTGTAATGATAAATATAACAGGTGAATGGAAAGAATTTTAATTGGGGTTAGCATTCTAGATGCTTTTATGATCTTATGTAAAACAGTTGGTTTATTAAAAAATTTGTTGATTTTTCTCAAACTAATCTTTTTCTGTTTTTCATATTCTGATACAGAGGTTATGGAACTTTTCAACCGGTAAGTTCTTAAAGACCTACACCGGCCATACCAACTCAAAGTACTGCATCTCATCAGCATTTTCCATCACCAATGGCAAATACATCGTCAGTGGTTCTGAGGACAATTGTGTGTATTTGTGGGAACTTCAGACAAGAAAAGTTGTCCAGAAACTCGAAGGTCACACTGATGCTGTCATAACGGTTGCATGTCACCCAAATGAGAACATGATTGCTTCAGGGGCCCTAGAAAATGACAAAACAGTAAAAATCTGGACTCAAGATGTTCAGAAACCAGAAAGATAAACCGATGGCTTGATGACAAAACAGTAAAGCTTTAGACTCGAGATTGACTTCTACAAAATCTTTTTCTGTAAGTTGTTAGTGGGCAAGGCATTTTATGGTTTATATGAGTTTAAGTTCTGGCATTTTCATCAAAAAGTCTAATGAGCAGTCATTTGTTAAACTCTCTATTAGCTCTATTTTGTAGTTTGCAGACTCTATAGTCTAGGTAGCTTCTCTCGGTTATTATTTAGCTTCATCATCAACCACTGCTCTCAAATTCAGACCCTTTTGTTCCTTCTTTCCCAAAGTAGCAACAATATCTGAATGGTTTAAACCTTCAATTTATTATTGATAATGTAGTGGCATTGGACTGCTTTTTAATCTCACAAATGGAAAACCGTTTTTTTAAACGGATGAGGTATTTTCTCTTCAGGCTACCCCGAGCAAAGCATGTCTTTGACTCAGCTATATGTGGCTTAAATGGGTATATGTGACAGTTTATTAACCTCTCCTTTCCAATATGTTCACTTGGTGTGAGGTTTGAACACAAAGACTTCTTATTAGCACATCATCAGATTACCTAATCAGTAATCACTGGTGGTTGTTTAAAAGTAAGTCCTATCATTTTGTTTGGGTAAAAAAAACGTCTTAGCTGAGTCCATATTTTAATTTAGGCTACTGTATATTGCAGCTATCTTTTGCTACAGATGGTTTAGTTGGACTATAAACTAGGCCCATTTAGTCAAAAGAACTCCTATTTGACCCACGTCACTTTTTCTTTTGGCTTGTTACTTAGCAGACTTAAAAATGTGTTTCAAATCTTGCTTTTGGAAGATTAATTTTTAATTATCTGTTTTACTAAATGGTGGTTCAGCTCTCCTGAGCATTCATTCATATGTATCCAGTTTGGATATATATATTTTTTTCACTTCTAGAATCCTTTTAGAAGTTAATAAAGTATAATATTTTAATGTTTCCAAATTGCAACTATCAATTAATTTTATACATTATTATTTGTTTTATAGTTCTTCACGTTGAATAGAATTTAGAGCTATTAGTATTACGCATCTATATTACTTTTGCATTGTTCTTTTTACCTACTATAATACTCGTAGCAGTCTATATAATTATCTATATCTATACTATATAAAATCTGTTCATATTATCGGTGGCGGAAGATCAGTAAGACTAAAAGGGGTTATGGTCCCTCCGGAATTTTGGGCGATAATTAGTAATTATTTAATATTTTATGGTGGAAAATAAATTTATGTATATTTACCCCCTAAATAATTTAAGATATATATATATATATTTTAAAAGTGTTCTTATCGAAGTGTTACCCTATATATATATATATAGGAAAAAGTTCAAATGAGAACCATTTGAATTGGAGGAACCATGAGAACCTTTTAATTATAACTTGGTATTCATATGTGAATAGTCTATGTGAACAAATACATGCACATATGAATATGTCAAGTTATAACTAATATTACCTATGTTCATATATGAATGGTTTTCAAGTGAACCTACGTGAACGAATATGTTCAGATATACTTATCACATATGAACATCAAGTTATAATATAGTGGTTCTCATGTTCTTTCAATTTAAATGGTTCTTAATTGAACCTTACCCTATATATATGTATCAGATTTAGAAACTATTTGACCCCTTCTGTAATGATATTCAAGTTCATATTATCGTCCTCCCCCCCCCCCCTATATTCTACTTGGTTTAACGTTGAATTATAATTATTATATCTATATCCAACATGTCTTACAAATCCCTATTAATCAATTTAACACTTAAAATATCTAATTTCACCCACAAAAAAACACAAGAAATTCAAAACATATCTAGTCTAGCAAATAACAAATTTTATGCTTATTTTTCAATAATTGATTAGTTGGGTCACTTAGAAAATGACCAATTAATTGAAGGGTCAATGTAACTTTATTACGTTATAGAGCTATCACCGGACCCTCTATTTTGTTATGATATAGATATAAAAAATTGAAATCTGCGAGTATGAACAAAACATTTTTGACAACAGTTATTTGAATTAACTGTCCGAGTCAAAGTAGAATGTGGTTATAGAATCTTTGTAGATCTTATCGTTCAATGATAAAAAAGCGACAGCATATATAAATATGTTTTATTTAATTTCTTCTAGATATAGAAGGTTCGATGACATAGATGACATCATAAAAACATTTAAATCTTAATTTTATCGGTTAACAGTAATGAAGGTACACGTAATTACACATAGCTAATTGGAAATATAATAGATCATATTGTATTTCTCTATTGTATGGTCACCATTTTCATATCAATCTTTTTTCATCATATAATGCATAAACATGCCGACATAAGAGATTTTACCTGCGCAATACGGCGGCGATGACATTAGTTGCGATGTGGTGGCGTTGGCGTCAAGTGGTGTTGGTAATTGATACAAAGATGTTTGATTATTTTGGGATAGTGAAAATCTTTTAAAAGATTATGGAATGGTTGTGTAAGTTAATTAATTAAGGTTAAATGGTGATTTCGCATGTCCCAAAGTTGTAAACTTTTCAACATAGGGGTATAATTTTTATATAGTAGTATAGAAGTATAGAAATATAGATATAGAAGTATAGATATTATTCAGTTTGGCCAAATTAAGCCCAGTCATGATCAGGTCGACCAAATCGGCCTCTTCGTTCAAAGTTTTAATTCAAAGACCGGTTTTGAAATGAGCTACTCTGGTCCCTCAACTAGCAACTACACTAATAACTTCACTTTAACGTCTTTTAACTCTAACGAGAATACATATATACCAACCTCAAGCACGTTGGTAAACACTTTTATCCCATTAATCGTCATCACATTAAACACAAAACATTTACACATAAGACACTACATTGGCGTATTCAAAATTCTTTCATTTTTCATTTGTCTTCGATTCTACTTTAATAGATGAGTAGTTTGATCATATTATTTCATATGCTTTCAATTGATATGTGTATAGAAATAGTAAAAAAAAAACATTAGATGGAAGGATTGGTTATTAAATCTTCTTTTGGTTTGTATATTTGTAGACGACTCGTCTTGAGCAATTTTGGAATAGCATTCTCCAGTTCAAAAAATAAAATCACATATCACATTTAAAACACGTATAAATTAACGCAAACAAACGTTGATTAAGAACGAGGCCAATTGAAACAACTCGACCAAAAAATAGGAGTATATATATATATGTATATATACGAGAATGGACTAATTCACTTTGAACCAACTTTATAATAAACCAAGATTTGTTTCATCGTTAGAGGACATTACCATTGGAAAGTAGACCCTAACACGTGTCCGTGGATAATTTGAACGTTAAAAACAGAGTTACGGTTTAAAAGTTATGATCGTTTGAAAATTCGGGTTTTGTGCTAAACGCCCTTCAAAGTTGCGGCGAACCTAAGTGGTTAGAAAAATAGACGAGACCAAAGTTGCGTCTGTGACATCCGTCACCAAAACCTGCAATTTATTATAGTCTCTAACTTATATTTCAAAATTCATTGACTAGTCAATGTGCCTATATGTCATATTCATTTTTATACATTGATAAATCCCTATACATTGTGGTGAGTTAAAGCCTATAGTCATAAGATAATAGTTTTGTTATAATGTTAAATTATAAAACATCTAAAAAGTTCAAATGCAGTTTAATATCAAATACCAACAAAAAAAAAAAAAAATTCATTTCAACAACTTGAAAAGGAATTTACGGCTAAAATTTGTATAATTAGTTTATAATAATAATGATATATATCCTAACTATATGCAAATTCTAAGTACTTATTTATATATAAAAAAAAAATAATATAGAACTTGAATTTGAGATGGAGTCATGGAGACATCCTCCTAGCTTATAAGTCGGCAAAACAAAATTATATATATATCAAAATCAAATCACAAATCTTTGTTTTGCTGCTGTCGTCGAACCAAGCCTACACCACAAGAACAAATTTTAATCAACATTGTCAAAGTAAGCTTTGGTAATAATAATATATCCTCATGAAATTTTTATTTAAAATACAATTTATAATGAAATCCTAGCTTATAGATTGTATTTTATTTTATTTTGTCAAGGTATCTAAGAAGAAGATCATCAATCTTGGGGTAAAATCACTTGTCTTCTCTTTTCATATATATTAGTCTTTTTATTTATTATATATATATATAAGCATATCTTTTTATTTATTAATATTTATTTATAAGTAACCTATTTGATGAATATATATTATGGCAAATTTATAATAATGAATGAAAGGGTTTTTTTTTAGGGTTAAATCAAAAGCTTGAAGTATAAATCATATTAATGTTAAAAGTTTACGTATTTATTGTAGCATAATAATTAATGTAATTAAAGAAATACAATTATGAGGGCAAGGAAATCATAATAACAGATGTAAATAGGTGTTGGAAGGATTTGAAAGGTTTATATAAGTATTTAATTGTAGTAGTCTTTAAAACAGTAAGTTTGAGTTATTTCAGAATCTGGACAGATTCAGTTTGTTAACTTTAAGAGGTCGTATCTTGGTCATGGAAGATGGTTAAGTCACGTTTTTGGTGTCTAAAATTATTTTCAGGAAGTCTACTTTCTGGTGGAAGTAGTTTCGTGTCAAAATATGAAGTTAAAGGTTGTCAAACGAATTTTATAACAAAACTGCACAAAGCTGAGTTTTCCGAACAGATTTTGGTCGACTTCAAATAGTCATATCTTGGTCGATTTTATGAACTACAAAATTATTTTTCTCTAGAAACGTTTTTGAGATGTTAAGATTGTACAGTAAAAAAAATGGATTTTTTTGAAGCTTCGAAGGCCCTTAACTTTTATAAAACTTTTCTGTGCGCAAACAGTGAATTTATTAACTAGTCTGTAATTATCGAATTTTTAAAAATAGTTCAAGAACAAAATAAATTCTGTAAAAATTCATTTAAGTATATAACACATAAAAGTTACTGTGGTAAAAATTTAAGGACTTGGTTAGTTCGGGTGTGATCTAGAATAAAAATTGATAAAGTTACCAAAAATTTCAGCGAATAAGAGCTTGTAGAACTAAATCATAAATCATTAAAACAAATACTCTATATTAAGTTATGTGACTTGTAACTTAATAATAGATGACAAATCAGTTGGGAATATTTTGAAAGTAGCCATATATGTATATATCATCAAATACGGGTTACAATGGATGGTTCTTGACCATGTCCATAATTGTAACTTGTTCATATATATGTTGTGTAGATTCTAGCGACCTTGTTGGACTTTGCATAACTACTTGCTTGTTGAGGTGAGTTTCGTGGCCCCTTTTTATATTATTTCTTTGGGGGAAAATGATGCTCAAAACACTTTTCATTTCTTTACTAGCTGTGCCAAAACTTGTTTGTTTTCATGGACAAATACGTGTAATTATGAAATGTGTATGTTAGCTTGCATTGATTTCTTTGATGCAATAGATATCTTTTGATATCTATTGAAGACTATTGGAAAACTATCGACCAACTTTATACTCCAGCTGGTAGTTGTTGGTATTTAAAGCATGATTGAGTTGTTGGCAGGAGTGATGAGGATTGTGTTGTTGGATAACTATGATGGCATTGATCAGTATTTAGTATGCTACTACATGTTTATATTTACATTATTGTCCAAACTTGATATATCATGCACAGCAAACTCATTTGTATTCCTTTAAACCTACGAACTCACCAACATTATGTTGACATTTTCGAGCATTCATTTTCAGGTAATAACAATGATTAAGAAGATTGAGCTTATGGACTTTAGGATGACCAATAAAGAGATCCTTCATGGACTCCTAGATTGCATGTGAAACATTGAACGCTATTTGCAATTGTTACTTCTTTGCTATTTGAGGCGTGTTGCCTAGACTTTCCGTTTGTGGAAATTACATTTATTTTAATTTCATTTAGTTGACTCTATTATAAAGTCCATGTGCTATAACTATATCTTTTCGTCATATCCTACGATTCCGCCTAAGGTGGGGTGTGACAGCGTCGAACCATTAAACAGTTGCGGTGCAACTTTTTACCTGACAACAAAAATCATGAGTTTGATACTAGTCTTGATTTGCAAAATTCTCAAACTCAAACACAACTTCAAACCACAACAATTTTGACTCAAACAAGTTTTAAACACAATATATAGTAAACATAACAAAAGTGTTCATTTGATCAAACGTTCATTTTACAACTAAACGGGTCATATTACCCAAGTTAACATCGACTAGGGTTTTGCAATACATCAAGATACCAAAGACCATGACTCTAACCCAACTTTTTGTAGAGATGTACATAACAAAACTATACCAAAAACACTTTATATGTAACAAGAGCCATTAGTCCAAATGAGTCACTACGGTTCTAACCATAAACCAATTTTTACCGTAAAAATCAACATTTCCACAATTCATATCATCATAAATCTTCAAGCACAAAATCTTGTTTCCACAACCGGAACAACCTATAAAAAGGATAAACAACTAAAAAGTAAGCAAAGCTTAGTGAATAATCTTGCATACGTTTATACACACGAATAAGGACAACGCATTACATGTAGCATAGGGCACTGTCGTACCATATTTACATGCTCACCTTTGTACTTTAACGCATTACATGGATCCATATAAGCAATATCAACTCAATCAATATCAACAATCTTTGGATTTTTTAAGCCCCATTCACAAGAGGTTTCCCAGGCCCCATATATCACATATCAAGAGGTTCTTAGGCCTTGTATATCCCATATCTAAAGAGGTTCTTAGGCCTCATTAATCACAATGCCCCACATGGGATTTAACGCCAATTAGAGTACCATACATGAAATCTATCATCATATGGTAATCGACCCAATGCATATATAAAGGTATGCAAGAATACTCACCTCCTTAGCGACAACCAAAATCATGACGACCACAAGAACGCAAACTACAAGCTTTCAATCTAACAAATCAAATTACAAAACACATATAAAGTCATTCATCATATTCAAGGCTCTCTAGCCGTAACCAAACACAAATAATTCACTAGCATTCTTTTACACAATTCAAACCCTATCGTTGAGTTGGCTCATTTCCAAATCTCATTTTACTTTCATAACAACATGACCATAACTCATTTTAATACCAAAAATCACCATTTCATATTATTTTCAAGTGTAGTAAATATGGTCACAACAAAATTTCCATATCTCTTTTCATAAAAACTTGACCAAACATGTCAAAACCATTATTATAATCAAAATAATATGGTCATACAACATCCTTACCAAAAACTCATTATTTTCATATTCATCACAAAGTAGCCAACAACTTATTATTCAAAATAATCACCTTTACCTTAAAAATAACCAACAACATTTTTATAAAACATTCATGCAACTAAGTATCAATATTCACAATGACAAGGAGAAATTTGGGAAACAACAACAATATAATTATCCCACTAAAATCCCCCAACTTGATTTAGTTCCAAGAACCCCAATTTGAATTAAATCAAAGTAGCTCATTTTTAATAAAAATCCTCAATTACATTATTCTCATGAACCCTAATTTAAATTAGTTCAAATGATCTCCATTAATAAAATTCCCAAATTCCATCTATATCAAAACCACAAAATTTATAAGTGAAATAATCAAAATAAGAAAGAATTTACCTTCAATTTATGAAACAACACTAGCGTTCATTACATGCAAGACTACATTATGCTTTCTTTAGTTTCTCTTCCATTCTTGGCCAAAAACTTCATCCAACAACTCAAAAACACAATAGGATAAGTGGGATTTGATATAAATTTGGTTTAGTATTGATTATAGATGATTTCCTTGGCCCCCATCATAAATTTCGGATTTTGGGGGTTTTGGGGGAAGAACACACACACATGAGCAAGAAAAAGATGGAAAAGTGATAGATTTTGGTTAGTGATCTTCTTTTGTTAGTGTTATAGCGAAATTCACAAACACCCTCTCAAGATTGTCTCAGTTAACATATTTGCTTCAAACTAATTATTAGGTTTAACATCTAATACTCCTAACATTTTAAATGTTTCATTTAAACTTAAAAGTACAAAAACCATTAAAATTATAATAAAAATACTTTTAAAATACTTCGCGCTTAGCATTATGAGCTACGCGCTTTAAAATTTAAAAGAAAAATAATAAAAAGAATGAGTAAAGAAGAAATGGGAGGGAAGAACAAATAGGATAGAGTAAATTACATTTTTCGTCCTTGAAGTTAACACGTTTTTCACTTTTGATCCATGAAGTGAAAAATATCAATTTTGACCCTAAACTTGGCAAATTTTTTCAATCGTGATCCTTTGGCCAGACGACGTTAGTTTTTAGCCGTTAACGTACGCATGTGCTAAACACGTGAGGGCACTAATATCATTTCACGTTACACCCGAGGTACGAAAAGTGATAAATTAAGCTACTTTAGGGAAGAAAAACGAAAATCATACAAATTAATTTATTCTTCCATTCTTTCTTTTCTGATCATTTTCTCGGATCATTATTTCCGATAGAATTTTCTGAATAGAAAATTATTTTTTGACGATACCTACTAAAAACTCGACTTTCAATCCAAATCTAAACCACACACAAAATCATTTACTCAAATTCATGACATTCAAAACACAACCAATCAACCAAATTAAAGTTCAAACAGGTCATCTCCTTCCTCATTTTTCTAACTTTAGTCCCCTCGGTCTTCTGTTCTTAGACTTAATCTCACTGAAATACAACTTAACCAATAATTAAACAAATTAACTAGATAAGTACAACTTAATCTCACTAATAATTTAATTAAAAAAAACCTAAACTATTGATTTGTACTATAATATAAAGAAAAATAAAAGTATAAATCTAAAAAATCTAAATACTCGAATCCGTATAATCTCTATCGCTACTATAAAAATTCAGCTTTACTCGCAATTAACTAAAAACTGTTAAGAGTTGTAGTAAATAAAAACTCGATCAACATAATATATACAATTAATTAAAGTCATTAAAAACTTAATCTTACTAATAACTACCGAATGCATGATTATATAGATACATATACATAGAAATATACATACAAATATAATTATAAATATAGATATACACAGAGTGGGGCGAATACGAGAGATATACATCGTCTTCGTGACCCATAAGCTGACAGCGCAATTGGTACTAAGAGTAATCAATATCAATAGCCATATAAGATCTATATATATATATATATAAAGAGAGAGAGTGTGTGTGTAATGTAGAGAGAAAATCATTTTGTTTATGTAGTGTTTTAAATGTCATAAATTTGAGTAAAAGATTTTGTTTATGGTTTAGATTTGGATTGAAAGTCGGGTTTTTATTAGGTATCGTCGAAAAATTCCATCAGAAAAGATGATCGGAGAAAATGATCGAAAAAGAAAGAATGGAAGAATAAATTTATTTGTATGTTTTTCATTTTTCGTCCCTAAAGTAGCTTAATTTTTTCACTTTTTGTCCCTCTGGTGTAACGTGAAATTACATTAGCGCCCTCACGTGTTTAGCACATGCGTATGTTAACGGCCAAAAATAAACGTCGTCGAGAGCAAGGACCTTGATTGCAAATTTTTTTCCAACTTTAAGGTCAAAATATTTTTTCACTTCAGGGATCAAAAGTGAAAAACGTGTCAACTTCAGGGACGAAAAATATAATTTACCCGAGAAAAAATGTGTGACTAAAATTTGTCTCCTCGTCCTTTTTGAAACGGGTGTCTTCAGATCACACACACACACACACACACACACACACACACATATATATGGAAAAGTTAATGTGGTGTTGTCTCAAACATAACTTAGGTGAAAAATCTTTCACATACAATTTTCTAAATATTTTTTGTATATTATAAATAAATGATTAGGCTCCAATGATTTTTATGAAATTAAAAATCATATATATATACTTTTCTTATTTTGATAATCATTTTTTTTTTGTAAAAACTATGAGAACTCTCCAATTATGTATTTGATCACATGTTTTTCTGTTCATTCATATGTGAAATGATATAAAAAAGTATGTTGTAAAATTTTATTTTTTTTTAATTCTTCAAAGTAGCCTTTTGTGGAACTTGTGAATGAATATGTTCACATTTTCGTTCACATGTGAACAAACGACTATATATAAGGTTTTGAACTTTTTTTCTTTTGCAACTAACATATATTTTTATAACATTTAACATGTAAATGAACAAAAAATATATATGATTCAATATATAATTTAAGAGTTCTCACGGTTCTTATAAAAAGTTGGGTTGAGTCATATATATATATATAGGGGTCAGATATTGTAAAACAAGTATTAAAGTAAAACAAATTGGACAAGATCTTGACCCTTAAATCATGGTTAAATTGATGCACGAAAATTCGCGAAACAACTTATGCACGACGATTTTCATGATGCATGGTGATTATTAATGAACAAAAACCTATTGTTATACTTATTTTACTTTAATACTTGTTTTATTTTACCTAAAACCTATATAGTGCATAACTACATTTAAAATGAGAACCAACTTCAAATGAGAACAAATGAGAACACTTAAAATCTACATTTTGATGCATTAAAAGTCCATAAAACACGGTGAGAACACTTAAAATCATCATTTTGATGCATTAAAAGTCTATAAAACTGACATAGTGCATAACTAATTATCATTATTTAAGTGTTTAACAACACATGGATCCGTCAAAATCGAAAAAATCACGTTTTTTGTTGGATGCATCATTTTGATAATATGCATCCAAGATGGATGCACAAAACAAAAAACGTGATTTTTTGGATTTTGAAGGATCAATGTGTTGTTAAACATTTATATAATGATAATTAGTTATGCACTATGTTATGTTATGGACTTTTAATGCATCAAAATGATGTTTTTAAGGTGTTCTCACCGTTCTTATTTTAAGAGTATTCTCACCGGAGTGTTACCCTATATATAGGGTGAGAATCAAATGAGAACCAACTTAAAATGAGAACACTTAAAAACTATATTTTGATGCATTAAAAGTCCATAAAACTGACATAGTCATAACTAATTATCATTATTTAAGTGTTTAACAACACATGGATCCGTCAAAATCGAAAAAAATCACGTTTTTTGTTGGATGCATAATTTTGATAATATGCATCCAAGATGGATGCACAAAACAAAGAACGTGATTTTTTCGAATTTAAAGGATGAATGGGTTGTTAATCACTTAAATAATGATAATTAGTTATACACTATGCTATGTTATGGACTTTTAATGCATCAAAATGATGTTTTTAAGGTGTTCTCACCGTTCTTATTTTAAGAGTATTCTCACCGGAGTGTTACCCTATATATATATATATATGTACTTGTATATGTTATGAACACCGTAACTTTTTTTGTTTTTTTGGCATGGCTTATAACTTTGTAGAGTTTCACGGCATGTGCAACTAGATAAATTAGAATTAATATCATACTTATTACTTGTTGACGTAAAATCTGTAAAAGTAAGTATACAATCAGAGATGGACCACCTAGAATATGTCCTAATCCCAAATGACAATGATCATTCATCACATATGGTCCTTGGCTAAATCTATCAAAGATTCATTTATACCATGTGTAACGGGTGCTAGGTATATGGTGGTAGAACGAGTATATGATTCAAAAACCCGTGACCTAACAGGCCGGGTCACAGATTTGATTATTTTGTTGCTCTATTGGGTTTCATGACGGTTTGGGCTAAATTTTGACAAGTGAAGAACAAATGTCTCTTAAACCCGAGAACTGAGCCGAATCAACCTGAAATCGACCCGATCCCACCACTACAAAAATTCAAATAGAAACCCCTTATAGAAACGTGTTTTAAACAAAAAAAATGGTTTCTATGTATATAAACGAGTTTAAAGTAAAAAATAGGTCTCTATAAGTACAAATGGACATCGGTTTTAGATCTCTTTAATTTAATAAAGACCCGTCTTTATTATTCCTTAAACTCATTAAATAGAGTCCGGTTTTAGGACAAGACAATTCTAAACTCATGAAATAAAAACCGGTTATGAAAAAACATTTTTTAAAATGTACTCCTTTGTCCAATTTTAATTGTTTTATTTTGACTGGTCAAGTCTTTTTCCTCCAACTTTGACCGTAAATATCTTTGTTTGTGTTATATATTAGTTGATGGAAATTATATCAACGAAAGGTACATTTAAAACTCAATCAATTTACATATGTTATATCAAGTGTTATATAACACAAATAAAAATATTTACGGTTAAAGTTGAAAAAAATAAAGACTCAAAAAGTCAAACTACACTTACTATGGGACGAAGGGAGTATTTCCCTTTTGTAAACTGGTAACGGGCCGGGTCATTGGTTCAGTTGTATGATAACATCAAATTTTCATGTCGACTTGTATGTGTAACGAGACCATTGTGGATACACAAAACTTGAACCCTGTATTCCACATGTTAAAAGAAATCTTGGTTTAGCAACTCATGCAACCAATGTTTTGAAAACCGGTATTTTAGTCATATCAGTGTAAAAATATTTTTCCGGTATTATTGGTATATCAGTATTACCGGAAATGCTGGCCGATACGATTTTTTTAATTTATTATTTCTTTTTGTAAAAATCCTATAAAAGCTTTTATAACTTGACGAAAATAGTCAAAATAAAATTATAATTCATTAAAAAATAATACAAATATATTTCATAACAAAATATATATTTTAAAATTCACAAATAACAAAAATAACATTAAAGTATCTTAAAAATAATTTTTAAAAAAATTTAAAAAAAATAAAAATACTGGATATACCGGAACGGTAATACCGGAAAATACCGGCCAGTATTTAATAGTGAAAATATCGGGTTTAAAATATTGCATACAACATTTATGAGGATACAATTAAAGTTTGATTAGACTTCGATAGGAAGATTAATTTGTTAAAAGGATAGCAAATGCAAAAAATTAAAAAGTCTGATTAGTTTTGAAAATTAAAGTAGCTAGATAAAAGGTACCATACATTATGATAAATTTAATTACTATAAGGGTGGTGACGGTCCACAAGTTTGCACAATTTATATTAAATACTAGTGTTAAACAATTAAAACTATTTTTAAAAAGTTTTTGATGTGGCAAATTCATATTTCACCTTAAAAATTTTTTTATTTAATTATGATGTCATATATAAATAAAATAGAAATAACCTTTGACATGTTTAATAAAAATATTAATCATTTATTTAAAGAAATTTTTTTTTTATATAATATTACAAATAAAATGTCTTTTTATATTTATTTAATGTGATAGTCATTTTTATTATAAAAATTATTATTGTGTTAGTTGATATATTAACTATATAATTATTGTGTTAATTGAATTATTAGATTTATATCAAGTTATAATGTATTAATAAAAAACATTATATATATATTTTAAAAGTTTAATTAACATTCCTGAGTTGAACCCGGGTTGATTAACTAGCAAAAATAAATTAAACAACCCGAAATATATGTATCGTTGATTAAATAGTAGAATACATGATCGGTTTACACTTGACAAATGGAACATGAAAATATGAAATTACTTGTTAAGTTTTTTACACATACAAAACTTAATAATTTACAATTTATATAATATGAAATACACTGAGTAATTTTGATGGACACACACATTTGTATGAGAACATTGTTGCCTTTTATAGGGAAGAGATGGAGCAACGCAATCGAGATCTTGCTATGATATTGTTGTTGTCGTCGATCTCTCATTGGCCTTGACATTCTGCTACTGATGCTTCTTGTTTTCTTTTCTATTTTCGGCATTAAAGATGATTCCTTCTTTTTTCATAACTGTAACCTTTGCCTTACATGGTTGGAATGAGTCACATAACAGATGTAAAATTCGTAATGATTCTCTCTTTATTTTGTTGTTCTTTCAAATGTTTCTCTTCTCGTCCAATAAGTGGATAAGAATGCTTTGTAAATATTTTGGACTTGCTGATATTTTGATGATGACTTATATATATATATAGGGTAACACTCCAGTGAGAACAATTTTAAAATAAGAACGGTAAGAACACTTAAAAAACATCATTTTGATGCATTAAAAGTCAATAAAACTAAAATAGTGCTTAACTAATTATCATTATTTAAGTGTATAACAACACATTGGTCTGTCAAAATCAAGAAAACCATGTTTTTTGTTTTGTGCATCCATCTTGGATGCATATTCTTCAAAATAATGCATCCACCAAAAAACGTGATTTTTTTTATTTTGAGGGATCAATGTGTTGTTAAACACTTAAATAATGATAATTAGTTATGCACTATGTAAGTTTTATGGACTTTTAATGCATCAAAATGATGTTTTTTAAGTGTTCTTACCGTTCTTATTTTAAAACTGTTCTTATTTGATTGTCCCCTTATATATATATATATATATCAGCGATCAAGTTTTCTTAATTTAAGTTCCAACAGGTACATAAAATGTATGAAGATTGCATATATTTCCAACTACGTTACACATAATTACTATTTGGAAGAACAAGATTAATTTTAACGTGCAAATACAATACTTTGAAAAAAATGCTCTAGGAATATATGTCACCTTATAAGTTTGGGAGATTTGCAAATGGCCTTAACTTATTATATCTATATACACACATACCATATGCTATAAAATTCGTAAAGTATGATAAGTTTATCATAGTAGGTGATACCAATACGAGTTTCAATTCCTTTTAAAAAATGATTTGTAATAATAAATGAAATAGTTTGTTTAATTTCTTCGGTACTTGATGAGATGAAATTTATATTTAAACATGCAAATTAAAACAGCTCAAATGATCAAGTATGTTTTAGAGCTCGGCATCTATTATCCTTCATCTTGTATATGATACCGCCCAATCAGGGCGATAATTAACTGCCTTTTTTCTTTGATAGCTTAATTTGTAATGGAACACATATATTCCACGCCTGGCACATACAAATACCAATAATATCAAATACAATAAAAAAAATAAGTAAGACGTGTTTAGTGATAAAATATTTTTAGTTTTCCATTTCTAATTTTTATAAAATAAAAGGAGTTTTTCATTTTTAAAAATAAATGAAAATTTTGAAAAACTAAAAAATAAAAACAATTCGAGGTTTTAAAATTTAGATAATGGAAAATGAGAGTGGAAAACGCTTGTTTTTTAATTTTCCTAAAAAAAAAGTGAAAAATGGTATTTTCTATTTTAATGAAAAATGCATTTGAAAAACTATGATTTGAACGTGCTTTCTGTTTTTCATGTTTTTTTGAAAAACGATAAATGGAAAATAAGGGGTGTTTTTCCCAACTAAATGAACCCTAAATATTTATAATTAATACAAAAATAAGAAGTAAGAAATTTATATAAGTGCAATCGAAATGTATTTTTACTCATATGAAAAGGAATATTATTAATAATTTCTCTAAGGATAGCTGACAGGGCGGGGGTGTGTGTGTGTTTCAGATATCCCTATGCAAAAACGACTAACAAATAATCCAAAATATATAAAGCTGATGATTGATAATAATAAAAAAGTAGTCTTTCTTTTTCCTACGTAATTGTCCTTTATCAGTGATTTAGTTGGCACATGTACTACTCTCTATCTATCCTCCTCATCTCTTCTCTTTCTCTAATTTGTATAACAAACATCATCATCATCATGCTCATGCATCTATATCTATATATGTTTATAAACCCTTATATATACGACCGGTATATATATACATATAATTTCTACCTTTTCATTTTTTAAACTTTGAAAGAAAAAGAAATTTAAACTACTCTCTTGGCCGGTCTTAAATTCAAGTAACACTTTAATTGTAGCTAGGTAGGTTGTCTAGCTAATGCTTATTCTACTCATGATGTTTGAGTGTTTTTTATATGCTATATATATGTCAAACACTTTTGTAAATTAATATATATTGTCAAAAGTTATATAACAAAACATATGTTTATATATCTTATGTGAAGTTTTGCGTGTGACATCTAATGAAAAGTTTACCTTTATTTGCAGTCTAGCTATATTGGAACTGGTATTCACTTACTAAAGCAATGGAACCTTGGCTACCAGAACTTGTAAGTATTATTAATATTATATTATATACATATATAAACTAGTATATTCATTAGGTATGTTTTTTTTTCTTCCTATCCTATCTAGTTCAAATATCCTCTTGAAGTTAATTTTGTATTTTCTAGCTTCTTATTAGTTTATATAATTAATGAATAAAAAGAGGCTAGAATATTTTTGTGATTATATATATATATATATATATGGTGATGATTAATTGATTTGCATATTTATATATTATAGGAAATGCAAGATCATCAAGGGTTCATGAATCAATATCAGATGAACAGACCTTATCATCCTTTAATGGAGGATTTCAGTGTTGATTCATTTTCATCAGAAAGCTACACGGAAACTCCACCTTTCTTAGATCAATCTTTTCAAACTCGTAAACATATCGAAGAGTCGCCAATTGATATGAAGCAGCCGTTTAGTATCATAAAGGCTAATAGTACTAATAACAAAAAGTTCTCTCCAACTGAAAAACCGAAGCCAAAGCTAGCTCCTGATACTCCTAATACTTTCACTATTTCCTTTGGGGATATAAAGCCTAAAGACGAGATCCTTTCTTTTGGTGATTCCTATGGTTGCACGCTCGCCGGTTCCAAAAAGAGTCCGACCATGATCAGAAATCCGATTCAGGTTCAAGATCATGTATTGGCTGAAAGGAAGAGAAGAGAAAAATTGGCTCAACGATTCGTTTCTTTGTCTTCCCTCCTTCCTGATTTGAAGAAGGTACTAATATTAATTCTCTAGCATATATATGTATTACCTACAAATAAGTAATTTAGGGCTTTTTTGGGGTTGTCAATCAAATTAGTAATTCCTAAATTGCCTTTTGACCATTCAACTATAAACCGGTAAATGGAGGAGATTTTCCTTGTTCAAGCTACATGGGATGACGAGTCTTTTTTTATTTTATTTATTTTTAATCTTTTTAACTCAGATGTATTTATTTTCTTTATTTTTAATCTTTTTAACTCAGATGTATGCAGTTTAACCAGAATATCCTATGACCCTTCCCTAGTTTAACTATTTTGGTTCTAATTATTAGAGTACGATTTAATTAGTTACTTAATGATCAATATACTCTCTCGTTGTAGATGGATAAGGCAACTGTATTAGAAGATGCCGCTAGTTACATCCAAGAACTTCAAAGTCGTGTGAAAGAGCTCGAAGGAATTTCGGGCTTAAAAAGGAGAAACATGCAAGAATCGGATATATCTGCTAAGAGATCTAGGCTAAGTTGTAGCGACGAAGATGGTTCTTCTTCTAACGAAACGAACTTTGAAGAAAGTAGTAGTCCTTGTGATCCAGAGATTGAAGTGAGGACTTCGGAATGCAGTCTACTAGTTGAAATCTATAGCCGTAAAAATTGTGTATCGATAGTGAAAGTGCTAAGTGAGATGCAGAAATTTGGTTTAGCTGTCATAAGTTGCAGCACCATGCCTTTTGCTGATACCACTCTTCTTATCACCATTGTTGCTCAGGTATAACTATAGAACATGTTAAAATATTATATTGTTTTCTATTACCTTGCTTGAATCTTTTGTGCTTTTTTTTTTATTTTAAAAAAAAGACCTAAAATTGGAAAGAAAAGTTACTATTTGTTTTTCTGAAAAAGCATTTGATTTTTTACTGCTAAACACTAGCTAGAGACAATAATAACTTGCTTCTGATTAATTTTTTTTACTCAATTTCTTCAGAAGAATGATGACTTCATCATGCCAACGACGGATCTAGTGAAGAACCTGCAACTAGCTATTCGAACGGGAAATTAACAAGTAACAATATTTCTAGAGCATTATATATGTTCGTTTGTTTTCGCTTTTACTAGCTTGGAGTGCTGAATCGACTACGTACGTACACTGGGGAACACAACTTTTGTTATTCAGCAATCAACTCTCACATATGTAATTCAAATGTGCATATGTGTCAACTTAATTATCATTTCCTGCGATCCATCATCCACATATGTACTCCTCCAAGGAGTCATAAACAGTACGTCGCAATTAATGCGCTGAAAAGTAATTAAGTTATAAGTTGAAGTTAATGAGAATCCTTGTTCTTAATTAGTTTTTGTTTTCTGTCCTTGGTCATCATCAGTAAGTAACTTTGTTTCATTCTTTGTTTCTGCATTAATTAATTAATTAATCATAGCCCTTGATAATTCAATTTGCAGTTCATTGTTAATTAAGATCTAAAACACATAACTGTAGTTGATCCTTTATCTTTATAATGTGGATTCAGAGTTCGAGAACCAAAAAAAAAAACTCAAAAAAGATCATTGACGTCTGATAAATGCGTCACGGATCTACGTCTCAAATTTACCAAATATAAGGATATCTTGTGCGTTAAAATATATCGGTATACAGGCCGATAATGAGCCAGGTAAGTTTCAATCCTGTTTGGTTATATTGCGTTGGGGCTAGATGTTTTTGCAGAAATAACCAGGTTTCCTCTAGAACTGGAAATGAGATATATGAAAGACAATACAGCTGAATCCAAACATGCCGTAAAAAAAACGCTATTGAAAAATTAATTTATCATAAATTGTCTTATTGTTAGACACATCTGACTAATTCTGGAATAGCAATATAGAGCAATTATACAAGCTCAAACCATTTAGGTATGCATATATATAGACACAAAATTATAAATATAAATGATCATATATAATGGACAAATCATATATCAAGAACTAATTAACTCTCTTCAACGTACATATATATGTTTTCAGGTCAATTTTTATGCGGGACAAAGGAAATTGGGGAAAGGCATGTGGTTCACACCTTTTATAACGTGTTTTTGCACGAGCTATTTCCAAAATAAAATACTTCTTTGCAAAGCACTAGTAGTGTATACTATATTCGTCGGAAATGCTAAATCAATCAAAGGCAGCGGATACAGACAAATTATTAAGCAATTATTATTTTACTGAATCTTCAATTCATGTACATTTAATATTGAGAAAATGGACAACGATCAAAAAGATATAATGACAAAAACAAATGACAAAAGGAGAATAAAAGTATGCATGGCTCATAGCAACGTCGACTGATTGATACGGATTTAATACTACGTGCCAGGTCACATGAATAAAAGCTGCATAAGTACCTTTCTCAAAAGGAAATTTAAATATAATAATAATCATTATAAATATAAAAGCTGCAAGTGCCTCATATTTAATTAGCAGTTTAATTAGATGAAATTAATCAAGTTCCACAATATACTTTAATTATATATTAAATCTTTCCAACTTGAAAGAAAATTTTAATCAAAATCACTAAAATTATAAGACGCATTGCTATTAAGTGGTGACTTTCAAATAAAAAAAAAGCCCCTTCATCCTTAAATGGTGAGACATTAACTCGATCGTTGATAATTTGTTGTCTAAACCAGATCCCGTTATAACAAGTCGATTAAAAATGTCAAAAGGAAAAATATTATCAGGCTCTCAGCTCCCTAACAACTAGAGATAATACAATATGAATATGTATTTGGTTATAATCTATCCTCCATCTCATGTGTACAAAACAATTGAACAGTCACAAATCTCTAAAAGCTTAATTAGTTTATCACTTTATTTAAATTGTATTTTCCAAACTAAAAATCTTTTACAACTTATTAAATTTTATGGTCGTGAAAACAGCCAAGAAATTGGGAATAAATTAGGGATCAGATGTGTGAAGGTTCGAATCAGTCTGTCTATGATAGTCAATGTTAGTTAAAACGACTCAAAAACGGTCAAATCTGTCCCTGCAATACATCTTAATTTCTATCCTATCTTCCTATATAACTATAAAAAAAAATGAATACTCAATCTTAATGGTTGCTTAATGAGTTATGACATGTCATAATAAATCTATATGGCAAGTATCTTCAGCTTACTCAGCAAATCCTTATGAATATGGTTGTTTTATTTTTTTTTTTTAAGATATAATACAATTTGAAATTTTAAAATATTTAGTTGAATTTAAATGCTTAAATTGTAATTGTTAGTATAAGTTTAAATGGATCAATTACAAATCATCTATTTCAAGGATTTTTTTTTATTTAAATCCATATATTTTCATAATCTTCATTTTCTAAGTATATTTTTCTCACAATTTAATTTTCCTTAACAGACTTTTGTCCTTTTTATACCAAATTTTCAGGTGAGGATTTCTCAAGTTAAATTCAATATGAGGAGTAAAGTGGGGAAAATGTTAACCAAATAAATGGTCAAGACTCAATGTTCATATTTGAATTTTGACTATATATTTTTATCCAAAGGTTAACATCTCTCGAGCTTTAGTATCCCCGAGTTAGGATAACTTGAGAGGATTTTTACCTTTCTATGATTGTGTTGCAAATCATGAACATATTAACGTAGTCGTGCATCGCATAGATCGTCACCTGGTACATATAATCATAAGGGTGTGTGTGTAAGTGACTCTTGAAGAAGAGTATTTCCATGCCGAATTCGACATTCCAATGCCACAAGATGAACCAACTTTCACGTGTGATTTGGGGTCGGGCTCCCATAAGCCATGCTCTTAGTAATGGTCTTATATGGTGAAATGTCGATGTCATAGCTTTGAATTTTATTTCTTTTTTCAATATGATTTGGAACGTCGTGTCTTGTTTGGTCGTTTTCTTTGTGAGCTCTCAACTATAACTCCCTTACATGGTTTGCGCCTCATTGTTTGGATTTCGGGGAACAAAAAGGTGGTGAAATGTCGATGTCACATGGCTTTGAGAGATTTGTATTTAGTAAGCTAGATTTGGAATATTGTGTATCGTTTGGTCCTTTTCTTCGCGAGCTCTCACTCAACTACAACTCATGGTTTGAGGTAACTATTTCTATACGGTTGACTAATTCAACCAAAGCTAAAAGTTTCCATATATACTTAGAAAATTAACTATTTTTATTTAAATCCATATATTGTTTCAGTCCTCTGGCACCATTGCGTTTCTTAGTTTTTGTAACTTTGCTATTTTGTTCGGTTATAAAATGTTGTAAAAATATCATCGTTTATAAACTGGATGGAATTGTGTAAAAATAAATTTATTAACTTGTTTCTTAATTTGCCTTGCTAAGTTTTGTTTTAATGACAAACTATATGTTGTGTATGCATATAATTGAAATTAACGATACAGAGAAGATTAAAGAATGACACACAAATCAAAAAATGGCCCAAATAATATGTTGCTTATACAAACCCACGCGATGGAAATAGTTGTATCAATTAATAACCAATATAAAGGAAAATAAGTATATGACTAGGTGGGTTATTTTGAGAACTTATAAAAAAAAAGAAAACTTAAAAGCAATTTTGGACTATACATTCTTTTTCTTTTTCTTTTTCTCTCTCTTCAATTAAATATGAAAATTCATCTAAATCATTCAAAATGTTTTACATAAACCGTAAATCGTTAGACAAAAAAAAAGCATGGGTAATCTTAAAATTTCGTCCTCTTTCGTTAGAGATACAATTCGATAGATTTTTGACGTCTTTTTAATTTTTTTTTCTTTTTGGTACTTACACATAATGTGTACATGTGTAGGTTGAACAAAAAATTATAATTCAGAGCGGGCTTCGCCCTTAAGGATATTCATAAACCAAAGTTGGTGGGGAGTGATAGGTCATTGAGGGTGATAGGTCATTGAGAGTGATATGTCATAGTGAAATAAGTCATAAAGGGTGATAATTCATAAGGGATGATCGGTGATCTACATGAGAACAAAATGTTGTTTTCAAAAGGGAAGATTTACCATGTTCATACATTATTGATTTATATAGCTAAGTTAATTGTGATACATAAATATAAAATTATTGTACCTCAATTAGTTTCATTTACTATAGACTATGAAAATATTTATTTATATAACTAACATATAAGAAGAATAATTGTTTTAGATTGAATGTATTTCTTGACAATTTAGAAATATATAGGAAAATGCATGTGAAATACAACCTTAAAAGCGATAATAACCTTAAAAGCGATAATTAATGTGTATAAAGATGTTGTACTTTTCATATTAGTAGTCCTCCATTTGAACTTTATAGTAATTTGTAACTATTATATATATTTAACTTAGGCTGTACTTTTAGCAATTTATTATACCAACGTTGAATACCAAGTAAATGTACCATAAACTTATGTTTAGAGAACACATGTCAGCAAAAACTGATTTAGTATTTGGATAGGCATCAAATAACTCATACTTTCGTGTAGCTTTTAGATACTGGTGTGACTGACATAGAAGTTTTCTTTTACATGTATACGTTTAGGTTCAATGCTTGCTTTCTAGCTAGCATGCAAGTAAAATCCAATAAATATTCATTTAAAAAAGGACATCTATCGTTATTGACTATTTACTTTTGATAAGGTTTGTACTCAAAAAAAACTTTTGCTCTTTACCTCTCAAGTCGTTGACTTTATGCTTTAACATAAAGCAGAAAAAGATCACATGGTTAAAACTTAAAACTACCGTTTCTTATAATAAATATACACATATATTCGAAAAGCTTTAAATATAATCTCTATGTACACATTAAGTATTAGCTTAATTAGTGCTGCCATGCATGGAACCGAGCTCGAGTTGGATGAACACTTTGTTAACAGGAAGAATTAGACTATGGTTATTTATTAGACTCTGAGTTTTCTATAAATTAATTAGCTAAAACCCCTACATTCGAAGTACCTACGCTGAAAATATATTAAAAACAAAACAGCCTTTAATTGATCTATTAATTAATTGTAATTACCGAGAGGTTCAACATTAATTTGGTAAATCACTCAACACTTTGTTGATCGTTATACACCTTTTTTTTTACCAAAAGAAAATTTGCTTCGGATTGTTTGCAGTGGGTGTATCAATTAACAACAAAGATTAATTAGAGTTGATTACAAAGTTTTTGTCCTTATGGATTGTCAAAATTTATAGGTTTCATACATAGTTTTTATAAATGCGGTTTTGATCTTTAACCTCGGAGCCCCATCCACCAGTATGGGTCCACAAGTCAACAACTTTGGGTAAAAAAGTCGACATTTTTGGGTCAAAAAGTCAATACTTTTGGATCAAAACTGTTGATGGAGGTCAAAAATTAGGATCAAAACCGTAACTTATTAAAGATAGGGATGAATTACGTAATTTTTAGCAAATCATATGTATGTTTCAAGTAATTAACTCTAGGATTAATCATAGAGAATAGTAACTTTTCAAAACAAAAAGTTGTATCTGCCTATCTGTTATACAAACGCCACTACCTTTAATAAAGCGAATTGAAATTTGGCCCAACTGAGATGCAATCGAACAATACCATTTGCTCCACAAGGTTAACCGAACTAGCCTTTTATTAACACATGCAGACTCATGATAGATGACTTGAAATTTGCCAAAATTAATTGATGTCCAAACTTGATTTTAGAATTTTGCATATGAATCATATATGAATGTAGAATGGTTTTGAATGGGTTAATCATATACCCGTTTAAAGTACACGCAAGTAAGTGCATTTATATATAGATTGACGCCGTTAAAATCTCCCCCTTAGCTAATGATTTACGGGGTCAAGTGAAAGAACAAATCAATTTAATTGGAATCTGGACTTCAATTCTTACAAGTTGTAACACAAATTTATTGTTGACCATTAATTAAGATTTGTGGCAACCTTTAATTTCCTTAATATATGACTAAATAATGTAATGAACACTTTTTCCTTTTAAGCTTTTGAAAAAATCACAGGAACAGTGATCTCATTATACTCACGTACTTTTTGTCTGGCAAAAGGGAAATTAATCAATTATATCGATATGGATGTAGAGATATCCAAATGGTATTACCCGAATATGCTAGCTAGGTATTTTGAATTGAACTGATTGGCTAGTTGGGTACTTGGGTTAATTTGACACTTGAAAATCCGTTGGAAAACATTTTGAAAACATTTGCGAATTAAATTACCCAGCTTCCCATTAAAAACTGCTACCAAACAGGACAGTTAAAAAATAAAAAATTAGACATTTGCATTCTTCACTACTAGACTATCTTTTTTCCATCAATTTTGGAAGGTATTATATACATCCTTCACAAATCTCAGCCAAAACAACAAAAAAGTCTTCCAGGAAACAGGGAATCAATGACTATGCAATAAAGTTCATTATATATTCTGTTTTGGTAAAAGTTTTAGTTTATAAGATCTATAAACAGGAAAAGTTAATCTCTAAGTAAAAAGTTGATTAATTTTAATTTTGTTTTTTCAAATATCCTTATATGCTATATATTCTGTTAAGATACAACTTTTACATAATGCTTTAACTAGTTATCTAAAAAAGTAGCAACAAAAGCTGTGCATACTTTTTGAAGTAATTTGGATACATGTGTTTTAGTTATGAGAATAATATCTTCTTAATTGAAGTGCATTATAAGTATACATCAAAAGGTTAACAAAAGATGTGCATATATTTCCAGAGATCCTATTTTACGAACGTCGGAACGTGAGACTTTTAATTAAAAGATAGAATAACCAAAATAAACGATGAAGAAAAAACAGATATATATTTTTTGTAAAAACTAGAAGTCCCTGACATCATCACCTTCTAGAAATCTTCGACATGTTGTGAGATATGGTCCAACTATATATTTCACCTTTTTGATGGCACCTATCGTTTCTACGTACGTCCTTTGCTTGGTCAAAAGCATAAATCAATAGATGACAACAAATGCGTAAAAAGTTTTAATAAATAATCCAACGGATATATAGATCGAAGGAAAACAGATCAAAGTATTATACACCAATTCCGAACGCAACTTGAAATGTATCGAAAAATTGACCACCGGCTAGGGTCCCCCGATGTAGGATTGTGGAGATAAAATGTACATACACGTGTCAGTGTTTAAAAACCGGGTTAGACAGATTAAACCAGCATTTTCTCGGTTCCATTCTCGGGCTTTGAACCTTTTTTCGGCTAGCTTGACACCAACCGATTTTCGGTTTTTGATTGGTTTTTTCTAGTTCAATCAGTTTGAATCAGCCAGTTTTGTATATTATTTTGAAATTTTTGTGATGATAAACATACTTTAATGTTATTTTTGGTTGTTTGTGAACCTTAAAACTAATGTTTCATTTTATTAGGGCGATGACATTGGTTCCGTTGACCAATTTTTCATCACTCACTTTTAACCAATCACTTTATGACACCTCACTCCACCACTTACCCACCATTCACTCACCACTTATCCAAATTTTGTTGGCATCCGACCACTCACTTCACCACTCATGCACTATCTTTTTATTTTATTTAAACAAATGCTAGTCAAACTAGCCAAACTAGCCGTTGCATTGCCTTGAATTCGTTGCTTGTGGAATATCAATCGTTCACACTTATAAATGTGTACAAAATGTATACATCAATAAGTGCGTACAAATTTAAAAATTTCACATTTAAAAGTGTAGAAAAAAGTTTTCACACTAATAAGTGTATACAAATTTTTATTTTATGCACTTATAAGTGTGAAGATCATTTCTTCACGGCTGATTTATTCGCACTTGTGTAAAAATTACCCGCGAAGAAATGATTTTTATAGTGCGTAGAAATTACCCGCGAAAAAAAATAATCTTTACATTTAAAAATGTGTACAAATTTAATACTTTACACACTTATTAGTGTAAAATTTTCTTCGCACTTTTAAATATGAAACTTGTAACTTTTTTTGCATTTTCTGGTGTAGACTATCTGTACACATTTTTAAGTGTGAACAACTTAGCAAATTTTTTTCATATTTGTAAAAAGTTGTGCATACAAACGACATATTTTTTTGTAGTGGTTTTTGTTTGATTGCAAAAGCTTATTCACGGTTTTATAAAATATAAAAGTTAAAAAAAACCTACTTGGTTCAACTGATCGACCCAGCTGAATTTTTTTTTTTTTTTGGTGTAAATGTAAATTGTATTACTATCCAAAATATACAAATTTACAATAAGATCAACTTGGCCATGCCCAAGTATTCCAACTAAAAACTATCACAAATCTATCTCAGCAATTCGGCCGAAATTTTTTAAGTTGTCCTAGTTCATATCAAACATCCAATTTTAAAACATCACCTAACCTATAATGAATGAGCTTTGGTATCAAATCGAGATGGAAGTTATGCAAAATTTTAATTGCTTTTAAAGTTATTGATGACCAAGGCGGTATAGTATATTTTGTCTCTACCAACTACCATATGTAATAACAAACTGCACATTATTTTTAGGGACTTGGTGACCTATTAAAGCTAGATAGTTCGTTCCCACAACCATTCTAATCAAATAAATGAAATACTCAAACTTACAATTTGATTATTTGAAAAGGTAAACATTGATTGATAGTTTGAAACCTAAATTTCAATCAACCAACCCATGTGAGCATTCCGTGAGAAAATAAGCAATATGCAAACTTAGATCGCGTTACGATCCAATGATCTAACATATGATTTTACGTTTCATATCCTCCTAGCCTTAACGGTCATGGTCCATTGTTGATGATGATGGCCTCGTCTTATAGGACAATTGAGCTTGTGAATCTGTGATATTGTTAAAAATTAACTTTTAATTCTATTTTACATTTTTTTAGAGTTGTTTGTTTCAAAATTTTTGAAGATATTTGATGAAAAAGAATTAATATAAAATTTTGAATGTTAATTAATCTAATAGGATAAGAAATGAATTTTAAATTCCATTATATCAAATTATCATATATTTTTGTAGCCAAACAATTACATGTTGTAAGTATCGAATTCGAGATATTTGAAAAAACATCTCAAGAAATTTCACATAAAAGCTTCTATCAAAACATAATAAATGCGCAAAGAAAACTTTCTTTTACAAACAAAATTGAGATATCCTAAAGTAAAGTAACACTTGAGAACCAATGAAAATAACTTAATATATTGACGAAGATTATTCATCAAACTAACTCGGTTGGATCAATGGTTAGAGGCATTGCTTCTGAAAATAGAGGTTATGAGTTCAATCCTCATGTCCAGCGAGGCTGGATGTCCTATTCTACTTTTAGTAGAATTTGGAAGCATACCCTCTATATTTGGTAGGGTCTAAGAATGACTGTCTATATCTCAATCTCCCTCATACACCATCTTCAAAAGTATTGGGACTCAAAAGGCATTGAGAGTACTTTACTTTACAAAGATTATTCATGACCAATGTAAGTTGACTTAGGGGCTAAACTGTATATTTAATCGATAACAAGGGATATGTATTGAACTAGTTAAAATTGCCTTATCTTCTATGAAAAAAAAGCTGCGATGAACCTGCAACCATCAAAGCATATTAATCAAGACCAGTTATTTTTCAACTATTTTGACTTTAATAACTAAATAATAAGATGTGTTAGTAAACAACATAAAAGATGGTTTGGTTGGCTTAAACGTGATCATTGATGCCTTAATAATTAAGCATAATATAACTTTGATGTCCCACAGTTTTTTTTTATGTCAGGGTCATTGTTCACTTTAGCCCGATGTCAAGACCGGTCCATAATTGAATTGACTAATAGCAATCACCCATCAATGTCTAACTGGAACCTCATACCAATTTTTGGCCACATAAGATAATGATTACTGTAGTGGCATATGTATCAAATATACCAACGTTTTCTTCAAACTCAAGAATACTTGGGTAAGAATTGTGATCACTCAATCTGCCACGTCCTCTGCAACAAAAATGGTTTTGAAAGCAAACACGATTTCCTTTTGAAAGGATAAGCAAATACGTTTTATATTCTTCCAGATAACACAGTAAGCAATCGGTTTGGATAATCACATCAAAATGGGCCGATTTTTTGGAAGAGGAACGCATAATAGGTACCCGTATATAATATGAGCTCTTCGGTTTACCACTTCTCATTTTCAACCATAGACACGCCCTCGTCGTTTTCTACAAGACTAGTAGTACATCTTTGGAAAACCAAAGATGGCCTCATGTTTTATTATCTTTTAATATTTATATAGGTTTTAAATAGGTTTTTAAGTAAAATAAAATAAACATTAATGTAAAACAAATAAAACAATAATTAAGTTTTTCCTTAACTGAAAATCATCGTGCATCAATTGCTTCATGAATCTTCATACATCAATTTAACCATGATCTAAGGGTCAAAAAATATCCTTTTTGTTTTATTTTAATATTTGTTTTACAATAGTCAACTCCTATCTATATATATGTGGGTATCTATGGATGTATATGTATAAATTAATTATTTATAAAGTGATAGGGAAAAATAAGTGAAAAAGAAGTGTGTTTTTATCTAAAGGCAAACTATATCTTTATCTTTATTTATCCTATATATATATATCACAGGAGTCATTTTTTTAAATCTCATATTACAACTTTGAACTACTTAAATCATCTCTCTTATTTATTCACTAATTTAAATAAGTCTATCAAATATACTTATAATATACTTAAATACCAACCACTCATTTTCCTTCCTCTTCTCAAATTTCAACCACTTATTTTTTTCTCTTTCCTTCATAAACCATTTTATTCCTCTAATTCATTAAAAATCTTTTATCTCAAAAACCGTATATCGATAAATTATAAAAGTTATATGGGTGTTCTTCAAATTTCATGTTTTTTTATTAGAGATGTCATTCAATATACTTTCGACGAATTTTTAAATATGAGGGTGGAGCCCGTACGGCTAAGGCGTTTGGCTATCACACTCTATGACTTATCACCTCATATAACCTATCACCCTTACCATTTTACCGCCTCAATGTGCGGGTACTTTTTCTCATTACCATTAAATTAAACTGAGTGTCTAAGATCAAACTTAGGATTTCATGAATAGAAATAATGAGATGCAGCCTAGGTGACAAAACCAAAGAGGAAATACGTAGTGAACCTTAAGGAGTCCTCTAATTGACCTGATGAGTCCCGACAGTATCTAGTTATGAGTGTTTTGATTAATATATGACCATTTCTTGATCCGAGGAAATATCAAGCATCGTGTACACTCAGGGATGACGTCATTTTGGGGGCAGTGGGGTCAGTTGTCTCCACTCCAATTTTGATACAATGTAATTTTTTAAAATTTAAATGATATATTTTTAATATTTTTTAAAAAAAATAAGAAAAAATAAATAAGAAATACATAAAAATGTTACATTTGTTATCATTAGTTTATTCTTTTGAAATTATTGGTTACCGAAGCATTAATTTTGAGATAGATTTCTTCATTGGAACAATAAAAATCTTGTGTTAATTTTGATTTTTAATTGAAAAATGAAAAAAAAGATTGGAGAAAAAGTTTTTTTTTTTGGCTATATATTTGTAGTACATAAATAATATAATTTGCGGAAAAAAATATTTTCGTTAAAACTATTATATATTTTTATCACAAACAACAATTTATAATAATCATAAACGTTATGTAGGAAGTATATAATACAAGCTAATTATTTCATAAAAATATATGTTTTGGTTTCTTACATTATGATTTGATGCGTTTTCATTTAATAAGATCTAGTCCGACACATGTGAATCTTATTTATTATAAAAACTGTTACTTTTAAATATGAACGTTACATTCGGGGTGTGAGGTACAAAATTCTTTGAGAGTCCATTCTCTATTCTCGAGTTACGGTCCATTTTTTTACATTATTAGATACGACTCTTATAAGTATGACAAACAATTTTTAAAATTGACTCATCTTATAAAAATTACTGGCTCCGTCTCTGTGTACACTACCCAAATAGATGTTCGACATTAATGCATATTCTCGATATGTCGGTCAATATCACAAAGGGGAAAGCGAGAGAAATGGAAATCTACGATTTTGATATCCAAAAACGGAAAAATTGAGAGTTTATCACGGCGAGCCTCCGATTAGAGATGATGTTAATCTAGATTGGCATCGTTTTATTCCAACACTTGGTTTTATGACTCGGGTGGAGATGGAAGAGTTGACTTATTATGCCTTATGAGATTGACTTAGAATTCAGATTGACTTAATTATATTTTAAGATGATGATCTAATAAATTAAATTTATGTTTATATATAACAAGGTTGGTGCTCGCACATTGCGACGGTTAAATGGTGATAATAATACAAAACAGTTGAGGAGGAATCAATATGCGTGTGTGAATAGAAAGGAAAGAAAGAAGTAACTGTGTGTTAGATTTTGTGTTTAGCGAAAAATAGAATTAGAGGTAATGTGTGAATTATGGGCAATATGAGGATATTGAAAAGATTGCTAAATTTCTTAAAATAGATAGTCCAATATGTTTTATAACAGATTATAGAAGTAGGAGTATTTTAGAAATAATGAAAAATTGCTTAATTTCTTAATTCCAATACCTTTTATATGGGTTTATAAATATATATATATATAAACATATATAAGTTTGAACCTATAAAATAAATATAAAGATATGTAGCTTTTATGACTAATATATTTTTATGTTGTCATTGGTAGGGCTGTAAACGAACCGAACAAATACGAACGAGAGCTTCTTCATGTTCGTTCGTTTAACTTAACGAACGGTCCACGAACGGATACACGAACATAATGTTGTGTTCACGAACAGATAAACGAACATAATGACTTGTTCATGTTCGTTCGTTTGTGTTCGTGATTCATTTGTGTTCATGAACGAATGTTCACGAACACAAACGAACGAACACAAACAAATGAATACAAACAAATACCAATGAACAATTAAACATAACTAAAAATTATATACAAACATATAATTAGAAATATTAGACTTATATTCAAGGTTACAAATTATTGATCGGCTAAATATTTTATGAAACTTTCTTACTTTAGAAAGTGAAAATATCTTACGGTTTGGTATAAAATAAGTATTTATCTTTACAATTTGTATTTAATTTTCTTTTAAATTAAATACTCCGTAAATAATTAATACTAATATTAATATATATAGCAAAATAAAATGTCCATGAACATAAATGAACGGATGTTCACGAACATCGTTCACGAACATATTATCGAACGTTCACGAACATAAGTGAACGAACGAGAGTTGTGTTCATGTTTATTCACTTAACTAAACGAACGAGCACGAATGAACACGAACGAACTTCTCGCCGAACGGTTCATGAACTATTTGGTTCATTTAGAGCCCTAGTCATTGGTATTGGTGTATTGAAAAAGGAAGTGATATTGGTATCATTTATTTTAATACTTTTATCACAACAATACAAATAATGTTGCATTTGTCTACACTTTTAGTTAGCGTAAACAAATTAAAATGTTTGTCACATTTTTATGTGTGTAAAAATATGTATAACTAAAAGTGTATACAAATTTATTCACATTAAAAGTATGTAGAACTTTCTATATACTTTTTAGCGTGGATAAATTTCTACACACTTTTAGTTCTATATATTTTTCACACTTTTTAGTGTGGATAAAATTCTACACACTTTTAGTTCTACATATTTTTACACACATAAAAGTGTGGTAAAATTTATAATTTATTCACACTAACTAAAAGTGTGGACTAATGCAACATTATTTGTAGTGCAAAGTTATTTTACTAATTTGTATAGTCTATTTATATTTGTCATATATATATATATATGCATAGAGTTTCCTTAATTTGAGCACCATTTTTTTGTAACAATCATGTGAGCTTTTAAAATATATATTTGTTCACATTTTTTTTGTTAATTCCCATGTGAAATGATATAAAAATGTATGTTGTAGAAAAACTTTTTTAAGAAACCTTCAAAGTAGCCTTTTGTGAACTTGTGAAAGAATTTGTTCACGTTTCTTGTTCACATGTGATAAATGGTTATATATAAGGTTTTGGAAAAAAAATTATTCTACAACATATTGTGAATAAACAAAAAAAAAAAAAACATGTTATCCAATATGAAATTTAAGAGTTTTAATGGTTTTACAAAAAAAATAGTTCTCAAAATAAGGGCCCCTACATATAATATGTATTATTTTATATATTTTTTAAATTTTCATTATTTGTTTTGAAAAATGTTTACCTTATTATACCTTTCCCTACATGGCTGCAAATATATTTGATTTGTGAGTTATGTCGTCTTCTCGAAAAATAGATGAGTGATATTCGTTGATAACATATATCTACTGGATTTCTTTTGGAACACGTAGATGAAGCTTTTACTGACTAACGAATGGTATACAAAGATGGTATAACGCAAAGGCTTTTTGCATGTGCGGAACAAACATGTTGAAAAACAAATGGGACATCTTCCAGAAGTTTATATAATTCTTAAAGCTTTGAAATGAAAGGACAGAGTATAGTAGTCCATTTACTTAATCCTAATGTTGCCTTTAGCTTGGTCTTATTTTTGTAAAATATAGTGCTGGAACGATATTCGAAACCTAGACGACTAGACCTTTTAAGATAAAGGAAGGTGAGCTTACCATTACACGAGAAGATCCATTTGTGCTAATTAATTTGCCTAATTTGAAGTTATCTTTCCAGTTCAGTTTTCATGTATAATTATCTATAAGATAGACGGATTTTTTCTGTTTGGTTTGACCGGTACGTACAATCATGAATCGTCTTTATGACTGGTTCGATATCCGATCATGCTCTGAAAACATCGGTTATATCGTTGCATGCTTTTATTATGAAATCCTATTGGGTTTATATGTTGGGCTAATTGATGTAATGATATATTAAGCTAAAAATAGAAAATAATATTAAATAATATCAAATTTAATAGCATAAAAAATAGTTATTTCCAGAAAAATTAAATAGTTTTTGAAAATAAAAATAAAAATTTGTGACTCGTGACTCGGACCGACTCGCACAACAAAACACGAGTCAAGTTACGAGTCCGGAAACAAGACGGGTCATCCACCAAGTTGCCTCGTTTTTACTTTGTTTTGACTTTTGACTCGACTCATACGAGTTTGATAACTATGGTTACTTCTTACTGAATATGGTCTATTTCTTACAAAATAAAAAAGTTGAAGGACTTATTGAAAATATAGGATATTATACGTGAGTATAATCTAAATATAGAAAGTTAAAGAGAAGTCTGTAACTTATCCTAATTAAATCAGTTTTCTAATTGGTAAATTAGAAGATATATATATATATAACAGATAAATTTGATGGGGCATGCACTATTAGGACATCTTGAAGCCTTCTTTGTCATCTATAAGTAGAAAGAATACAGCAATATATATATATATCATAAAAACTCACAAAGAAACTGCGGAGAAGCCAAATCAATATATAGATCCGAAAGGTAATATAATCTGTTACGTACGTCTTGATGTTTCTCTATAAGTTTATATTCAAAAAATCATATCAAAAACATTTTTTTTTATGGTATAGTAATATTTCTACAAAATTCCTACTTATTGAAAAGGTGAAAAACAGGATCCTTTTAGTCTAATCAAATGTTTCTGGACAAAATTTTGAAACATTTTCTATGCTAGTCCAGAGTAAACTAAGATCATCGAAAATTTGGGTTAGAAAATTAAAGGTCGACCCGACTAACTTTGCGTTATTTTTAAATATAATTGAACTGCTTGTTGTGATTATGATGTGTACGATCACATCTAACTTTTTCAAGAGAAAAAAAAAGGTTTACTTTCCTAATTAAAATCATCTCTATTTGTGTATTCACAGGTATAGTATTTTGCATTCTGCTTTTCAAGGACGCTAGCTAGCTTGGAATTTGAAATTAAATTTGGAACTGAAGTAGTAATTTGAAGCTTTTCAACTACCAACTTCAATCTAGCTACCAACTTGACAGAAAAAAAAAAAGGGAAATTGAATTTTAAAGAATTGTACGTACGTACTACTCCATCTGAAGCCTGAATAAATAAGCTTCTACATATGGACATCCCATCTGGGGCATGGTTGCCTGAGTTGGTAAGTGTTTCTCGATTTTATTTTTAACAAGAATTAATAGCCGCGATTGCTGCCATTTTTTTTTCTTATTAATATAGTTCTAAATAATTTGAATTTGAAATGGAACTTAATTTCCCATGAAATTATACAGGAAATGGAAGATCCGCATGACTTTATGAATCAGCACCAACGTACATGTGCTTATAACGATTTAATGGATTCGTTTTCTTCACAAAGCTTCAAAGGTTACCTGAATTTGATCTCAAAAAACCAATCTGTTCATCAAGCAGCAGCCATCAACAATAATATTGGGGATTTTGACAAACAAGAAATTAGTTACAATAAGAACACTAGTGCTAGGACTACTAGCTCTTTTGCTCCTATTTGTGGATCCTCGTCAAACACTTTCACTATATCGTTTGGAGATCAAAACTCGCCGGCAGAGATGAACCAAAACCAACTCAATAACGGATATAAGCTGAATTACCATGATGGGATAAAATCTAAAGAAGATATGAGTCTTAATGAACTTCTTGGATCGATAGAGCTCCCTAGACGGGTGTCTAGCACAAGAAGAAACCATAGACAAGCCCAAGAACATGTCTTAGCTGAGAGGAAGAGAAGGGAGAAGTTGACGCAACGCTTCATTTCTTTGTCTAACCTCCTTCCTGAAATAAAAAAGGTAATATACTACCATAATATGTGTCTCTTTAGATGAATCCCATTCCCATTTCTATTATGTTGATAGACAATTAGATATTCTAGATCGATTACTGTTTTTAAATGTACATCTTACCTAGTCTGTCACGACTCCTTAGCAATTCTTCACAGCATTGACGTGAAATGTATTTAAAAAAAAAAAAGAAGAAGAAGAAGAAGAGAGAATCGAAAAAGTTCAGTAATTTTATGTTTTCAGCTTCCAATTAATTAAACATTCAAATGACATTCCATTGTAGATGGACAAGGCTACGGTATTGGAAGATGCAAGTAAGTACATAATGGACCTTCAAAGCCGAGTGAAGGAACTTGAAGAATCATCAATCACGGGAAAAAATGTCGTACAGGAATCAACTGCCTCAATGAGAAGATCCAAGTTTCAAGATGGACATGAGGATGTTGCGTCTTCTTTTGTCGAGAGTACTAACTCTTTACATTGTAGCTCCGCATACGATCCTGGGATTAAAGCAAGAATTTCAGGAAGCAACGTACTCGTTAGAATTTACTGCAACCAAAATTCTTCGATTGCATTGAAAGCCCTCATGGAAATGGAGAGGCTACATTTTACAATCACGTGTAACAGCGTCCTTCCCATCTCTGCAACCGCTGCTCTTATCACCATTACGGCTCAGGTATATATATATATAGTTAGCATATATGTTTGATATAAAATCTACGATATGATGAACATATATATTTTTGTTCAATTTTGCTTTCTAGTTCATATATGCTTGACCTTCCTGATATGAATTGGTTGTTTCTGCAGATGAGTGAAGAGTTTGTCATGACAGCCATGGATCTTGTAAAATGCTTACAGTCATCCCTTTCGAGTTTTATATGATGATTATACGATTTGAAGATTTGTTTGAGCAATAGTGCATCTAGCCTTACTTTTTTCACTCTTTGTATTATTTTGTATTAATTAAAATAATACCATTTCATAATAATATGTTCTCAGTTTTAGATGGGGGTAAATTAGTTCTAGCTATACTTCTCTAACTGTGGTTAGATCAGTATTTTCATATATATGTAGAAACTATACGAGTGTATCTAACTGTATACCTCTTGATATCGATGTGTATCGTTTTTTACAACACATTGTATTGGTTTTTCTAACATGTATGTTTCTACTGTATATAACCTCGTCTTTACTTATACATGTAGTAATTAAGATGAAAGCTGCTTTCCGAAATAAGGTGCATAATCTGTGTGCCTTATTAACTCTGGCGACTCCTCATCCCTTGATGGCTTTGACGCATGTCGTCAATGGTTGATCAACGTTTTTATATTTTGCAGGAATTGGGGGGTCTCATGAAATACTAATAGAACACTACCATCAAGGATACCGACCTTCTGATGACTAATGAGTACCGACTGAGGTTAAGCTCTAGTCCCAAGTACAGTCCTACCGTTAGACCATATGGATGGATGCTAATCCAAACACACAAAATTGGGGGGCCTTTAATTAACCGAGCCAACCACACCCCAAGTTGGCTCAACACGTACACAAAGGACACAGATGACACATAGCATAATGTATAACCCACAATGTAAGTCAAGTGGACCAGGGTAAAACACTTTACCCCCCCAAAAAAAACCCCACATTGTAAGTCATGAATTTGTAAGTTGTGTGCCATCCATTTGGAATCCGACACAAGAACATACATGGTTCACACGCTACAACAAAAATGTCATTTGTTCATCGTGCCATGTGACAGGGGTGAACCCTTCACATGGCACACCCCTACCATGCCACATGACATTCATTGGCCAACCCATATGGCCAATGGCGGAAGTGGTGATGGCCCGGTGTGTGGTGTGGTTCAACTCCTTTTGGACATCTTTCAGGTTTCATTCGACTTTCGTTTCTGTTTAGTTTTGATCATTTTCCGTCATTACGTCTTCACTTCCAAACTTCCAATGTAAGTAAGTATGAAAACTTACAAAGCTCATTGTTTCTATCAGAACACGCTTTCCTAGAGTCAAAATTGAAAAACATATCAATTTGACCAATCATCAAGCTAAAATGGGAGAGTGTAGTCGCAAAAACATATATGTATAGATACATTCCGAAAGCCAGAGAAGCTTATTCGCGAGATAACAATACTTTCTTGTATTTGGGTCTTTAACAGAAGTAAAAATTGCACGCTCACTTGGGCTGGGTTAGTTTGTTCCGATCCCTATTCTCTCGATATAGTAATGCGCGCGTAACTATAGGATGGTAATTAATTTGCTACGATTACAACAGCATATTAGAGAAGTGAATTCTTATTGCCACTAGCGATCGAAAAGAAAATTGTCTAAAAAACATAGATCGACTAATTAATGGGTAAGTTGTTGAGGACAACTTAATCTATAAACTCGTCATCCAATTGACATGAGCCTCCTTAACAAAATGGTCAACAACAACATACCAAATTCAGTGCCTTCTAGGTATAATAATTTAATTGGCCACTGCCTTACCATAATTATTAAATATAATCGCTTAACTTTTGTTTGCTGATAATAACGACATATTATATATTGGAACACAAGGTCGGTGAATCGTATATGTATTTCATACCCGGACCCATTTTCATTATAGTATTATTACTACTTAGACATGGTTTATGTGAAAAACGTTTTTATTTTGATCATTATAGATTATAAATATATTAATACCTAAATCGGCGGATGGATTTTTATGTGTACTAAAATAAAGTTTTAAACTAAAATTTATAATTTCAAAACTAAAATTTAACTTTTTCAAGCGTGAACATGCGTCTGGATATGACACGATCATCATTACCTGTCATCAAGGCCGGTATGAGAAAAAATCTAAGAGAAATATAAATTAAGAATATTTCACAAAAAGATTTGTAAAAGAATAAAATTTAAAAATTGATAAGAAAATTTTAATAATTTATGAAATTGCTTAAATATTCAAGGCTAAGTTTAAATTTTGAGGGACGTATTGGCTCCTCTTACCGCCCTTGCCTGGTTTTGATGGTAATGGCGTAAAGTGTTGATATAAAAAGGGTGACATTATGAGACTATCATTTTGAGCATGTAACAAATGTTGTACAACAATTTGCAGTGCACAATCTTTTTGCTAGATACTCTCTTTAGTTTCGTAATTGTTTGGTGGCATCTTCCACGTACAAATCTTGTGGAGGAGGATTAAACAGAGCACATGCGCTAAAAGCAAATGCTAAGAAGTACGGGGTACCTCGACTTTTTATCAAAATCAGTGCCTAGCTTGGATTTTGAGACAACATTGAAATGACGTGTTATTCAATTCCAAAAAGCCTAAAAGTAATAACCTAGCTAGCTAGGTAACTAGGTGATGATGTTACAATTCTCTCTTTTCTTTGGATAATGAGTAAGTTAGACAAAGTAAAATGTAACAGGATTGAATGCGTTAAGTTCCGTTATCTAGCATATCATTCCATGAATGGACTAGATCCTTGGTAGTTATAGCTTACTCGTAATGGAAACGAAAAAAAATCTTTTTTTGGGAAGATAGACAAAGTTAATTTCTTTGATCGACCGACGGCGACCCTCCCAATCAATTAATTAGCAACAAGCCTCTCTCTAATGTCAAATTCTAACCTCGTCATTGACCGAACGAAAAACAAAAAAGAAATCTTTGATTGGACTAATAAAATAAACAATATATACATGTGAAATACCAAAATTTAATACCCTAAACTAGAATATTGAATAATACTTGTAAGTTGGGACCATGTTAATACGGAGAATTATATCCGTAACACGAAATAACTTAAAACAAAGATACGTTTTTAATTTCATCGGAATGCTTCTTTTCACTACAGTTACCATATATTAAACGCAACCCAAACACCAACAATATCAATAAAAACAACTTGATATATATTTCACAATGCTCCAAGCTTCGCTATCAAAAATTTAGCTCGAAGAGTGGGAAAAACTAACCAAGTTTATAATATTATACTTTTTTCTAAAATAGCAGGAATACAAATGCACATGAAAACCATCTGGGTTACAGCCCAGTGACTACCTGTCCCTAAAAAGCGACTTGGTGGGAACACCACCCAAGTTCGAATCCCTGCAAAAACATATTTAATCAGTCAAGATTTTTAGAGTCTCACCGTCAGACAGCGTTGTTGGGTTGATCGCTAACTTCAGAGATAAAATTCCTTTATGGGTTCTTAGGCATTTACCTTTTTTAATTTTTTAAATGCGCATGAAGATAAACTAAAAAATAAAATCTAGTGAATATAGGGACCGTGCTAACGAAAGCTGTCTATACTGTGCTTTGATTTATTGACCGACGAATATTAAAATAGAATATTAATATAGAGGTAAAAGTGGTGGGTTTTACTTTATCTTAAAGTTGCATGTATCATGAGCTGATCATTTGAATCGCTCCTGTAAAGTAAAGCCCACACGAAATCTAGCAAGTCTGTAACATAAACTTTTTTTGGGCAGTGTGATTGTCACTCTCACTTATTGACTGACTCAATTCTAAAAGTTACTGTATTTTTTAACAGTAATGATGTGCTGCTATCAAATTCTAACCATACTCTTCTAGTACATGGCTTCGTTTTCTTGTTGCTATCAAGACAAACAAACATAAAAAGTTAAGTTATTTTTTCATGATTCAGTCTTTTACGTTCTCTTTTTATCTTCTTAATTTTTAACGTTTGCTTGTTAGCATCTTTGCCTTTAGTTCGACTGGAACTGTATTTCATGATATTTGTGTGTAACTATGAGTTGTTCTCAACTCCAAATCTTATGATAGCTAGTTAGTTATTGGCTTGTATCCTTATAATATGCACATTCTTTTTTCTTTTCCTTTTTTTTTTCTTTTATGTTTGGACACATTGGCATTGTTTTTTCATAAACTCATTTTAAATTGTAGAAGTAACCCGAACATTTTCTGTAAAATCCTAGTTTTTAGTCGGGGAAGTCTTTTGCTCATATTCCCCAAATACTAGTCCATTTATTGATAGTGGTATACCAATAAAATTCACAATGGCCCTTTTTCCTTTAAAAGGCTAAAACAATACTACATATGTATATCATTTTTATCAAAAATGATGAAAGACAAAAAAAATAAAAAAATATCATCGGTCCCATATTAAGTATCCTAGTTTGATTTTTTAAATCTTTTTCTTTCAACTTTGACTGTAAATACTTTTGCTTGTATTATATAAAAGTTGATATAACATATATGAATTGATTGAGTTTTAAATATACTTTTTATTGATATAACTTTCATCAACTAATATATAGTATAAACAAAATATTTAAGGTCAAAGACGGAAGAAAAAGACTTCAATAGTCAAAATTAGACAATTAAAATGGAACGGAATGTATAAAATTTAAAGGCAATTATATAAATAAATATATCAAAATTAATACAATGATTAATTAGTAATTACAACAACACTAAATGGTTTAATGAAGAGAAAGGTAATTATTATTGTAACCAAGTTGGACTCGACGGCGAGGGGATAGTCATGAGTTTTTGGAGAGTAGGAATCGACTAGGGAAGAACTCAATTCGAATTTTAAATACAAACACAACTAGTTTAAAATTATATATAATAGAACTTTAAAAATATATTCTAAACTTCAAATTTAAACATAATTGTGTAAAAATAGTAACATAATAATTCAAAACTTGAAAATTAAAAGTAACATTAGTTATTAGTTAATAGATTCACGCTTCATCGTCATTTTGTTCGTATCGAGGTTGGAAGAACTCGTGACTCGGACTCGACGAGGTGGGGAGTCACGGGTAATTTTACAACGTTGAATCTTGATTAACTCAATTTCTATTCCGTCAAACTACTCAAATTAATTGTTGTTAATCTATATAATTAAGCTACATTCCGCCATTTAGCTTCGAGATTATTCCCAACTCCGATCCTTAGTAAATTATAATTAAGATTATTTACCCATAGGCTGATATTGATTCCCGAAAGTGTAATTATAGCCATGACAGATAATAAATTAAAGAGTAAATAATTTCTTCTGGTCCGCAGGGGTGGAAAAGCAGAGACCAAATCAACATTAGGTGAAAAGGGTTCTAGAAAAGATGTGCGTATACAAAAAGCTGGGAGTTTGAATAATTAAACAATCTCTCGCCCATATAACTTTACTTATTTTGATCTTAATTATACTCGATCGGCATGCATATTAATAACACTTGTATATATATAATATAATATCCTATACTGTATACAAGTTCTTTTAACCGATTTCATGTGTAATTAATTTGTTATGATAAGCAATGAAAATCCTTTCGGGGTCCTAACTAAAAATACAAATATCTAGATTAATTAATTAGTATCTTAATTTCAATGTATTAATTGATGAACCTTCTATAATATATTTCATACAAGCTAATTAGATTTGATATGTAATTATGCAAACTTTTTATGCAACTTTGATACCGAAATTCCCAATGTGGACACTTTAGAGTGTTGCTAACAATCACTTACATTACAACGCAAAAAATTGACACTAAAATCTATTTTAGTATTAATTAATTAAAAGGAAATACTCATAATTAACATAAAAACAAACACATGTCACACATGAGCCACCATGCTAGGGATAATATGGCATTCAACGTGATGGCATGCATTTAACACAAACAAAACGTTAAGTAACTTTATTCTCATGCAAAATTTGTAACTGGAGCGCGCTTTAATTAATATTTTACTAGATCCCCTCCTCTTAAAAACATGTGTTGTGCTTTGGAATGATAACCTATAATCTCTAAAAAGTACTTTTAAGTGATCACCATGCAATGTCTAACCTTAATGCCAAGTACAAGCAGCCAATCATATGAAATAAACAAAAAGAAATTTAACGTTACAAAATCTTGTGTGGATTATGATAGCTAAACTACATAAATAACGTTAAAGTACGTGAAAAAAAAAAATCCTTCTCGATACTATTACAAGAGATTTACTTCATGTGTTTACATCCTGAAAAGCACACACACACAAAAATATTTTTATATTACTAGCTTGTAAAGGAAATATAAGGTTAAAAGGATGGATATTGTATTCTAAAAAAAAAAATAATCATCTTACTATTTTCATCTTTTATTGTTAAAAAAGAGCTGTTTAAATTTTTAGTGTTTTATATGGATATTCTACATTTACAATAAGCGAATTAACTAGAAAACATTCTCTTCCATTTCGCATTTCACAAATACATGTTAAAAAAGTAAGCAAATCTTCGTTAATGTTTCTTGCAGCAATACTCAACGAGATCGACTGCTTGAATAATATGAACCATTTTTGAAGAATACTAATAATTCCTTAAATTCACTTTTTCTAGAAAACTATAAATTTCTAGGCACTTCATGAACTATATATCAAAACCAGTGGCGTATTTACATTGACTTATAGGGGGTCCTTAATTGGACCACGGTTATAATAGAATACTTTACATGGCCTGTATAAAGTTATAAACCTTCTCATAACCTCTATATATGGAAAAAAAAACTAGTGGTCCATCCTTGGGCTCGAAACTTCTTTACTTTTATATCGACGGATAATAAACCCAAATATTTGTACGTAGTACGTAGTAAAAGGCCCAAATTACATTAACAACAATGGTTTGAACTTTGAAGTTTGAATTGATTAATTGATAAGTATTAGAATACATTAAAGATTAAAGAATTTCTATATATATGTCAATATAATGGTTTGGTGCTGCCTTATTGTATGTTGGGACTTGGTGATAAATTTCACTCCTTCTGCTCCATTTTAAATGTCTAAGTTCAACATAGAGAATAGTAATAACACAACTACTTTCCACCACTACGGACCCTAAATTGGGATAAAAGGAGTAGTAATCGTACAACTACCATGAGAACGGGTGAAACCTATGTATAATATTTCAACAAAATGAATATATACGGAATAATATTCAAAAAATTTGAATTAGTATTAGGTTTAGTGGTAAATTTTGTATATTTCAAGTATAATTTCAATGTTATAGAGAAAAAAGGTCGAGATTATAGCTCTTCAAACAGTATTTCCATGATGACAACAAACGTGCCAAATTGATTTTGATAAACAAAAAAATATAAACCATCACAAACGCCGCGTTAATCTACTTTCTCGAAGTCGACCCAAAAAAATTACTCGGGAGTGTCAGATGTTTCTATCAAAATCTACTTACAAATTACAGCATTTCTTTTGGTTTATTTTAGCCCAAAAGATTATAGCCCATCTAGAATGTGTCCTATGGTCCAGAGATTTGGATTGGACTTCCATTATCCCCCCTATGTGTTTGTACACCAAATCGCACTAGGGTTAAAAAGGGGGTTTGAGGGGTTTTGGACTATTCGTCGGTGATTCCCATATGGTAGAGTGTAAGCCTCTTTACGCCAATTAATTATGATTGTTAGCCAATTAAGATCGTGCTATTGTGTTCCGATCCGTTTGATAGAGTTTATGGATGAGTAAGAATGAATGAGTGAGTGAATGAATGATCTTGTGAGCTCTTCTAAGTCGCCTTTTATAGGAGGATCGGAAGAGAAACTTGTAGATCCGTCTTTTCATGATTTTTAAAGATAGATTTAACTTCCCAAATTTATTGGAACTGATCGTCCTTATTTTAGGGAAGAAGAGATTTAGGCAATCTCTTCTTTATTCAAGTATTATTTCCAGTTGGGCGCCTTCCTCACGCAAGTTCCTTCGTAACGCTGCGGGTTAACACTTGTCCGTTTAGCAGGTCTTTCATAGCGTAATATGGATACGCCATCACTATGGCCCTATGGAATTACATTTTAATGGAGGGAAGTCAGAAAACAGTACTGTATTTGCACTTAATTGGTAAATTGGTCTATAATTAACTAAAACTAATTTCCTTTCTATGCAAGAATTTTTTTATGCATAAAGATTTTATATATTTTTCGGGATTCTTTAACCCGTAAAGCCGTATACGAATTATGGAAAAAATTATGTTCAAAAACAAGTTAAATCCCTCCGCGTTCTAATCTTCACAACTTAATTGTACAGCTTAACTGCAGAGCGCTAATTTTGTTTAGATGTCTTCTTAAGACATTGATCTTAAGAGTTAGTTAAGACAATATCATAAACCTAGCTCATAAACGCAGATGTAAGTAGGCGCTGATAATAATTGAAATCTATGGCTTGTCCGTAAGCACACGCGCGGCCTCCAGTCTAGTGGTATTAGCTTCAACTTGTAACGCAGTAATTAACTAATGTTTCAATCGTTGTTGTAGTAATAGTGATCATTAGAGTAGTTTGGACCGTTAAAATTAACAAATCTCACACCTTGGTCACATGGCAATACTTTACTCTAGTCCGTCGATCATATACGTACGTACCGAGAATTTTCGTAAATTGATATGAAATAGTCAAGTAATTTATAGTTACATATTTTGTATTTTGTCCCTACACTATGAGGCGTTCACTTTCATTGTGTCAGGAGGACTCGTTATCTTTTCTTTATAGCGTGTATTTTCCCTGAAGTTTTTATAAGCTGTTAAATTTCCGATTTGAATCATTCTTTTATATATTGAACCTTTTTTAGTTGTTGACTTGACATTTTTACTTGATAATATGACCATTTATTTAACCTTATTGACGTCATATATGAAAATTAAAATCATAAACGTGTAAGAATGAACATTAAGAGTAACGTACTTTTGATTTATTAATGTGACTTTCCGCTATTTAAAAAAAAAAATACCACTTCTACCTTTAAATTGTTATCTCTTGACTTCTTAATAATATCATTTCTTTACAGTAAAGAGCCTGAACAGGTATTTGGGATTCATAAATATGTAATCATGTCTAGGAATTTTTTACTTTTTAGGGTTATTTGCAATAATAAAAAAAAACGTATATATATATGTAAAGTTAACTTTTTGGTGGGTTATTCTCTAGAATAAAATCTAACAAAACTGAAAAAGGAACAAGTGACCACTATTATTGTCTTATTGTTCAATTTATTGACCTCCTCAGCCATCTCCCTAATTAGACTTTGAAATCAATAACTAAGCAGCCTTATGTAAAGATATCATAACAATCCCTTTTTCCAGAAAGCTGCCTTTTTCAAAAATCATGAGCTGTTGATTTACGTAAAGCATATACACTACAAAATAAAGAGGCCTTCAGAGACTGAAAAATCAGTCGTTGTTGATTATATAGTTACGGAAGCTTAGTCGTAGAAAATACCATCCTATAGAAAACAGGAAATTCAGTCTCAATTTTTCAGTCTCTGAAGACCTGTTTTTTTTTAGTGATGTATATATATATATGTAGAATTGAACATGCATAATGTATAGAATGAAGGAGACAATTGCCCCCCATAACTTCACATGCATCGTCTTGGATTCTTATTAACTATTCATCTTTTTCTTTGTCACAATATCTATCGCTTTGTTTTTGTATATATAGTCTAACCAAATCAACTTTTATTCCATCTACGTAAAATGACCTCTTTTTTGCAACTTAGATCTTAAATTATGAGAAAAATTTATAGTAATAAACTAATTAAGATTTTCATAGGGCTATAATTTGTTTAATTTGTTCAGGCACGCATAAAATTATTAAACATTAAAAATGATCATTCCTTGAAAATGCTAGAGATACTATTTTTGTTTTATGTGTCTGATCTTCACGTAGAGAACTTCAAATCACTAATACATGAAATATGATAATCACTGCCACCTTTTTGGTTATCTTTAAAACACTCACAGCTAACTTGTAATGGTTTTGTTAAAATTTTATTGTTATTTGTTAACGATTATGTTCCAAAATGATTATTTATTAGGAGATATCAAGCACAAGAGTAATACTCTCTCCATCACATTTTAAATGTCCTATTTTGACTTTCAAAGTCTTTTTCTTTGATATAAAATATGTGAATGAATTGAGTTATGGGAATACTTAACTAGCTAACGATACGGCAAAGGAACAAAACACGTATAAAAGCAATGACAAGATCGCTAAAACAAGGGTTTGATAATGATATTCATTAACATAATCCATCAATAATAAATATGTTTCTCTTTTAAAAAAAAAAAATAGAAAAAAAGTAGTAATTGTAATTGTTATTGTGCTTTCTCTTGGTCTAAAATCCATCAATGGGCCTATTTAAGTTCGGCCCGCTATCTTGATAGCCCATGTTATTTACGTTCGGCCTTGTGTGGGAAGTTTTTCTTGGGAACGGCAAAATGAAAATATATTCTGCCGTGTGGGAAGTGAAAATCAAATTTGTCAGTAATACAAATTTGTCTTTGTCACTAATATCTAGTTCTCTGTTTTTGTATACCCCGTTTGTCTCCAGTTAAGTCAATTCTAGTTTCAGTCAATCCAAGGATTTCGTTAATAGGACTATCTTTAATTCGTCAAGGCGTGCGTAAAATTATTAATTAATACATTGGAAATAATCGTCCTCCTAATTTTTTTAATAGAGAGAGCCTGCCAGTTACTAATTTTTTTATTTTTCAAGTCTGTACCAAACTAACATTAACATGATTGAAATTTCCATCATATTTTTCCCCCTCATTATATAAATTAATTAGTGGTGCTTGCTCTTTGTGCTATAAGTCAGTAAGTGAAGTGCTAACGCCATCAATGGGCCCGTTATGTTGGACGCGCCATCTTCAAAGCCCATCTTATTTTTTAATAGATAGCATGTTGTGGCCTGTGGGCTTGCGGATTTTGCTTGAATATAACTTTCATAAACATGGATTAAGGTCGTGTTTCTTTAAGACTTATTGACTTAATTAAAAAAAAACAACTATATTGACTTAATCCATACAGACTTGATTTATCCATTCAGTCACTTAATAATTGAAAAAACAAACGGACCCTAATTGTTAATGTTAACTTTCATCCGTGTATAATTGTTTAATTATAACTACCATAATATCCATACGATGCGGCAGGATAACAAATACTTCGTGGTATTGTTTCTTTGATGATATATAATTGTTTCTACAGTATGATTTAAAAAAGCAATAATTATTACATAATTTCTTTTATATCAATTACGTTTACATTAATAACCATACATTATAGCCGCCGCAACCACCACCACCGTCACACTGCAGTTGCCGCCGCTACCACCGCCTCCATTACATCGCTGAATCGCGCTATATATACCCGTGCTCCCAAGCCAAATATTTGAGATTTCACGATCGAGGACGAAGGATATATGAAAGAGAAAGAAAACACATAACACGAATCTCATCCTTTGGATTAACTATGCCAGATTGCGTTCTAAAGTTTTAAAGGTCAGCATATGTACATGTAATATAAAGGAATAGTTACAATGTCGTTATTTGAATTGTTATGGGATGCCAATATGTTAAATCATCCTTCGTCACCCAAATTTTGAAAAACTCGTAGTGAATCTACCAATTTTTACTCTGATAATATCTATTTTTATGGGTAACATTAGTTCAACGAGCGTTAAAAGTTCTTGATACCATCGTAAACACTAATTTCAGGCATTAAGATCAGCAACCATACACTATATTCATCAATTTGAAAGATTAAACAAGCTAGACAACATTACCCCATTGACAGGATTCATGATTAAAAGGTGTCTAAATGGGTGGGTTGGGTTGGGTTAATGGGTTGATCCAGGTTACTTTTCGTAATCCAAATAATACAAATGTTAACTTGCTTCTTTTCAATGTAGATGGATGCTGGATCACTTGCAAATGGTTAATGGTTAACATTGCCTAGGACCAGTACTTAATCAAAACGTTGTTATATGACTTTTGTTGACTGGGCCATTTTCGTTAAAGAATGTGAATTTTATCAACAAAACTAGAAACACATCCGTAGTTCACTTTTCTCCTTGTTTTAGTATTTTCATTTTGTGTTAAACAAAATTCATAGTGTACTCCGTAGACTAGTACACAGTACAATAATATAAACCGATCATAGAAAGCCAAACAAATCATATATGTAGGATTGTAGGGTATAATTTGTAAAACTTAAAGAGGCCTATATGTAATTATGAAAGAGCAAATCAGTCAGGCAAAAAGGGGTTGTTTTTTATACTTTCCAGCTGCTCATTTTGTTCCATTTATTGGCAGTCACCTCAGTTTGACCAGATTTTATTCATTTTTAACTACCTCTCACAAAATTTAAGCAACAATTACCTCTTTAAAAAAGGTTGATTGAAAAGGAAAATTATTAAAAAGCATATCCAAAATCAAAACATCGCATTCGTTGTCTGAGTGTGACCAAAATGACCCCATGACAAAACATCACTAAACCACAATTAAGTTTAACACTTTGCAAATTGCATCCATAACTTTTTTTCCTGACGAAGTACGATCTGGTAGTTAAAAACTTTAAAGCGATACAATACGATAATTGTCATCAGGGACGGAGAATCGGATGAGCATGATACACTATTTTCATTTTGTAGATTGACTAACTCCGTCCCTAATTGTTATATGCTTATTTATCTGATAAAATCAGTTGCAATTGAGCACGATATATACTTTATATATGTTCAATTGAAAAAATGATACTTCTTGATAGGGATCACATAAAAACTTCATTCGAGGAATGGGCTAGACCGGGTCATTTCTCAAGAACAATTGCTAAAGGTCCTGAAACTACACCCAATTCCTACAATGATGAATAGGAGCGCAATTGAAATTCCTGGAGAGACGTTGAATGTTTTTTTTTAACAGTTAGTCGGTATTCAACATCAGAGAATACCTCACGTCCTCACCGTATAACGATGAATCCCTGCACGTACTTGATAAGTTGAATGTTGAGATGGAAAAAATGAAGTCTTACACAATTGGTTGTATAAAACAGCTAAATTAATTCCCAAGTTTAGCAAACAAAGGGATGTAGACAAAAATCACAAAATATGAGATATTAGAAGAGTGGTAGTAGGTGAAATGTTGATGTAGTTTACTCGTTGGTCACACTACTTGCATGGTTATCTGGACCTACACAATGTTACCAAAACCCGTTAATACAAAAACTTACTTTGTCTATAAGCGTTTGGAAACCATGAAAGTTTGAACCTCATATAAAATGTAGCGTTTCGATATCATTTTTATGTGATATTTTTATACTTATGTATCGTATATGTCGGCATGTATGCATAATTCCATGTTATAAACATTTGTAGGTAACGAGCATATGCAATTATGCAAAGGTACGTTACATCAAGGGCCAAAAGGCAATGGATATTCGACCCCCTCCAAATGAACACAACTTATTTTTTTTTAGGTTTTCATTTCTAATATTAAATCAACATGATTTTTCCAATCTGCAAATCCCAATCAACCCCTTTTCCTCCCGTTTTGATATCAAATTGTGGCTCCGTATCTTTGAGTACATATTTGCTAAAAAAAAAAATTTTGACAAGTGAATTTTACTTCAGACGCGTATGATGTGTGCTAATCGCACAACGAAAGGGTCTTGCACTAAACGGATCTTAAATAGCCTTTCTCATCATACCACCTCCTTTATTGGAAAATACCGTCGAGGAGAACCTACCCGGGGCCCCGCATAGCAGATTTAGTGAAACACCCCTAGTCACTGAGGTTTAACCCAGTGGTTACATATTTGCTAAAGTAATTAATCGTCTAAAGCTTTTGTTTGATATACTACTGTAAAGAGTATCATGCATGATTATTGGAACAAATTTGAATATAGAAAGATCATGTGAACTTATTATTTTATTTTTTTGGAACGATATTCTATCCTACTCTAACTCCTAAATTACACGTATGCCTAAAAATCATGACTTTCGAAAAAAAACTATATTAATCCACTCCACCTCCACAAATGTAGTAAGTAGGACTCGAACCCAGATGGATCATGTCAAGATCAAAAACCTTACCAATGAGCTACCAACTTCATTGGCTCATGAGAACTTCATTTACTTAACACATGATTTTTCAATATTCATGTCAAGTGACCTTTACAATGTTTGAAAGTAAACTATTTTGGATTGACACATGGAGGAGCTAATTAAATTTTTTAAGTTCGAAGTCTGATGTGAACAAAATATTACATTCAGCCATTCAGGAACTAAGTTAGTAGTTTTCCTTTTTATAAACTATATGGGTATCCGCGCGTTGCAGCGATAACTAAAAAAAAGGACCTGTTTAGCAATAATAAATCCCATGGCTTGATGACTTACTCTAAACTGAACATCTCAAAATTGGATCCAACTAAAAATACATCGCAAGTCTCCTTTGAGAAGGTATATTAAATAAATCAAAACACATGACAAAGGACAAACATATAACCATTAGCAATACTTGCATTCAACTGCTTCTAGTTAGACATGATAAGCAACAGGTCCCAACACTTCATTGGGATCTTTGGCGTTTCATGTACTTGTGAATAAGCTCTTTGATTTTTAAATAAAATTGTTTGTTTTCAAGTAAAGCAATCAAATAAGAACTCTAGATCGTTGTTATAATAATCGACCGGATGAATGTATGTATCGTGCTAGCTTTGCGGGAGTGTATTTTATCGCTGCATTAGCCACTACAAACAACAATATCCGTTATATCATCCTCGTCGATGTTTTCAGCCCTATCCATTTCAACCCATACTGCATAACTCTCTATCAATTCTACAAAACATATCTTTCAACAAATATAAGAAAATCCATTGCACACATATAAGAAAATACAATTGGGTAACGGGTCAAATGAGTATGGGTTGAGAAAGGTCAGCTTTAGCATGAGCCAAAACCTAAGTAGTCAAGGACATAAATTTCGGTGTTTCGGTCACGGACTGGTATACGAAATATCGTTTTTTTGTGGTATTTCAGTAATTCTAATATTATATATGTATATATATATACATAAATAAGAGTAAAAGATAAAACCTGGAAGTGCTGAAACAGAATTCACCGAAATTTCAGAAATTTCGGTCAAATTTCGGTCATTTCGGTGGTATTTCGGTCAAATTCGGTCAAAACCACCAACAATTTCGGAAACGATATATAAACCGAAATTCAATACCGAAATTATGTCCCACCACCGAAAATTTCACCAAAATTTCACCGAAATTGATAACATAGGCCAAAACATACCGAATTGAGTTATACTCACCTATTCAATGAAAATGTAAGTGTTCACCTTTTTTAAAGAACCGGCCAATTTTTGTTCTCAATTATATAAAGGTCATACCCAAAACACACAATTAACGGGAGAAACACATACCAAAAAACATACCATAAATATCAATAATAAATTTAAAGCTTTCATTTTTTAACCAATAATTTACCAAAAATACTTTACATATTCAAAGCATTACATGCAAATCTACAATATTGTAAATAATTAACTGGAAATTATAAAAAATAACTGAAAAACTGATATTATCTCTAAAAAAATAAGGCAACGCCTTACCTGCAAATCTTAGGGATAAATCTGGATGTCGACTTACATCAGAGTTCATCGGCAACCTGTAAATAAGAAAACATAAACATTATATTTTTTCATACAACTTATAAACTATTGAAGATAAAAAAGATCTTGAATAACAACAAAACATATTTGACACTACATCCCGTTGTTAAATAAGATGAAGGAAATAGAACGAAGTGGTGGTGGTGGTGGTGGCGGCGGCAGAGGTGGCACAGGTAGATGTAGCGCAACAGATGGTTGAGTGGACCTAAATTCCAATCGTCAAAAATTTCAAAGAAAGAATTAGAATCTTACTTGTTTTCTGATTCAAAGCATCCCCACTTGCTCTTATAGCCTTCCTATTTCTTCTACTTGTTGTGCCTATAAAATGGAAAGAAAAAGAACCACCAATTGAGAAATCTCAATCATTAAACCAGTTTACAATGCTTACATTAAAAAGCCATAAGATAAAAACATATATACATAAGCAAAAAAAAAAAAGGACAGACCAATAGGTGCGACACAACAGATGGATCTTATGTTAGTGGCCCTGTATTAGCTCTCATGTGTCTCCTTAAGTACTTGACTCATGCTGCAACAAAATATATATAAAATACTTTGACATAAAACGCAAACAAAATCAGTGATAGTTGCAAAGCACAAGTAGCTCATGGGTTTTTCATCAAGCCATTTCGCATTTTGAAGAAACACACTCTTCTCCTTTGAACATTCTCGTTATACCCAATTTCTATATGTTATCAAGCTCTGTATAGGTCATGGTCACAAAAAATGTATTCGTCATTGTATGTCAAAACGACAATCTGTATGTACCCTGGTTTGACCCCCATATATATCAACGAAGACATATGCATCATATGAGTACCAATGGTAATTACTTCATGATTTCCGACTATACGTAGTCATGGCTGATATGATGTTTTACTTTCCACGACACGGGCGGTGGCTTAAAAGGATTGGGGAGCAATGACATATAAAATGATTTTTCTACTTAAACAATGATTGTTAAATTTTACAAAAGAAAAAAAAATACAATAAAATGGAAGAGAAACGAAAATTACCAGAAGAACAACGGCGGAAGTGGATTAAATGAATGATGACGACGGTCGGAGGTGGCTTCCCCCACTTTTCTGATTTGCGGGTGTGTGTGTTGGTGGTGAAAATGGTGTCTGGGCAGTGAAGAGAGGGAGAGATGATGGCGGTTGGGGTGGATCGAGAGTGAATCGTGTGAATGAGAGTGAACCACGATGGTGATACCAATTTATGGCGGTGGTGGCGTTCGACGGTCCGATGCTGTTGAGGGCGGCGGTGGTGTGGAAGGGGTAGGCGGATATTGTGAGATAAAGTGGGTTTGTGTGTGTGTGGGTTATGGTTTGGTAGGGGAGAAGAAAGAGCGTGTAGGGATTTTTGTGAGTAGGGGTATTTTAGGAACGAAAAAAGTGCTTAAAATCTTAATGTCAATCCTCTCTATAAGGGATTATAGATAGGTATTCTAGTTAGTTATATAAAAAGACATGTGTCTAAATTGACTATTTAAAAGTATATAGAAATGGTATATGTGGTTATTTTTAAAAGGGAAAATCTCATATATCCTCTTTCTAAACATTAAAATAATATATTTACCCATTCAAACAACTTAATATCATATTTACCCAATTTAAAGCTTAAAACTTTCAAATTTACCCATTTCATTAATAAAATCATTAAAATTACTAATAATCATAGATTAATTTAATTATCAACAATTATTATACCATTTAAAGGATCAATTTTTTTTTTCTTTTTCTCGTGACTATAAATTAACCACACTTATTTCATTGCTTTAAAGAAATTATACAAAGCAGTTTGTTAAAATTCAGGACCTATGTTCTACTTTATGTAGAATCACATTTTACATAGTTCGTATAGAAATTTGGCTAATATATCCACCATGTTTTTTTATATACTCAGATAATAATAATAAAAAATATATGAGTAGTTTAGTAGAAGACAGCATAAAAGCGTTACATGTGCTAGATTTAAAATGATTTTAAAGTCTTAAAAATCAATAACCCAATTTGAGTTTGAGACCAATGTATTCGTTGATATGCAAAGTTATGTGTAACAGATTGCACTTTCTTTCGTAATCTTTAAGTTTAATGCTGAAAAACTTAAATAATTATTTTACCTTTCTAATTATTAGGGGTAAAATGAGAATTTAGTTTTCAATTGAGTTTTTAATTTATGAAATGGGTAAATTTGTGAATTTTAAGGTTTGGTTTGGGTAAATATGATATTAAGTTACTTAAGTGAGTAAATATGTTATTTTGAAGTTTAGGAGGTGGATATATAAGATTGTCCCTTTTTAAAATAACACGAGATCGTCCCTACTTGAAACTATTTGCAAAAAAAAATTCTCTACAAACTAATATTTGAATACACAAAATGATCCCTCTTAAAAAACTCCGAAAAGGAATGGAACCATCTGAATAAGACTATTGACTAATGAGGTATAGGAAAAGAAAGGAGTTTTGTTATGTGTATTCAAAAAATTTCCTTAAAATTATTGTATTTTTATTATAAAATTTTAGAAGTGAAATTCGATATAAAAGGTACAACCTATTTATACCAATTATTTCGTAGTTAGGACTCTTCCTAAAAAAATCCGAAAAAAGGGAAACAATACCTATAATATTGGGACAATAAATAACAATCGATATCACTTATTTATTTGTTAATTTCATTATCATGTGTCCAAATTAAATTTTTAAAACATGTTTTATAACATACTAGATTATTGTCCGCGTAATACACGAAATTATTAAATGAAATATTTATAAGAGGTTAGGTATTGTAAAACAAATATCAAAGTAAAACAAATAAGACAAGAGTTTGACTTTTAGATCATTGTTAAATTGATGCACGAAGATTCACGAATCAATTAATGCATAATTATTTTCATGATGCACGGTGATTTTCAGTGAAAAGAAACCTATTGTTTTATTTGTTTTACTTTAATCTTTGTTTAATTTTATCTAAAACCATATTTATAATTACATAATTATTGATACTCATATATAATACATGTTGAAATATAGTGATATTATTATTATCAGAAAGTGTTGTCGTATTGTATTAAAAATAGCTAGTAAAATATGTATGTCATATAAACAATTAGTAAAATTTAGTTGAAATTCAAGATAACCCCATTTATTTAGCGAGGATGATTAAAAATTAAAAGTAAATTTGGCTTATCTTTCAGTCGTATAACTATGTTGGTCATTTTCTTAATCTTATTTATAGTTTAATATTTATATGTATATGCACAAAATTTATTTGAGTAATAAATATAAAAAATAATCTATTATATAAAAAAGTTAACAAATGACCAAAAATTTTTTATCAATACTGTTTTGGTCAAAAATTTACCTAAGATAATCTACGTTGAAGACCTAAATTAATTATGTAACCAAACTTTCGTTCGTTAGGTTATGTGCTTAAAGATCTTGAAGGGTCAGTATACTGAGATGTCAAAATAATTGCGAAAATGTAACGTATTAGCTAAATATTGATTAATCACGTACAATAATGTTAAAATGAATTTTTTTTATCAAGTTAAAACTGTAAAGTAGTAAAGATATACTTATAATACTTAACAAATGAAAAAATAGAGTGTTAAGATCTTGAATAAATGACGTTAAAAGGTGATAATACTTAAGAACTCGTTAAGAAACAGTATAAAAACATGAAATATGAGTAATTAATGTACTTGAACGTAAATAAAAAGATTACTTTGTATAAGTTGATCAAAAGTAAGCAAAATGCAAAGATATGAGCGATAATCGTAAGAAAACGTTATATAAAATATAAATAAAGTAAGATGCATAAAAGGAATAAGAACATCGTGATATGTTGACGAGGAAAAGCCTTTAATCCTTCTGGATTGCCGGCATAAAAACCCCGGGAGGAAGCAATCGTCCCTCCGTGCTACTTTTATTATTATAAATCGAAGATAATTACAATTCGAGAGTCCAAGTGATTGATCTAAGTGTTACAATGATGAAAAGTGTTAAGTGTGATGTGTTTACAAAAGAAATTAGAGAGAAAGAAGTGTTTTTTCTGGTCTAAGACGGAGTGCTTAAGTCTGCAATCACTTGTCTCTTTTATAGAGAAAATATCTAACTGACTATCCTAAAAATCTGGGATCTTGAGCTGCTTATCCTAAAAATCTGGGATCTTGAGCAGATTCTTCTTTTTGACTTGATTACTTGGTAAATGGACGTTGTGGAGCCATTTCTACACGTTTTCAACCATAAATTCCGACTTTGGGGGCAAGTCTACCGTTTTACCTGTTCCTGTATTGCTAAATCAAAGTAAAATAACGGTCAGATATCTTAGAGCCCCAAGATCTTTAACCACGAAGATCTTGGACCACGAAGATATTGGGACCTGAAGATCTTGGAGGTGAAAATCTCAGGCATAAAAATACTACTTAAAAAAACAACAATCTGGTTGAGAGTTATAAGAGAAATGTCTAAAATGTCTTCCCTTATCGATACTATGTAATATTTTCACCCAACGTCTTTTAAAATATTTTCACATACACTATCACCTTAACATTAATGATTAAGTTACACCATCAATCATTTATCTTTTAAAACATTTTCATTAACACTTTAAATTATCCAAATCACTTAACGTCGCCTCCACCACCTACAATCACCCTTACCACTACACCATCGGCGCCACGACTACGGCCGCATTGTGCGTGTACGATGCTAGTTCAAAATAAAAATCATTATATCTGGAATTGGCAGATGGTAGAGACACGGATTTCTGGAAAGATGTTTGGTCTGACAACGTACCCTTTGCTACCAGGATCCCTCAATTATTCAATCTCGAGACTGATAAAAATGCCATGGTTAGTGACAGGTTGAATGGAGCAAATTTCATGTGGAATTGGCGAAGGGATATTAGGAGTGGGGTGGAACATTCCCAGTTGCAACAAATTTCTGATTGCATAAGGAATGTTATTGTTGTTGATACTCATGATAAATGGGTTTGGGAATGCAACCAAGATAAAGAGTTCACTGTCAAGGGAGTTAGAAAACATATCGATAATTCAATTTTGCCTCGCCATTACCTAGCTACTAGATGGAGCAAATATGTTCTCCGCAAGGTGAATATTTTTATATGGAGGATACTGAAAGATAGGCTTCCTACTAGATTTAGTTTGTGGTTCAGAGGAATTCATAGTAACTCTCTTATCTGCCCTTGTTATAATAATGGTATTGAAACTCTTCGTCATTTGTTTGGGGAATGTCGAGTTGCTTCTAGAGTATGTAACTCTATTTCTAGATGGCTGGGAATTAACATTGTTCATAATCAGGACCTGGTTGATATTCTGGACTATGTGGGATCTTTGAATCATCATGCAAAAATTAAAGATATTATAATTGTTATCGTTTATGCGGTTTGGTGGGAGCTTTGGCGATTTAGAAACGATGCTATCTTTGAACCATCTAAGAAACGTGATTTGGTTCTCGTGGACACTATCATCCACACTGCCTTTTTTCTGGTACAAAAACAGAAACAATAAGTCAAGCATTGAATGGGACGAGTGGCTTAAGAACCCGATCAACACTTAGTTCTTTCAACTGTTGTTTGTTGTGTGGTGTGGAGAGCTTCGGTTTTTTCATATCTCTCATGGAGTTGTGTTCTTGATAGCCTGTTTCACTCGGGACCTGGGACCTTTTTCTATGATCTTAGGAGTTTAGACCCCGATTTTTGTCTAGATTTTGTTATAGTGTTGTATATCTAGGCTTTCGATAGCATTTACCTTGTACTTTTTTTTTTACCTCTAGTGTTTTACTAGCTGGTCTTGTTCGTATAATATTTATATAACTTTGCCGTTCAAAAAAAAAAGCATTACATCTACTTCTGATAATTATTTGATTATCTACCAAGTGAGCTTATATATGCCATCTTAATCAAACGTATCAATTTCCCTTAAAAGAATAGATTTTTTTTCACCTCTATTTAAAAATTTCAACTTTAAATATTCTTCATAATGAATATATTTTTTAACATCTTTGTTAACTTACTCAGCAGATGGTAATATTTTAATTAGTGTCGCAATTCAAAAGATGTCAAGTTTATATAATGCTAAAATGAGTTTTTTTAGAAATAAACAATTTTTCATTGAACACTATCGCATTTACAATCAAAGTTAAGATATAAACTAATACTAAAAATTTCTCCATATAGAGAAAAAACTTTAGGTTTTTTTTTTATTTTTTGTTTTTATAAACAATTAGTAAAATTTAAAAAAAAAATCATTTTATTAGGGGGTTGTTTGAAAATCAAGATAACCAAATTTTGTAAACGAAGACAATTAGTTACCGACTAAACATTAAGGTGTATAACTACATTAGTCACCTTTTACAATCTTATCGCATACAACGTCACCTATATAAATTTATACCTATATAAATTAATAATGTTGTGACCGAGATATTTTGTTAATTTATCAATCGAGTATTAATTTACAATAATTCTCTTAATTTTGGACTACACAAATTACAACTTTATCGAGATATTAATCTATTGAGTATTAAATTATAAAGATTTAATGTAGTTTAACGTTTATTAATCTTATCTTATAACATATTAGATTAATCACATTTATTATTATTTCCTTTTATATAATTTTGATCATTATTTTACTTTGATGCGAAGAAGTACTTCAACTATTTTGAAGACTTTAAAAACGTATTGAAATGGGTAAATTTTACATATAATGTTTAACTATATCAAATCTTTTGGCATGATTTTATCTTATTTGCCTATTCACGAGTTCTAAAACTCCTAGAATGTTACGAGTATAACAGCATTGCTAATGGTTTATAAAAGAAATAATTTCTAACTTTTGAATGTTCATTTCAAATTTATTCTCAATTCCCATCAATGACATTTGTTAATATAAAAGCTTTTGAATTTACCAATAAACTAAAACATAACTGAGATATTCTTGAAACGACACGTGATGTAATCCTTGATCGACACGTGTCCTTTTAATTTATTTATTTTATTAAATTAGTTTTTTTTAATTGTATACAGATTCAACTTTTTTATTCGACTTAAAATTAAACTCTAACTCTTGACTTATTAATACAAAATATTTTATAACCTTATTTGATTGATTGTTTTCTCATTCATAAATTGTTTTCCTTTTCTTTCACGATTCTTCAACTCTTATTAATTATATTACTTATAATAAGTTATTAACATAAAGTTTTCAAAATTTTGAGTTTACAATATGAAATTATCAAAAGACTATTTGTCGTCATCCACTATGTTTACAAGTTTCGATTTTGACGTGATTCTAAAAATTTAAGGTAAATTCAATATTTTAAGTAATCATATATTATATTTTTCATTATTGTTTATTATAATTTAGCTTCGATAACCGGTTTAATTTAACCACAATTTATTTCATACTCACAGATCATGTATAAGTCATTTTCAATTTTTCTTTAAAATACAATATATATATATATAACTATCATCGTATGGATATTAAGACCAATAGTCAATATACAACGAAGTAGAAGAAAACCTAAGCGAGAGAGTTACAAACTTACAATTACAATTTACAATAGTATGTTATAGATATCATCTTCTTTATGATGTACATTACTGTCATTACATATAAATAACCTGCAATATTAAACCAATGGTAACAGTAGGTGAACACAAAAGGTGAAAAGTCGGTGAATTGTTACGGGCGTGGAGGTGATAGGTCGGTGATGTGTCAATCGGTTAAACTGATCACCGATTGCTTTTTATTCTATTTGTTTTGTTTCTAGTGAAGATAACATATATGTGGGGACCAAATAATGTTACTTTGTTTTGTTTTTAATGAAGATACATATATACTTGGTTTAGTTTCTTTTTTGATTAAATAATAGTGGGGATCAAATAATAGATGGATGGTTAAAGGAAAAAGTAAAAAATGAAAAGAATAAAAATGTAATGCTGATGTGATAAAAAAAATGTAAAATGTAGGTGAAAGAGTGAACGATTACGAATGTTCTTGTATGCAACAAACGAAAAGAATCCAATTTCTATCTATTGAAGTCCAATCATGTCTGCTCTAACAATTCAAAAAAATCTTTCATTAAAATAATAAAAGATTCTACACATTCTCGGAGAAAGAATGTAAATATTCATATTTTTCTACACCTCTTTTGTATCTTACTCACCTTCTTCTTCATCAATAAAACACCACCTTATTTCATAACAACAATCCTTACACAGAAACACACAACATGAATGTCACACTATATTTCCTAATAATAACAATCACTCTTTCCCTCCCAATATCCATTTCCCAACCCACCGGGTCAGCCCATTTACCCGAATACAAAGCTTTACTATCATTAAAATCCTTCATAACATCCGACCCACAATCCGTTTTACAATCATGGAATATATCCACTAGTCATTGCATTTGGGCTGGTGTCACGTGCGATTCTCAACGTCACGTGACTTCATTAAATCTTGCTGATTTTAATCTCACCGGGATAATTCCACATACTATCGGAAACCTTGTAAACTTGGTTAACTTCACCGTTGCCGTTAACAATTTCGCCGGAAATATCCCGCCGGAGATTTCAAACATCTCCGGTCTACGGTATCTAAACCTTTCCAACAATATTTTTAATTCCACTTTCCCGGTGGAACTTTTTAGTTTAAAAAATCTTGAAGTTCTTGATCTTTACAATAATAACTTGACCGGAAACCTTCCCGCCGGTGTACCGGAAAATTCAAACCTCCGGCATTTTCATCTGGGTGGCAACTATTTTTCTGGGTTTATCCCACCGGAATATGGGAACTTTTCAAAACTTGAATATTTGGCGGTTTCCGGCAACGAACTCACCGGAGAAATCCCGCCGGAGATTGGAAAGTTAAGTAATTTGAAATATCTTTATCTGGGTTATTACAATGTTTACTCCGGCGGCATACCGCCGGAGATTGGGAACTTAACTAGCTTGATACGTATAGATGCTGCTAGCTGTGGACTCGCCGGAGAAATTCCGGCCGAGCTCGGTAAACTTGTAAATCTTGATACACTTTTTCTACAAATTAATGGGCTATCTGGGTATTTGAAAAATGAACTTGGGAATTTAAAATCATTAAAAAGTTTAGATCTTTCAAATAATATGTTCACTGGAGAGATACCGGAATCTTTTAAAGATTTAAAAAATATAACTTTAATTAATTTATTTCGAAATAAGTTATATGGGTCTATACCGGAGTTTATAGCTGACTTGCCTGAATTAGAAGTTTTACAGTTATGGGATAATAATTTTACTGGAAATATACCGAAAAGTTTAGGTAAAAATGGGAAGTTGCAAATAGTTGATTTGAGTACAAATAAGTTGACTGGTTCATTGCCTGGTAGTTTGTGTTATGGGAATAAGCTAGAAACTTTGATTGTGTTGGAGAATTTTTTATTTGGGGAGATACCGTTGGAGTTAGGCGAATGTGAGTCGTTGAGTCGAGTTAGAATGGGGGAGAATTATCTTAATGGTTCGATACCGGAAGGGTTGTTTAGTTTGCCTAAGCTTTCACAAGTCGAGCTTCAAGATAATTTACTTATGGGTGGGTTTCCTGTGACTAGTTATGTTTCGGTTAGTCTTGGACAGGTGAGTTTGTCGAATAATGGGTTAAGTGGTCCGTTGCCTGCTAGTATTAGTAACTTTACTGGTGTTCAGAAGCTTTTGCTGGATGGTAATAACTTTACGGGGCACATTCCGGGTGAAATAGGGAAATTGCAGCAACTGTCAAAGATTGATTTTAGCCGAAATAGTTTTTCTGGGAAGATTGCACCGGAGATTAGTAGATGTAAGTTGTTGACATATGTGGATCTTAGCCAGAACCAGCTTTCCGGAGAGATTCCTACTGAAATAACAGATATGCACATTTTAAATTATTTGAATGTATCACGTAATCGTTTAGTAGGTAGCATCCCCACATCGATTGCATCAATGCAAAGCTTGACGTCTGTTGATTTTTCATATAATGATCTTTCTGGTTTGGTTCCGGGTACAGGGCAGTTTAGTTACTTTAATTACACTTCATTTGAGGGGAACCCAAAGCTATGTGGACCATATTTAGGACCATGTAATGATGCATTTGCTAATAGCACCCATCATTCACATTCAAAAGGCTCACTTTCTTCTTCTGCAAAGCTTTTGCTTGTTATTGGGCTTCTTCTCTGCTCCATTGTGTTTGCTATTGCAGCAATCATAAAGGCTCGATCTTTAAAACGAAATAGTGAAGCTCGAGCATGGAAACTCACGGCTTTCCAAAGATTAGACTTTACATGTGATAATGTTCTTGATAGTTTAAAAGAAGATAACATTATTGGAAAAGGAGGAGCCGGAACTGTTTACAAAGGGGTTATGCCAAACAATGAGCTAGTGGCTGTCAAGAGGTTAGCAGTTATGAGTCGGGGTTCAGCCCATGATCACGGGTTCAATGCCGAGATTCAGACTCTAGGGAGAATTAGACATAGGTATATAGTCAGGTTGTTGGGGTTCTGTTCAAACCATGAAACAAATCTATTGGTTTATGAGTATATGCCAAATGGGAGCTTAGGTGAAATGCTTCATGGGAAGAAAGGTGGCCATCTCTATTGGGATACAAGATATAAGATTGCCATTGAATCTGCAAAGGGACTTTGCTATCTCCATCATGATTGCTCCCCATTGATCCTTCACCGTGATGTGAAATCAAACAATATACTTTTGGATTCTAATTTTGAAGCCCATGTGGCGGATTTTGGTCTTGCTAAGTTCTTGCAAGATTCAGGCACCTCAGAATGTATGTCAGCAATTGCTGGCTCTTACGGGTATATTGCACCAGGTAAACTTATAGTCCAAGCTTCTAAAATTTGCATAAAGTTTATGTTTTTTGACATCGGCTTATGTCTTCCGAGTATGTATCTTTTTGGTTGCACAAAATACATAAACATTAAGGTTTATGCTTTTATCGTACAGGGGTTTCTTTTAGACTTCTCAAATATTTTTCTTTATTGATCAATAAAGTATCTTTTTGGTTGCAGAACATAAATACTAAAGTTGATGCCTTTTGACATGGTTTCTTTATAGATTTATCAAGATTGTATCTTTTAGATTTCAGAATATCCTTGCATAATAAAGTTTGTACTTTTGTGTTTGCTGCATGGGTTTATTCTTATATTGATCAAGAATGTATCTTTTTTGACCGCAGAATATGCATACACTCTAAAAGTTGATGAGAAGAGTGATGTGTATAGTTTTGGTGTAGTTCTGTTGGAGCTAGTGACTGGCAGGAAACCAGTGGGAGAATTTGGAGATGGCGTAGACATAGTGCAATGGGTGAGAAAGTTGACGGGTGGTAATAAAGAACATGTTTCCAAGATTGTAGATCCTAGACTCCCATATGCTCCCACACACGAGGTAATGCACATGTTCTATGTAGCAATGCTTTGTGTTGAAGAACAAGCAGTGGAACGACCGACCATGAGAGAAGTTGTCCAAATCTTAACAGAAGTTCCTAAGACTTCTGTTTGCAGACAAGGAGGAGAATCAGTTGTTGCCACTAGTGTTGCTCCAGATTCACCTCTTTTGAGATCTCCATCACCGCCACCACCGCCTCTGCCAGGCACCATGGAATCACCCATCAGTACTTCAGACAATGTCAACAACAATGAACAAAATAAGATCCGTGATCTTCTAAGCATCTGAATAAATAATGTTGAATTAGTTAGTCTTTTCGAATCTTGGTTAGTTTTCACTTGGGTTTTGCTATATGGTATGAATGTAATTTGTATATAGTAGTATTCAGTTTTGGTATTTCAACAGTGATTCCTTCCGGTTTGGTGATCTGTGTCACCGGATTAATATAAAGAAGTAACATAGTATTGTAATTGTTACATTCCTACATTTATTAGATAGTGTAAGTTTATTATGAAATCAATTTTATATAGACCATTTGAATCATCAAGCATTCTATCGAACAATAGAAGCTAGGCTGTCACTTAGGTTGGGTTCGGGTTTGCAGGTTAAAAATACTCGATCTGACGCATGTGATATTAATATCAGGTTGGAAAACTCAACTCTAACCTGTCTTCCGAACATAACCCACCATCCTGATTAAAAATGGGTACCTTACAACCCTTTTCTTGTTATTCATGTACTTGTAATCATTTTTGCTAGTATCTTGCTATTTTTTTTTTTTTTTAATAAAACGTCGGCTGTTCCAATAAATCTTAAACGATAATCAAACTTCTATTTCCAAATATGTTATTCAACCTAGAGCCAAATATTAGCATCTCAAATCTCAATCAAACCCAAATTCCCAACTACTTGATCTGTGTCAACTTATCACCATGTATAAACGAAGTACACCATAACCTTATGAACCATGTTCCTGGCTTCTAGAAATGAAATTTGTATCAGTGCATGGGCTTTTCTCAAACATACACTTCTGTCCAATTTGAGAAAATGGTAACATATTTTATGTCAATTTACTAATGCTACTTTAGCTGACAAATAACTTTTTAAAAGTTTTATTTGTTTAACATATAACCATTACACTTTTAGACAAGATTTTCTTAATTTCATCTCATTTGATGTTCATTCTTTGGATCTGGATTCTGGAGTGGTGTTGGTTTGAAAAGAAGTGCAACTGTGCAATTATGATGGTAGTAGACAAAATTAGAGTCTAAAAAAGAAGCATGTGGGCTTCTCATGTGTTACATTTTTTTCCTAAAGGAATTTCATGTGTTAACATTAAGTAAAACTATATCCCATGCTGTACTTCAATTGAAACCATATGCAGATAAAAAACAATAAAAAATTTGCGAATAGAAGGGTCTATTATAAATTAAATTATAATTATAATTATAATATTTTATAAACTTGTCACCTAAATTAGACAAAGTAAACTACTTGGAGAGTGTAAGGAAACTGCCATGGGCCCAATAATTCAACCATTAAACCAATTCTGCTGTTTTTATACTTATTGGACTCTAAGCTAACCTTTAAATTTCCCAGATTTGTGTAGCGTTACATTTCTACTAACGGGCTAAATGGATTATATATATATATATTTTATTAAAAATAGAAATAGAGAAGAAACATTTCAAATGGGTCAAACAGGTTAAATGCCATTAACCTCATTTTAAAAAAAACAAAAAAAAAAAGAAGCATAAACCTCCTAAATTGCTTTACTAAAATAAACATATTGATCATCAATATTATCATTAAAACCTAGCTTTTGTAATCATATCTAATGGATTAAGGAAAACTAGGACATAAGAATGTGCTTGGGTCCTAGACCAACCTGATTCACAACCTGTTTTGGCTAGTTACCCAACATGCCAACCCACCCATTTTACCACCTTTTTAAACTAATGATTACAAGATTTATGTATTTTCACCAATACAATGAATAAAGCTCTATTTTTATGAACGATAGTCTGTTTGCAACAGAATCATACAGGTCTAACTACTCAAAGTACACCATGTGAATATGATAAACAAAATTTAAAGACGCCTGATAGGGATATGACATCCATGACATTGAGGCCAATCGCTTGAAACTTGAGGGCGATGTCACCAACCATCTCATAGGGTCCAGGTAGCATTGTATAAGCTCCTGACTGGTTAACCACAAGACCTTCTTTGAAAACATTTTACTCTCAATAGCAGTTAATACGTACAATCTCTATATTTCTCAAGAATGACACATTACTAGTGTATAAAACCTCCTAAACCTCCTAGCATGTACCTTTTTATGGAGTTTGGAGATGGACTCAAACATACGAGAATTCGAGAAAGCATATCATCAATTTTAAGTTACCTTCTTTGTACATACTCGTTTAAGAGCTGTCTCGAGTTGTTGATCCACACTTTGAAGCTCTCGTAGGTATAAATGCTCCAGGTATTCCACTACATAATGTCTGAACTTGTTCAAGTTTAATACAAATTGTAAAAGCTGTAACATTAAGAGAAGAAAGCACAAATTGAACACAGGCAATTGCATTACAAAACTCATAACAAAAACATCATTTAGTTGCCAAAGACATGTGTACACTGTACACCAGCAATACACAGACTTTGAGAGGTGGTGATAGTAATGGGCCACCAACATCGTTAGCTCCAATCCCCGTTAATGTTGTTATCATTAGCAATTTTTTTTGATGAATCCCACCCATCGCCGTCATACCTAGACTCCGTTAGGTCTTACCATTAAGAAACCAAATATTAGTTAAAACATATACTCAAAATAATTAAAAGTGTCATATTTTGAATTTTCAAAGTCTATATTTTCTAAATTTGACTTTAAATAATTTTGTTTGTGTTAGATAATACTTCGTGAAAATTACATGAATCAGTTGTACTTTTGAAATTGTTTTCATCGGTATAATTTTCATCAAGTTTAATATAACAACAAAAAACATACTTAAGGTCAAAATTTATAAATAAAGACGTTGAAAACTCAAAATAAGACACTTTTAATGGGAGCTGGGAGTTTTACTTGATGCATGGGTCATCAGATGCTAGCTATTTGTTTTTCAATGTATTGTACTTTGTATTTTTTTTTTTTAACATTCAAATTTTTATTTATTCAAGCAAAAACTAGCGAGATGCTAGGGATTACAAGCACGGATGAAAGAATGGACTGTACTTTGAATAATACTTCAGTATTTTAACATCATTCATTCAGACAATTTCTTTTAATACCACAATTTATTGTTTTCTTTAAGCCAAGGGTTGGAATTAGGTTTATGAAGATACATGCGTAAAAAAAAAATCCACACTTATACAGTTTTATTTATCTACCTTCATATAAGTCTAGTTAATTTCAACTCAACATATTTTAATTTATTATACCACCCCTTAATGTTAAATTCCTTAATATGTTTTCATAACTCTTAATGTGTTGCTCTACAAAAAAGAAAGTTGGTCCAACCGTCGGGTCTAAACCTAATATCATACGACATACGTGAAAGAACCAGCTCAATTAAGAACAGTGGGCTTTAATGTTAATGTAAAACTTGGTTTTTGTTACTTTACTGTAACAAGATATATAAGAATTTGATTCGGAAATACGAGAAGAAATATTCTTTTGGACTATAACGCATGTACTCTCTTCTGATAATGTTTTTTAATACTCATATGTTGGAATTGTTATGTAGCTAAAATACCGTATTTTTCATGTAAATCGGCAACTAACCCTATTTTCACACTGGAAGTTTTTGTAGTTGTTTCAAAACCTTTTTAATTGGTTAATTTGGGTTTAACCCAAAACTCAACCCGAACCATTTAACCCGAAATCCAAAACCCAAATCTTTATTCGATTCGGTTTATGGGTCACATTTTATATGGCTCAAACCCGAATAACCCGACCCATATAACCCGAAACCCAAATAACCCGACCCATCAACACCCCTACTTTCCATCCAATGGCGGCAGCAGCGGCTGATGATATGATAGAACAAATTCTGAATCGATCGGATGTGAAAGATTTAATCAGATGGAAGGGCGTCTGTAAGTCATGCATGGCATTCTTTAATCTCCACTCCTTACTTTGCCGACTCTCATTTAAAACAACATGCTTACAACAACGATCGTGAACTTAACAAAAGGATCACTGGGGAAGGCATCAATTGCTGGTTTCTTAGTGAAAATAGGTTGTTTGTGGTTGGTTCTGCCAATGGTCTTGTATGCGTCTCTCCCAAAGGTTTTCAACTTTTAGTTGTCAATCCTTGCACTAGACAGGTCATGAAAATACTTGAACCCCCACCAGAGCCTCTTCCCAAGAGCGACAAAAGGTGGGATTTGGTTTGGGGATTCGGTTATGATTCATCCAACGACGACTACAAGATTGTAGTAGGCCTTGTTGTGAATATGGGACTTCTTATACGGTCCAGAACACGTTTTTATGTTTATTCGTTAAAAACATGTGTTTGGAAATTCATTGAAGAATATGACTATGCATCTGCTAGTGCAAATACTGTTTGCGGCATCTTATATGATGGGGCACTTCACTGGGATATGACCAATTCTCAAACTGAAGAGGGAGCCATTTTTTCTTTTAATTTATCTCGTGAGGAATTTACAAAGACTCAAATGCTCCATTCTGTATATCAACATATTACTTATAGCTACACCCTGGGGCTCATGGAAGGATCTCTATGCCTTTATGTTGGCTCATGGACGTCCACCGAGATATGGGTATTGAAAAGCGACAATAATAATAATAGTGGAAAACAATCTTATTGGGAATTGTTGCCGGAGAGTTATGTGATGAGTTCTCATGGAAGAATCTGATGATGATGGTGGTGATGATTACGCTATTGATGATCCACCGCGTGTTGTTTTGTGCAACACTTCTAGATATATTGTTGCCCCTACATATGTGCGGAGTCTTGTATCTCCCTATGTTTACATGGATTCTAGTTCTAAATCTGTAGATGTTTCAGTGGAAGAGAAAGCAGGTGGCATGGCAAATTAAGAAGATTAATGCGCTAATAAGGTGGTTTCTAGTTGCTGAAGCATGCAGGAAAAAGATATGGCTTTGGTGTATGACCTTTTTGCTTCTTCTTTAGAACTACAAATCTATCTTCAAATAGTTTCTAGTATCTTGTGTTTGTTGGATTTCAGTTAATCGGGTTTGATGGTTCTTTTAATCATGCTCTGAACTCTTGTTTATTATGTTTGTGATTGTAGTAGAACATTTTTATCTAATCATATGGCTTTTTCATTGTTTCGAGAATTTTTGGTTCAATTTCAGTAAAAGGTTGAGTTCTTGATGTATATCAAACTAGGGTACTTTTGAAAGTTCAACTCCCGGGCAATTGTTCCTTATCTTCTTCCAGTTTAATTACCCCCATAAATATATAGCAGTACGAATCATAATAAGGAAGGAAAATAGCAAGGGTTGGGTATTAGTGTTGGCCACGGTCTGTCTCTTTGGTTTTCACATCTAGACTTTTAAAAACGGGCCGCTTTATGAGAGAGTGTAGTAAGTTTTCTAGGGTCCAAGCTTTAGGGGGTGTTTGGGATGGCATTCCTAATCTACCCAGCTGATCCGCTGAATGGTTGTATATTCCCAAATTTGATCATTGAATTTGCATACTCATTGAAGAATAGCTGTCTGTTGTTGCTGTAGAGTTCAACTAGACTTTGTGTAGTCGAAATAATTATAGGAATTGATTAGATTCCAGAATTCCCGAATTAATCAAGTTTTGGAAGTTATAAGCGTCAAATAGTTCAGTCGAGTTCCAGTCCAGAGGTATTGTCCGACTAGCGTCTCCATTGACTGGACATAGATTCTGAAGGCTGGATACCATGTTGCGGTCCAATAACATACTATCATGAGCGATAAGTTATATAATCTGTTTACAAATGTTGCACAACTTGTTACTCCGATTGTATGTGCACCTGCATTGTTACAACCATGTAAATGGATATAAAATATCCAACTCGATATATAGTTAGAGGTGAAAAAGTCAACACTTTTATCTATGAAGGGTTGATTTGGGCAGTGTTACATCTCTACTAACAGGTTAAATGGATTAAGTTATTTTTTAAATTAAATATAAACATAAAAAATAGAGAAGAAACATGTCAAACGGGTCAAAGTTGTCCAAAGTGTGATCAAATGCCATAAACCTCATTTTTAATAGAAAAAAGGAGAGCATAAAACCTCCAAAATTGGTTTACTAAATTAAATACTACTGATCACCATCATTAACATTAAAAAAGCTTTTGTAATCATATCTGATGGACTAAGGAAAATTATAGGACATAAAAATGTGCTTGGGGCCTAGAACAACCTGAGTTAACCTGTTTTGACTAGTTACTCAACATGCTAACCCACCCATTTTAACACCTTTTGTAAATTAATGATTCAAGATCTCTGTCTTTTCACCAATATAACGAAGAGGACCTTTTAAGCTTTATCTTTATGAACGATAGTCTTAGTCTATCTGCAACAAAATCACTTGCTGAGCGCTCAATCTCTGTGTTAACCTGCACTGGGGAGACTTTCGTAATATAGCAGTGGACAAATGGCTCTTCTCATGTGTTACATTAATGTTTTCCCAAAGGAATTCTCCTGTGTTACATCAACTAGAAAATATATTCCATGTTGCGAAGGTAGATATTCGTCTATAGAAATTGTTACTTAAAATGAGAAGAAAGCACAAATTCAAAACAGGCAATTGCATTACAAAACTGATAAAGAAAACGTCATTGAATTGCAAACTATATTGAATGAACATAATAAACATAGATGGTTTTCAAAAGGCTTGTGAAAGACGTGTACACTATCAATACCAATGGGGTTAGCCTAAAATAGAGAGATTTCGAGGCCCGATTTAGGTAGTGACAGTACGGGCTAAAGATTGTGAGCTGATCCATTTTATTGTGTACATCTTATCAACTTGACGTTTTTGTATCCAACCCAAACCGACTCATTAGAATCCCTAGTTGGGCTCTTTCTTACCACAATCGGAACTCAAAGTCAAACAACCTATTCCCCATATGGCCTGTGACATGAGATACGTGATAATACGTCCATATGGGTGTAAAGTTGGGCCTGGACCAAGCTATTGCATATGACGAAGCATCTTAAATCCCACGGCCCTTTTCTAATAATGAGCACTTCATTTGTTGTCTATTCTAATTCCAGATTTAATATCTAATATTTTTGATTACCAAATGACTTTGATCTAAGCTAATAGTAATAAAAACATATATAGATGTTAACTTCGTGTAATGTCGTTATGTTATGACTTTTTACATGATATGATGCATGCAATAGATAAGGCAGAACAGAATTCAAAAGCCCAAAGATAGCATTTGGGCAACAAAGTTATTGTTTGTCAATTACTACTGGTATTCTTTTTTACTGCTGTACATATGGTTTCACAGCACAAAATTCTTTTATAAATGTAGATTATATTATATCATTAGGTTGTGGGTAATGCTCAAATTGTGCTATATATAAAATGGTATTTTGTTAGCTTTATGACTCAATTTCCAGCCGGACCTCAATGTCTCTTGCTGGTTAGGATTTGGAACTAAGCTTCAAAAAAATCTAAATGCCCGAAGAATGACTACACTATGTCGTGGTATGAAGAGGTACTCCTAAATTAGAGAAAGTAACATATAATCAAGATTTTGAAATAGATTAACAAGAGGTGTGATACGCATATATATTATGGTGGATTGAAGGATGGAATGGGACATGGTGAAAAAGAATGCCAAGCATTTCATCTTAACATAATTTCAAGAAGTTGTTGAATTGATACCAAGGATTGAAGGCCTATGATGAGAGATAAGCCCACCTTAGTAGGCAAGGATGCTTGCCATTCCCAAACCATCATATCCTTCAATGGCTCGAGTGCTAGGACCCTAGAAGAGCGAGTGGCAAGTCATCCTTGGCTACAAAAAACAGACTATTTTCTTCATCATTGGCTTTCCTCTCCATTTAATAAACTCACTCCTACCTCCATTTGATGCAGTTATTGGTATCCAAACAATTAATCACTATTTACAGGAAGCCGATGAACGAGAATCAAGTTCATCATGTCTATATCAATGTTTAGTCAAAATCTCTCAAGTTTCATCTTGTAAATATATTCACATCTATCTTATCACAGAATATATTCATTACCAAGTTTATTAGTTCAACCCGACCAGCCAACCCATTTGACGTGACTAACTATACCTTGTAGACCGATGGATCTTGAATTTAATAGAACTCGATCGTGACATTCTTTATTCTTCTTGAGAAATACATGTCTATTGCATTGTTCATAGTTAAGTGACTCAGACAATTTCCAGGTTGTGGCATAGAGAAAATATACATATATTCCCCCTTCTCTAGATTGAACTATATTTGATTATGATTCTAAAAAACCTTTGCATCAAAACAAGTCAATGCTTGGAGAATTTGATTCTAAGAGCAATTTGTGACGCCGAGGATCGAACAACTTATCCATTTAACCCTTTGAGATTCTCGAAATATATACTACAATTTTCGTTTTAAGGCTCATGCTAATATGTATGTAGGCCTTTGAGAATATATTCTACTTATTGTCAAACATCTGGAATAATGTTATATGATTTTAACTTTAACAATATATGCGCATTTACAATGGCTATATATAGAGTTAGCAAGAGTTGATAAAGAAAGCAAACGAGACTGAAGTGGTCTTAAGAAATGGAAGGGTGGTGTAAGGGGAAGTGAAGGGTTCTTTGTGGCAGCCAAGGATGACTTGCCCATGTCTGATATGTAGGGCTCTGTGTCGACGTATGTGCACATAGATGAAGTCCTCATATTGGTACAAGGCGAGTTGTCCGAGGCTGCAATGAAAGGTTCTTCATTCTCACCTTAGACCTAGTCACTTCTTTTGTTGTTTTTTCAATTCAATTCTCTTATGAATTCAGTTTTTGGACCGAAATGAAAACTTACTACAGTAATATTTTTGTTGGTCAAGATGATCGGGCCAATATTTGGTATTGTTTGTTTCTTTCTCTTTTTATCCAAAATGCACAATTAAATAGCTAGAGAATTGGACAAACATCTTCACACACATTAGAATATTATCAATCCTTTCCTTCAGCTATATGCCTATATATAACTAACTTTTCTGTAGTCATGCAATTGCAACATTTGGTATATGGTGGTGAAGTTGGAGCTAAAATTGCATACAACCCCAAAATGGCTCATTTTTTGCAGATATTTGGTATCGTTCCCTTAGTAGGCTTCCACGTGCATCTTAAAAAACATATCTATTTATCACGCTATATATATATACAAATTATTTGTACATTTATCATAAAATTCAGGGATGAGTTTTAATATGGAAAGGTATAACTTTTTTATACACGTTAAATGCAGCTCTTAGGACTGTAATTAGCATTTTCTTTGTATATTTAATCCTTTATTTAAGAAAATTTTAAATTTGCACCTAAATATTTAACCAACTTTGTCAGCCGACTCGGCGACTCGTTCCTCCACTATGAATCTTTACTAATGTTGACGGTCACATTTACGCTAATAATCAGTCTACAAGAACATTTTAATTTATTTCAAAATTCAAATAGCACAACACGTTGATAATTTATGTCAATGAGTCAATGACGACCTCTTCCCCTTTACATTACCTCTTTTTTTCTACTAACTTTATCTCTATAATCCTTATCTCTATCTCAATATAAAATATTTATTCATTTCATTTTTTCAACTTTAAGCAACTGAAAATCCTAAAATATCTCAATCACTTATTCATAATATCCTTAATAAAAATTTTTACCACTCATTTTTTTCTCTCTCCTCAAATCTCAACCACTTATTTTTCTCTCTCTTCTATAAATCATTTTAATCCTCAAATTCATTTAAAATCTTTTATCTCAAAAACCGTACATCGATAAATTATAAAAATTTTATGAATATTCTTAAAATTTCATGCTTTTTCATTAGAGATATCATTCGATATACTTTCAACGAATTTTTAAATCCGAGGGTAGAGCCCGGACGGCTAAGGCATTTAGCTATCACACTTTATGACCTATCACCTCTTATGGTCTATGACCTATCATACTCTATGACTTATCACCTCACCATCCCACCGCTGCAATGCGCGAGTACTTTGTCCGTTATTATATATGTCTTTTCCTATAGTGTATTTTTTTCTAATTTTTTTTTTATTGGTTGGTTTATTGTCATAGCTTACTTTTACTATTTGCCAACTAAATGTAATTTGTTTCTATTTAAAATAAAACTGAAAATTTAACTAAATAATTAAATATTGACGTGACAACTTTTTTTAATGTTTGATAATCGGAAATGCTTTCACCATTCATGCAACTAGCCAATATCATAGAAATCCGTAATCCGATCGACTATAAAATTCCTTTTAATTAATTGTCAATAGCAATTTGATAACTTCAAATAAGTGCGGGTAATCACGCATTATAAAAAGAACGAATTGTCAAAAGGGGGCGACTTAATTCATTTTTTCGCAATAGAAAAGGTAAGTCCAATTTCACATGAATAAAACTATAAAAGGATACCTGATCAAGTTATTCAAACAGATTAATGGGTAATCAACACGTTAACTTTTTTATTCTTTGATTATTTGTAAAAAATGATGTACTGTGGCATTCCATGTATACCTTTTACATGACTTCTTGAAAGAAAGATGTAAAGAGGAAAAAAAATCAAAATTTCCCCTAATATCCTTTCAAAAAATTAACAAATAGATAAACTTTATAAATATGTCAATAATTTGGTGTTAGGCATATAAATTATGACTATGAGAGCAAATGAGTGATACTCATGTGTTAACACTATGTTTTTAAGCTTAACAACGTAATCACATATATATCATTGCTTAATTAAAGCTGAATTCGTCTAAAAGCTTTTCTAAATACGAGTTATATGCGTACGCGATGTGATGACGATGGTGGTAGCGGCGCGGGGTGGTGATGGTGGCGGCGGTGCGATGGGTGGCAGCGGTGGTGGCGACAGGTAGTGGCGATGGCGGGTGGTTGGGGCGGCAATGGTGGTAAATGTAAGAGTAAATGATGTTAAAGGAGGCAGTGTAGTTATTTTAATGATTAATTGGTTTATGTTATAAATTATTTTATTATGAATATTATAGGTATATTTATGTGAGATTGTTTTTAAAAAAAATTAAAAAAAAAGGGATATTTTATATAGTTTAAAATTGTAATTTAAGATTTAGGAAAGGGATTCATCTTTTATATAGGAGTATAGATTAAGGATCACTTGAAATGCGTTTTTAGGTTTTCTGCCTTTATATATCGAGATAGTTAGTAACACCTTTTTAGTTGTGTTAGTAAAAAAATTGTTGTCGCAAAAATTGTAACCAAATATTTTTCGAATTAATTTTTTTTTAAAACGAAAAATAGGTTGCCATGATAAAAGTCGTGACCAAATATATTTTGAATATATCTTTTTACAAAAACGAAAAATATTTAGCCACGGTAATGTTGTGGCAAAAGTTGTTGCTAAATATTTTCTGATTATAAAAAATATCATTAAAAAAGTGTGAGCCGTGATGAGAAATTCCCCGATAAAGCTGCTAGTACCAGGTATGAGACATCGCTAGTCATCTGTTTTATTTTCATTTTCCAATTATCTTTTACGAGCATGGATCTATTATTTGTCGTGGCTAATTTTGTGACCAAAAGACTATAGAATTCGCTCATATAGCGACGACTATTTGTTGTGGTTAAATTCGTGGCCAAAACCTTTGACCGCAACATTTAGTGAACCTAGGTATGTAGATATATATTTAAACTAAACTTATATACATAGATTCGATCAATGTTCACCCAAGATGATGCTTTTGTGGACATCGAATTTTTCCGTAGATAATAAAAATGAAATAGGACATCGAATTTTTCCGTAGATAATAAAAATGAAATAGTTGATTGAATGGGACGCCGGCATGAAGAAAAGGAAAAACAATTGGGTATAGTACCAACTTCAACACAATTTCCGGGCATGTTTCATGGAATCATATGAGATGTATATCTAGTTTGTTCCCTTAAATAATTTAACATCCTTGCCATTGTTTAAACTACATGTTTTATTTTTATTTTTGTTTATAAGACTAAAACCTTAATTATATTGATGAATTTTATGACCATGCAAAATTCTAAAACTTGTACTTCAAACTGTACACATACATATATATACATAAAAATAGTCAAATAAATTATCTATATCTATTATATTATAAAGTAATTTTGATTTTCAACATTAAACTTAAAATTTCAATATTGGTTTTAATTTGAAAAATTTGTATGGATAGGAACTTTTTGAGGTTCTATGGTGTTTTTAGTTGAAAAGTTTGTTAAACTAGGAACCTAGACGTTTCAAACGCCGGACTTCCATTTTTATGTCAAGAGTAGCGTTCTAAACGCTGGACTTGTAATACGTGACAATACTTTTCACTTTTGGCTAACTTAGTTTTCACTTACGTTTTATGAAGCCCGGCGTTTGGAACGCCACTCTTACCTATAAATATACAAGTCCGGCGTTTGAAACACCAGACTTCTTATTTTTACAAAACTTTTTGTCACAAACACTAGAAACACCACAAGACTAAAAAAAATACCCATCCGTACAAATTTTTCTTTTAAGTTTTAACAATATAAACATTCCAATGCATGATGTACATACAACATAACCACATTACATCAATAACTTCTACTACTGGGTCTTTACTTTAATTCATCATTAGACTGGTTTTCAGTTCAAGAGTCCCCTATTGTGTATTTTGATGCCCCTATCTTCAAAGGCGGATCGGATCATCCCTATAACATACAAACAAAAACTCCAGATATTTGAGCCGCTGCCACCAACCACAAATCGCCGCCACGGCCACCAATTGCCACTGTCATCATGACCGTCGCTACCCTCGCGTGCCACCACCATCCATCACCGCCACTACCACCACCGTCATCGCCGTTGCCTCCACCTTTATTACTGTTGCAATGCGCGGATACTTTAATATCTTACGTATAACGATTCACAATCAATCACAAACGATTCAACTCTAAAATTTTAATCAAACCTTGTATGTAGTCTTGTAGATACTATTATATGAACAATGTTTGGCTATTGAATGCTTTTCTTTTCATTTTTATATTTCTCAAGATAGAACAGACTATCTAGTGACATTTATGAATTTGTCTTTACTTGAGTAATAGATAGCCGATGCTTTTTCAAAAAAACAAGAAAGAATGAGTCTATCCACATTACGACATACCTACCAATTCAACATAAACCCGCACACTGACCTGAAAAGACGAAGGATCTAATTATTCTCCGCAAGAAAGAATGAGTCTATCCACATTACCACATACCTACCAATTCAACATAAACCCGCACACTGACCTGAAAAGACGAAGGATCTACTTACTCTCCGTATTAGTACATATGGCTGTCTAAGATTGAATATATCAGAAAAAGGACCACACTGATAACAGTTCATCAAAATCTGTTAACATTCCGTCCGAAAAAGGACTAGATTCGTTAACAGTAGCGTTAACAATCCATCGGAAAGAGACCCACCAGACAACACCATGCAATTAAGAGGAGTGGAGACCTGAAGGATACGAGACCGACCCTGGTGAAGAATACGTCAACGATATTCAATCGGAAGAGGAAGATTATCACTATGATTACTAGCGCCGTAATGACGGTGACAGTGATATTTCATCAACCGATTCCCTTTATGGTTGGCGTTAAGTGGTTAACTCGTGTTAGTGTTTAATTTTTATTTAATGTTAATTATTATGTAATGTTTTAATTTCATGTGATGTGTTTAAAATAAATGTAATGTTTTCAAAATAAATGTTATGTTTTATGTGATGTGTTTAATTTGTGTGATATATTGAATATAATATGAAATGGTCATAGATAAATGAAGTAAAATGAGTAAAACATTTATAATAATAAGACAAAAACATACATAAAATAAGTAAAACATATAATAAAACATACATAAAAACCGAATAACATAGATAGATATCTATAACATAGATTAAAAAAACTAAAACATCTTCGATAAAATGACATCATAAATCTTGGACTTGTTCGTAGCAATCCCCACTCCGTGATGTAGATAAAATCAGGATGTGTGATACGATGCTCAGTTAAAGCAGCAACGAGAACCATCTCGTTTTCTCCTTTGTTCAAACGAGCATAGATGTGCTCGAACGTGTGAATTGAGCTACGCATCTTCCGCCATTTTCCTTGCAAACTCTCAAGTCTCCTTTGCTCGCCTCGATGATTTTCTAGATTAATAAAGACTTCCCTTACACGGCTCCAAAATGTTCTTTGTTGTTGGATCTTCTGTTATCGCAAGTCAAGCTCTCGCTAAATTCGTAGTCTCACCTTCAGTCCAAGGTCTAGCCATTTGTTGTTTGAAAGTATAAAAATTGAGAGAATAATGAAGAAAATAAGAAAAAGAGGAGATAAAATGAGGAATGATTTGTGAAATGGTAATGTATGTGTATATATAGAGTATAAACCCAATGGCCACCGTGTTGCCATTTGCGTGGCCTGCCTCCCCTTGGGGCACAGGTTCGAATCCTGCCAAACGCATGGCTGTGGAAAATCGTGTTTGGTTATTAACCCGACGCTATCCTAACACGGGGGTTATGTGGGTGCCAATAAGGCACATGGGATCAGACGGTTCCTATCAATCTACCGTTTTTTATATATAATATAAATTTAAGGATTAATAAAAAAATGTGAACATTCGAAATTCAGGAAAAAACAAATTAAGCCAAACATTCAAATTGGACGCGTTAGGAAAGGAGAGGGTCACGCGTTTTAAGAAGCCGGAACGTCCCCCGGGACCGAACTTGGGCGTTCTGGCTGATAATTTTGATAGAGAATAGGCTACCCCTTTTAGTCTAATCATAAGCTCTATATAATGAGTATTTACTAACAAATGACATTTTCCTATAACAGGACGTAGCAGGACCCATAAGAAATTATCATTGTTTGAAGAACTTGTCAACTTAATCTCTTAATTAGAAAATCTTCATTTATAAGATACTACTAAATAATTAATCGGCTTTGTTTAATATAACTTGTTCTAATTCACAACATATTATAGTTTCATACTTTCATAGTTCAAAAAAAAAAAAAAAACAATTATAAACGATTTATGAATCTTCCAATATTCAAAACCATGTAATTATTAATAGAATATATATATATATATATATATATATATAAATAAGGAGACAATCAAATAAGAACAATTTTAAAATAAGAATGGTGAGAACACCTTAAAAACATCATTTTGATGCATTAAAAGTTCATAAAACTAACATAGTGCAGAACTAATTATCTTTATTTAAGTGTTTAACAACACATTCATCCGTCAAAATCGAAATAATCATGTTTTTTGTTTTGTGCATCCATCTTGGATGCATAATCATCAAAATGATGCATTCAACAAAAAACGTAATTTTTTCGATTTTGATGAATCAATGTGTTGTTAAACACTTAAATAATGATAATTAGTTATGCACTATGTTAGTTTTATAGACTTTTAATGCATCAAAATGATGTTTTTAAGGTGTTATCACCATTCTTATTTTAAAACTGTTTTTATTTGATTGTCCCCGTATATATATATATATATATATATATAGAGGAAAGTTATTTTGAGAACCATAAAAAAAAAGAACGCGAGAACTAATCTGGGCCCACATCTCATCTCCTTTTTTCTCTCTCATCACTTTCATCAAAATTTTTCAAAACGTTTTATCTCACAAACCGTGCATCATTAGACGAAAAAAAACCATGGGTAGTCTTAAAATTTCGTCCTCTTTCATTAGAGATGCGACTTGATATACTTTTGACAAATTTTTAAATTTCGAAATTTTTTTTTTTTTTCGAATTTTTTTTTTACCTGCACATGTGTAGGATTATCGCTAAAAAAAAAATTAAAAAAAAATCGAAATTTAAAAGTTTGTCAAAAGTATATCAAGTCGCATCTCTAATGAAAGAGCACGAAATTTTAAGACTACCAATGCTTTTTTTTTCGTTTAACGATATACTGTTTGTGAGATAAAACCATTTGAATGGATTGGGTGAAAATGAGGAGAGAGAAAATTAAATATCATCAAGATCAAAATCAATGACCAAGATTGGTTTTCGCGTTCTTTTTTTTTATGGTTCTCAAAATAACCCACCCATATATATATATATTAGAAGGATTTTTAGCACCGTAAGTTAGGATATTTAATCATTTCCATCATAATGGTACAACAAAAACGTATTTATAAATATAAAAATAAAAATAAAATGCATTTGTATGTATCTGAATTTTTCAAAGATTTTGCATTATATAAGGACGTGATGGTTACATATTTTTCCAATTTTCATGCGACTTCATTACTACCTTTACGTACACTTTCTCTGTATCTGTATCTATCTCTATATCTATATATATTTCAAAAAATCTCTTTCACTCAAAAGACTTCTTGATATCCCATCAAATGCGCCACCGTCATCTCCAATAAAACCCATGGCCGCCGGAACCACCGCCATCAACCACCGTCAAAAACCCAAAGTTTGTTTCTCATTCGCCGCGTATTCCAAAACTCTAATCTCCCATCTCCACCACCATTCCACCATCCCCATCGCCGCCGGCCTAACGGAAACCGAACTAACCACCATTGAATCCACTTTCAGCTTCACATTCCCACCGGACCTCCGTTCTATTCTCCGGGAAGGCCTTCCGATCGGCCAAGGCTTTCCGAATTGGCGATCATCTTCCCTTCAACAGCTTGATATTTTAATCAATTTGCCTATTTTGGGATTATGTAAAGAAATCCACCGGAAAAAATTCTGGTACCGCCGGTGGGGTCTCCGGCCAGTTGATAATGATAAGGCTGTTGAATTGGCAAAAGGGTATTTGAAAAAGATTCCGGTTCTTGTTCCGGTTTACCGGAATTGCTACGTTTCTTGTTCCCCTGTTTTGGCGGGAAACCCGGTATTTTATGTAAATGGGGTTGATGTGAAATTGTGTAGTTATGATGTTATTGGGTTTTTTGAAAAGATTGAAAATTTATCGGATACATCTGAGTTAAAAGACTTGATTTTTTCGGGTAATTTGAAACAGGAAAACGAATTATTTTGTTTTCCTGTTTTTGAAAAGAATGAAAGTAGTAATAATAATGGGGTGGTGAAGAAGGTGAAGGGGACAAAATTGGGTGACTTTTTGAGCTCTCCGGTTTGGGCGGCAACGGAGGCGAGAAAGGTGGAGTTTTGGTCGGATTTGATGGAGCTCCGCCGTGTACGGTGGTGGTGTGATGGTGAGATTGAGTTGGGGAGGTGTTTAGAGGATGTAAGATTGAAGTTAAGAAATGGGGGGTGGGATGAAGACGATGTGGGTGAAATGATGATGGAAATGGACGGTGGAGATCAGGATATGGTGATGATGACGTCATTTCCCGATGACGGTGGATTTAGGTGGCGTGTGAGGGAATTATCAATGAGGTTATTGAGTGGTGGATGGAGTAAGGTAGATGTGGTGGAGTTGCTTGGTTGTTTGACTGAAATTGAAAAGGTTGAAGATCGGACGGTGGAGATTGAAAATGGTGGGGATTGGTTGTTTGACTTTCAACACATGAGTTACAGTTGTGTTGATGATAGTCAATGTGATAGTGCAAGTTTAAGGCCGGTGTTGGAAATACATGCAATTAAAAATACTTCTATTTCAATAGTGGTGTAGCCGTGTATATTTGTTAAAAGTGCATTTATGTGTAGTCAATTCTTGTTGTTTTTTTCATGAGAATACTTTCACTAGTATTTTTGCTTTGGATTAGCAAAATGACATTCTTTATAATCAATTGATATGATATGAATAAAATATTTATTTGTCTCTATTCATCTCTATACGTTCGGGATAAAATTGAAGTATACAATTCTCGTATATTTATTGGTACAAATATCATAATCAGCAGTGAAGATAACAATTTCATTATGAACTAATTGACATAAAGATAATTGACATCCTTTGGTTTTGGAAGGAAATAAAGATGGCGTCGCAACCTCCATGACTCCTGTTAGCTCAAATGAGTGTGCACTTTACATTCACCAACTCAAGTTTTAACTATTACATACTATAAATTTCTTGATTTCAATTAATTCACAATCGCATAAAATGGCTCGATGACAGTAAAAATCAAAAACATTGTATCACAGAAATATAAATACATTGATAGAGTAGTAGTTTTTATAACATTAAGAGAATTAAAGGAGAACGCTAAGAATATGGTATTAAAAGTCCTGGTGTTTTTAGTTCGTATGTATTTTATCATGTTATGCTTACTAGAGAAGATTTGTTATTAATGGTCAAAACTCTTTAAACATGATCATTGTTTAACAAATAGATTGGATTAGAGTATTAGACATATTTTGAAAGAATTTTAAATAACAAGAATATGTGTTGAAATAATGTGGTGGATTTGAAAGAAATTAGCATCTAGATTCTAACCCATATAAGAAGTTGGCAGTGTGAAATGGATTTTCGAGTGGGTAAATAGATGGAGTAGACTAAAGTTCCATCAGATAACACTTTCACAAATCAAATAAAATAAGTTTTTATCTTCACCCATGACCCATGGCAATATGGCATAAGCAGCTATCGAATATGATCTCACTTTCTCGTTCGATTTATCCTATGCGTTAATTTGTACCCACATATTTTTACTAACCACGCCTAGACAATTTTCGTGTATTATACTCCCTCCGTCCCAATTTAATTATCCACGTTTGACTGTCAAAGTTTTTCTATCACAACTTTGACCAGTAATATAAGTAATAGGACTTGAAGAATTGAGAAAGAAAAAGAGACAATTTATTAATGAGAAATGATCAATCAAATAAGTTTATAATATATTTTTTTATTAATAGGTTAAGAGTTAGAGTTTATGTCTAAGTCTAATAAGAAAATTGAATTTATATATAAATAAAAAAACTAATTTAATAAAATAAATAAATTAAAAAGTCACATGTCTATCATGGATTATCCTGTTTTAGTTTATTTGTAAATACTAGAATAAGATTTTGTAAATTTAGTTTTTTTCTTTCTTATAAAACTAAAAATAGTAGTTATAAATAAATAGCCGATTATTGAATGTTTTCTGTTATATAGCACGGGCCTTAGTTAGTGGTTCGTTATTGGGCCTTTAAAGGGCCACGTAAAGTACTAGTAGTAGTGAACAGATATCCTCTCATCGGAAGAAAAATCAGTTGAGAAAAAAAAAAAAAAAACCAAGAGAAAGAGATGGCGTCGGCGATTGTGAGATCCAGTATTGGAAGAGCTCTCCGCGGTGGGCCGCGCGTGAATCCCACGAGATCATTCTCCTCCGGTGCATCCGTTGAAGAAGAAGCTCGTATGATCTATCTATCCATCCCTTCCTTTTTCTTATTTAATATTTCTTTTATCATATTATTCCAGATTCATTTTATTTTATTATTTGTATGAGACCTAATATATAATAATAATATAAGATTTATTAATACATTTAGGACTTTCATTATTTCATTTCAATATATTATCTATATATATACAGATATACAGATATATCTACGAAATGAATTGTATATATGATATCTGTGTTTGTGTTTGTGTGTGTGTGTTTTATACGAGGTAACCAGCTACCTTAACATTAATAAATTGATAATTTTTTTAATTTTATTATATATGTTAAATAGGTGAGGCATCTAAATGGGAGAAAATAACATATGTCGGAATCGTCGCATGCTCGGTTCTTGCTTTTGTTAACCTTTCCAAGGGTCATCCTCATTTCGATGAACCCCCTGTAAGCCTCCTTATCTTATTTGTCGTATAATCTTATCATTACGTTTTATCTATGTATATGTATAAGTACAAATTTGTTTACATATAGAATATCGTCAAATTAGCTGCAAATCGCTATGTGATACGTGTTTTTATTGCAATATAGCGCTATGTATGTTTATGTTATCGTCTATTTTGTGCAGGCGTATCCATACTTGCACATTCGTAACAAGGAGTTTCCATGGGGTAAGCTTTTTTGACTACCTATGCAATTCGAGATCGATGGTTTTGTCCCAAATCATCAATGTCGTTTCAATGTATTCAAAACGTGAAAGGTTATTGTTATGTATGATTGAATTTTTAAAATCAGACAAAGCAACGGCCTAATCTGCCAACATTAGATTTAGAGCTCTTAGCTGGTGTGGCTCTTGCTAGAAAAGGTTAAGATAGATGTTGGTCCAACCTGAGTTCAAAATTTAGAATATTAGAACCTGTTGTTACCCTTTTGATTGTCCATGGTGCTACAGAACAAATAGGAGATAGCTGAGTATAATGGTGATTCGGTTATGTATACTTAGGTAATGAAAACTTTTTGGGTTGCTTATAAGCATGATTTATAAAACTGTGATAGAATTATTTATTTAGGGGGTAGACAATACCTTTCTCATGGTCGTGAAGTGGACAATGATATTGATCATAAGACGTACAAACCTAACCATTTATCAAAATTATGCTATTAACATAGGAATAGATAGCTTCTTTATTCCAAATTAATTTATCTTAGACATCCCTTTGAGCATCTAACTGCAGGTCTAAATAGTAAAACACTAAAACACAAGTTGTAATTACGTAACTCAGGTTAAGGATGCAAACTTGTGATGAAAAGTAAAGATGTAGGCATGTAGCTTTTGTGTTACATGTTCATTAAAAAACTTCAGTGTCTATTACTTTTCCAGTCCACATGACATGGTTGTTAAAACACCTTTGCTTGCAATTAAGAGTGTTTAAAAATGTTTATAAATAGGTTTAGTACTGATTAACAGTCAGTTCACCTAACAAAGTGATTGCCGTGAGGATTATAAACATGTGATTTTCCAAATATTTTCTGAAAGTGATGAAAGCGTACTTCAGTTTTAGCTGTACTCTTGAAGCAATATTCTTAATAATTAGATTACTTTTTAAACATAGATAATCTACGAGGCTGTATATAATGAGTACCAAGTTTTGTTAAGAAGTTCTGGGCAAGTATTTCCTTTGTTATATCAAACTGTCATACAAGTTACACACTGCTGTGTGGTACTTTGTTGTCAAACGTTGTCTAAGGCAATGTAAAAAAAACCGATTTACCTAGAGAACATTACTATTTGCTATCTACTAATTAATGGTGGTAACATATTTTGTTGTACATATAATAGTTAACTTGTACAGGGTCATTGGCTTATGATGAAGTTGGAGGTGGCAAGATGGGTAGGTCCGCTGGGTAATGTGTTGAAATGGCCTGGGTCTGGTTGGGTAGACATGCCGTCAACACACTATAACCATGTTCTGTAAATAGTCAATGTGTTAATTATGATTGCTAAAAGAATATTGTCACATTAGCAATCCAAATCTTTGAATACGACAGTTTAGGAGGCTGTAGTGCTCCATGAAGAAAAAATAGGCAATCTGCAACCCATTTGACCCGTTCTTTGTAGCCAACCTATTGGATCCATTAGAAATAAAATTAGCCTTTACCTAATATGAATAGAGCATAATTGTTTGCGTAGTTTGTGTTGTCTGCTTTGGAAAGATGGTGATATAGGCACATTTTTTCTTTACTTTTGTTGCATGGATACTATTTTTCACTTGTCGACCAATCTAACTTTTCTTACATTATGATGCATATTTTGATAAACAAAATGTTCAAAGTATTTCTTAGCATTCATTAATTTTGACTCATTAGAAATAAATTTAACCTTTCCTAATATGAATAGAGCATAATTGTTTGCGTAGTTTGTGTTGTCTTATTTGGAAAGATGGTGATATAGGCACATTTTTTCTTACTTTTGTTGCATGGATACTATTTTTCACTTGTCGACCAATCTAACTTTTCATACATTATGATGCATATTTTGATAACATAATGTTCAAAGTATTTCTTAGCATTCATTAATTTTGACTTCATTGATCTTTGATGTTACTTTCTCAGGACCTGATGGCCTTTTTGAAGTCAAGGAACACCACTAAAGTCCCATTTGACAATTTGGACGTCATTCAGAATAACGATTTGCGTGTTTCCGTTTCATTTAGTTTAAATTTGTTATTTTGCTGTCTGGATCTCGTTAAGGTGGTACTTGTATTTTACTTTGCAAGGGATTGTTTCTTGTTTCTTTGCCTCTGACGGGCAAATAAGAGCTTGTGAATACCAATTGATTCATCACTGATAACTTGTTCGTATACAAGTCATTATCAAGTCGTCATCCTTAGGTTTTTCATTATGAACTGACCAATGTTCTTGCAAAATTTCTAAAAATGTCTCGAGTATAAAAGAACAAAGAATTATTAAACAGCTCTAAAATGTTGCTGTAAAAACTATCATCAGCCTTTTCTTCTAGAACTTAATGCGTTAACACAATAATTTTGGTACTTGTAATTCTAATTGCATCTCAATACTCTTCTTTCTGGCAAATAATTTTACTTAAGTAAAATTAAGGCAATATTAAGATTTTCTTAAGTTGAAACTAATAGGTAATATATTGAATCTATTTACAAAGAGGAGATTTAATTTTTTTGGAGGTGGCTAGATAAGTATTTTAGAAATGGTTATAACTTATAAGATACTCTAATTACATAAGGTTGCTTATATGTGAGTTAAAAACAACTGGTTGCAATTAAAAAGAAGAAAAAAACCTCAAATGATACACAACAATTCACTCCATTAAAAGTGAAAGAACACCAAAGAATGAAAATGGGCAGGAAAAAAGTACTACAAACGATATGAGTCTACTCTGTAGCTGCATCATCATGGCTTATGCTTCCTCCTGTTTCACCCTCAGGCAATGTTCCTAGGTCTGTAAGAGCATCCTTCTCTTCTTCTAGTACCGACACATCATCATTCGAGATTTGCTCCTTGTCCTGTCCTTCTATATCACTATCATCCTTTACTGAGCTTGTCGTCTCAGATTCAAAGGATGGTGCCGAATATGAATCTGGGATTGTATTGTCTTCCACACTTTCCTTTTCTTTCTCTACATTCTCAATTTCGTCTCTTACACTCTGATCATGATCCTCTGATGAACTTGAGATTTCTACCTCTTTCTGATGGGGACTCACTGCCTCAGTTTTCTGTGTAACCGCAACTTTGTTTTGCTCGTTGCTCTTGTCTTTGTTCACCTTTCCTTTGTTCTCTTCAGCACCATCACTTTGTTTATGCTCTTTCTTATCAATTTTGTGCACTTTCATCTCCTTCTTTCCACCCTCATCTTTCTTTTTGCCCTCTTTGCTTACATTAAATTTCCTGTTTTCTTTTTTATTCTCCTTATTTCCTTGTTCTTGTTCTCCACTCTTTTCGCCTGCCTTTTCTTCTTTTGTCGCCTCTTTCTTACTGCCACGATCCTCCCTATTCTTACCTTCACGTTCAATTTGAATTTTTTCATTCTTAAACCGTTCATTCCCCCTTTTTTTCTTCTTTACATCACCATCGTCATTTTCTTCGCTCTCATCATGATCATCTACACGCTCGTTCTCCCCAACTTCCTCGTGTTCCCTATCCTCACTCTCTTCACTTTCCATATGATGACCAATCTCTTCATCTTCTTTTTCATCTGACTCACGTTCTTCGGTTTCCTTCCCATCATTTACGTTGTCTGTTTCCTTCACTTTGGGACGAAGACCTTTCCTCCCTAGAGTAACATCCCTTAGCTTGCTGACATTATTCGTTGTGACCGATACTTTCTTGTCATCAGAATGATGGACTTGGTAAAGCAGCCATATGCTCACACCAAGCAACAAAGATATCTGCACAACATACTTTACTTTCACCCCTTTGTTACGCCCGTTGTTACGTGGTGACTGCCTAAACATGATTAATGTGGTCTCAAGGCCAACAAGAACCAAACCGAGCCACCTTTAATTCACTTCAATTTAATTATATTTCTGCAAGTATATTAACCAAAAACCTTATCAAAATCTATATAAAGCATATTAAGTGAATCTGATTATCACGATAGCAAAGAAAAATCACGAGTCAGCTGAAATTAATAAATCTAAGCTTATAATTAAATAGATTGTATGTATATATCACAAACATTGATCGAACTAAACACAATGTGACCTTAATTAATACAAGATTACATTCTTAATATCTATCATTTTAATGAAATACATGTTAAAATCCATGCATTGTGATTTTACAAGCAATCGTGACTGTCGGTTATTCATAAATCCAAATATATATTCAATATCCATCATATATAGAAATCGATCAAAAAGCAAACTTAAATAAGAAGATTTGATCTAATGAGAAAATTACCAACAATATTGAAATGGGGTGTGTCAAGAAATTAATGCATCATGCACGCTCATTAAAAATCGATCCGATTTTTGGAAGCTTGTTGGTCATAGTTTGTGTTTTTGTGTCATGTGTGTATAATTGTGTATATTATGGCCAATAGGGGTTAGAAGGCTCGTTGTATTCCTATCAGGTTCAAGTCTTGACAGAGGATATTTTCGAGTAGTTTGGTTATGTATTGAGTTTGATAGACATTCGAAATAGTTTAAGAGTGATAATAGAATACTTTGTCGCTAGCTTTGGTTTTTAAAATCATTTTGGATAAAGTTTAATTAACAATTTACTTACTTTTTTAATTACAAGATAGATTATGTATCATGTAAAATATTAGAGTAACATATGAGGGCTGGCAATTGGCATTCCATGACAAACCTCAAAGGATGATATCTTATGCTTCACTTTCAACTAATCTTCGTTACTTTATTTTTCATTCTTTAATTTTGTTGGCATTCCATCCATACATTTTCATATTTTCTTGATTTTTTAACTATACTTCTAATCCTTCCGTTCCATAATAATTGTTCAATTTTGACTTGTCAAATTTTTTTCTTTCGACTTTGACCATAAATATTTTTGTTTTATGTTATCTGGTTGTTGATGAAAATTATATCAATGAAATAGGTTATATGTTCGCGTTCTTTTCAACAACGTTGTTCTTGTATTGATGATAATAGATTATATGTTAGTGTACCTTCATACAATATTGATATCTTCGCGTTCTTTCTTATTCTTGCAAAAGTTTATGAGAAAGGAAAGATGTATAAATATTATTGGAAGGTTTTCATTATAAATATTTTCCAAATTATATTATGTCACTTCTTAACTAATTTCGAATAGCTAATGCTAATCTTTTAAAAGTTAGCTAATTTCCAAATTTAGTTGTTGTAGGGGTCCGATAGCCTACATTTATAATTGCACAAACAATAGTACATACCACTTTACATCCTATTTTCTGTGAGACAAGAACCCATCTTAATGATCTTATGGTCTTTCTACTCTTTTTAAGCAATGTGACGTGTATATCTGCATTTCGTTTCTGATGAAAAAGCTCTTTTAATTTTTTGTTGAAGGACAATATATACTGTATTAAAAATAACTAACTACTAGCAAGAATTTACAAGGCGTCTCCCAATTCAAACATTTTCCTTCTCTCTTTTTTATTGTTGTATCAGTAGTGTCATATTATTTATTTTTTCTATTTTTTATTCTTAATATACACCATTGCCAACCATATATTTTCTTACATTTTCTTTAAATTATTTATTAATTATATCATAAAAGAAACAAATCTTTTAATTATTATTATTGGTTGAAAATCTGCTTGACCATACCCTAACTTTTCTCCTTCGTTCTCCACATGACAAAAAAACCCCAGAAAACGCCCCAGGATGCTTTTATCCCAATCAATCGTTTCCTCAACTACATGTCGAGATAACTTTTCGTTGGGAGGGGCCTAACAAGCCTCGTATATAAAGCACGCCAAAAACTTTTGGCTACCCGGGGTTGTTCCCCCACTTCAATGTGAATAAATCCGTCGTGGTATACCAGTGTAATTTACTTAATCAGATATATTATCTATGGCTAAAAAAATATGCAATTTACACTTAATAATTGCATTTTTTTTATCCGTGTAATAATATAGGGATTTTTATCTTGAAATGTAACAAACTTTGGACAAATGTTTATAGTGTAAAATAACTAAAGTTGTGTTCATTGTATGTAATCATCTTTAAATTATGTGTATTGTATGTAAAAATGCATATGTGACAACCATATGTAGCTGCCACTTGTTAGTTTTTTATTGGTAGGATACATTTTTTTACATACAATACACATAATTTAAAGATGATTACATACAATGAACACAACTTTAGTTATTTCACACTATAGACATTCGTCAAAGGTTTGTTACATTTCAAGATACTTATCCAAATAATATATTGTATAAAGTTATAGAAAATCATATACATTTGAATCCTTTATCTTCTTAAAATCAAACCAATCCTTGTTTCCACCTTTGTTTCACAAATATACTGTATGTGCAGTTAACTGCATTAAACATTTTCCCATTTAAGTATATATCTCTCATGCATGTCGATAATCAAGGTGGAAGGTTGAAGTTTAAATGAATTTGTTATCTCTATTAAATATGCACCAAATTTCAGTACCAATAATACAATGTAAACAATGATTAGTAAAAGCCAAAATAGGTTGACATAAAGTTAAAGTAACTGTGTCGAGTTGATATGAAACTTTGCCTTATAATTATTGGGTCCCGTATGGTTTAGTAATGTCCCACAATGTAAAATCAAGGTAACAATCAACCCTAAATTTAATATGTACGTAGCACGTAGTACTTATTAAGGAACTGTGTGAGATAATTACCGGAAGCTTAGAATTAACGAAAGCATGCCGCTATATATTTTCTTGACCTTATGGAAAATCTAAATTTGGTTGTATCCTTTTCTAGCATTTCTCTTGATGTAATCTTCTGTTCCGGTATCTTGTCGGAGTCTAGTATTATAGACGTACATATTACAGCATTAAAGATTGAACTTTCTCTCATAATATATATATTCTTAAACTTAGATGGTGAATAGTGATTATATTTATTATTTAACGAGTAGATCATTTATTTATACATATAAAGGTTATTACCGGCTATGTTTATCTCATAATAAATTAATGGGTTTGCTAAATACATGGGCGGACTTTTAATATGAAAAGTACAAGTTTTTTTATGCACGTTAAATACAGCCTTAATTATATATGTCACGTTATTGTTTTACTCCGTCTTTAGGCAGATTGGTAAAGTATAATTTATGAAAAAAATGTCACCTTATTTTAATTTTTCCATCAATAATGTGTTTTTGACATGCCATAAATAAAGGTTTGTTGGTAGGCCCGTTCACTGCTAAGGTATCGTAATTTCAACTAGAAACGAAATTCAGCTAGATCTATTACTGGACAGTTTTTCGATTAGAAGGACAATGAAAAGTATATTTAATAGGGATTTAACAGAACAATGAATATGACGGCAAGGACAATTTCAGGTTTAATTATTACATATATTGAATTTCCAAACCTAAAGGCTATTTATGTATGTTGTATGTATATGTATATAAATAAAGGAGCATTATCAGATATATTATTGTTAAACGTCGACCGATGTTGGACAACGTTAGGTTTTACCATTCCTATCAGTTTTACCTGTATGATCGTGTCGGACACCTCTAATTCAAACATGGTGGACGGAGGCCGAGGACTTGAAAGCCACATATTCTGAACACCCTAAAGTGGTTGCAGACCGACGCCGGACAATCTCAGACCTCATACCAAGAGTTTTACTGACTTGTATTACCATAGCATCTATCAAACTAGACTTTTATTTTAAATTCAAATTTACATTTATTACAATCGAACTTTCATGGAATGCTAGACCAGGTATCAACGCAATGGTGATAGCGGCAACGGTGGTAACAATGGTGTGGTGGTGGCTGCAGGGGTGATGGTGGCAGCGGTTGCGGCGAGTAATGTAAGCTATTGATGTAAAGGTTATTGATGTAACAGGAGTAATTTATTTATTTTAAGAATTAAGAGATGAATGTTATAAATTAATTTCATTATAGGTATAATTATAAGTATATCAACTAGAGTTTTTAATATAATGAATAGAAGGATGCGCAAATTCGGTAGTTTAATTGCTTTTAGGGAGGAGAGGGGTGTGTTTGCAAAAAGTTGGTAAACTTACAAAGTTCATTTTAAGATTTAATTTTAGTGAATAACAAACTCCTCACAAGGAATAAGTTACCAAAAACACATAACATTGAAAGCATTACATTTTAAACCTAAATGAATGGAAAGTAACCAACAGATCAAATATAATCTAGTTTGATGCAAAACTATAAGTTGAAGTTACTGACCAAATAGGAGTAAGGCCTATCTGTCTTAACTTGTAACGGTCTTGCAAAGTAATAGACATCCTATACGTTGAATCAAAAACACAAAGACGTATCAGAAAATCAACATTCAATGGATATATATGGGAGATAATTTCAGTGTTTTCGTACAAACTGTGCACACAAAATGCATTCATCATTTAGGCACACAATAAGTGTACACAATGTTCGAATAGTCATTCATATACACCAACAAAAAAAAAATACTTACGCAGCATGTTTAACATCACAATGTATGGTCATTCATATGTTAATCTATGTTATCTTATCTATCTTTTATTGTTCTATGACCCATTCAGCAACCCCCATTATGTGATTTAAATCCTTTGTGTAAAAATATTTCTACTTTTTATCCTACAGTAGATAATGGAATTCTTTTCATTATGATTTCAGCTCATCTTTGTATCCATCACTTTCCAATTTGGCTGTTAAAATAAAGGGGAGGGAAAAGAAAGGATTTATGAAAGGGTCCCATCCCTGTAGAGATATAGAATTATGAGTCCCGACACACAGCTCTAGTGATCCAAAATATATGCCTATATATACATCCTTCTATATACAACATGATCACACGAAACACTCACCCAAAATGACATATTCGTCGATACGATTTTGTAACCACATTGTCTTGACAACTGTCCTAATTGGGTTAGTGACATTGACCCATGTGGCAAACACCAAACCGGCTACATTCTTGCAGGATTTTCATGTAACATGGTCGGATTCTCATATCAAGCAACTCGATGGTGGAAGGGCCATTCAACTTCTCCTTGACCAAAATTCAGGTTTAGCTACATTCCACCTTTCATTTTAATGTTACTGAGTTTTTCGCCTCGTTGATATGATTTTGTGATACAGGTTGTGGTTTTGCTTCAAAAAGCAAATATCTGTTTGGACATGTAAGCATGAAGATAAAACTTATTCCAGGCGATTCTGCAGGCACTGTAACCGCCTTTTATGTAAGATTCTTACATCTTTAACAAAAAAAATATGACAAAAAACTTGCTATATATGAGAGCTTTTTTCCATAAAAACATGGTTTTCATGGCAGATGAATTCAGATACTAATGAAATTCGTGATGAGCTGGATTTTGAGTTCTTGGGGAACCGAACAGGGCAGCCATACTCGGTTCAGACCAATGTATATGCTCATGGGAAAGGTGATAGGGAACAAAGAATAAACCTGTGGTTCGACCCTGCTGCTGACTTCCATACTTACTCTATACTGTGGAACCATCAACATGTGGTGTAAGTTGCATAACTTATGGCTAAAATCCAATAATTCAATTGAGTTATAAGTAAAGTAATTAATAAGATCATGTATATGTAAAGGTTTTATGTGGATGAAGTCCCTATCAGAGTATACAAAAATAATGAGGCTAAAGGAATTCCATTCCCAAAAATGCAACCAATGGGAGTGTACTCAACATTGTGGGAAGCAGATGATTGGGCAACAAGGGGTGGGCTTGAAAAAATAGATTGGAATAAAGCACCCTTTTATGCATACTACAAAGACTTTGACATTGAAGGCTGCACCATCCCCGGTCCAGCTACGTGTACCTCTAGCCCATCCAATTGGTGGGAGGGTACCACCTATCAATCCCTGGACTCTATTGCTGCGCACCGTTATAGATGGGTCCGTGTGAACCACATGGTTTATGACTATTGTACAGACAAACGCCGGAATCCCATTACACCACCAGAATGTATGGCCGGAATTTAAAATCCTTTTGCATCAAAGGAATTGAAAGCGTAAGGAAAGTAAATTATGCATTGAAAAAAACTGGTGTGACTATAATTGCGGCATCTTGAAGGACAAAATTAATGTATGGGTCATAATTGTGAAAAGAAAATGTGATATGGGTACTATATGCTTCTTTTATGTGAATAAAGGCTTTTACTTTTCCCCATTCCTATAACTTTATGCAAATTTTGGGTCTAACAGCTCAAATAATTTTGAAAAGGTTTTAAGATTAATACATTTTCCACAATGATTAATATTTGATAGGCTTGATGATCTCTTCTCTTTGGCTAAGGCAAATTTTTACCCGTGAAATGCCCCTCCACTATTTCTACTTTAGTGCAAAAAGCATAATTTTGGGTAAGAATAAAATCTATCCAGGGTTTAAAAAAAATTATACATGCTGCTGACCTCAATATCTTGATTTCATGAAATGAGAACTGTAAGCAGAAAATGATCTATTTTCTTGTGCCGATTTTGACTGCAACTGGCTCCGAGCAATATGGACAATTCCCAAATAAAACATCAAATGACCTGGCATTATAAGAACCATGCACAACATTAACTTAAGTCAGTGATGATGTTGACCAAATGGAACAGATGAATTTAGATGATATATGAGTAGTAATTACATACTGCCTTGTTGTAGTGATGGAACGCAACCAATCCTCAAGGCAAACACTGTGAAAAGCCTTGCTGCAGGTACTATTTTCACAGGTATAATCTGTTCTGCCTCCACTTTTAGATCCAAGTTCGTCATCTATGATACAAAACACCATGTCAGCTGACAGAAGTTTATGCAAGAAAAAGGATTGAAAGGCACCAAAACATACCTGTTGGGAGAAATTGTGAATAGCAGATTCCACATTCTATTTGCTGATCATTTTTCTCAACACCCGGAGGTCCGGGAAGTTGAAACTCCAACAAGTTTGCTAGATTTTCAGCAAATACTTTGTCTTTTGTCCTAAAATAACATACAGAACAAGCAGAGGCGGATTCAGGAAATTGGATCATTGATGGCAAAAAAGAATTTGGCTTAAAAATTTGAAGGCATTAGGAAACAAAAGCATGATGATATACATAAACATGATATTCCTACATTAAAAAGTTCTTGGTCTTCAGGGGGAGTTTCCCCCAATGTTTATATATTGGATCTGCTAATGAGAACAAGCATTTAAAACCAGAGTTTTGGACTTGTTCAAAGATACAGAAGTGTAAGATTAATTAGAAAAGATGATGACATGCTTAATCAAATTTCAAAATAGTTTGATATCAATCCATACTAAATTCTTATATAATCTACATGCTGGAAGTCTTTGATGGCATTCTTGATAGTTTTAAGAGCTCCTGAGGTGAAGATCCTGGTCTATTCTTCTTCAAGCCTTTTATCTGATAGGGATGAGAGGCCTGGACTTACTTATAGCTAACTCTCTAAACAAAGTCATGACTCGTGTTTCATGATCTATACTAAGCTGCTGAAGTTAAACTTGGGTGAGAAAAGATTAATTTTCTTATTATCATTTTTTCCTATGTTGATAGAATACTTCCTAAGGCTTCATGTAATGGGTTGAAGTAGCATGTCCATCTCTAAATGATAGCATTGGTTGCAAATTTATTGATATAGCAGACAGTACTACACTACTACCTCTTAAACACTACTACGACTTGGTCAGACAAGCTGGACCAAAATCAACATCCCGGACTGTAGTTAAGAATTATTAATTTGGCTATGGATCTTTGACAGGTAAAGTATGAAATATAAGCTTGAAATGAAAAGGACCAAACCGGTTACATGTGTTAAAAGCTGCAGAAATTCTTAAAAGCGTATATCCAATGCATAAAACCCCTCAACAAATTTATTCAAAAAACAAATGAAAATTATATATCAAATAATCTAACTTTTGTATTCATATTTGACAGACTACATTATTAAACAAGGTACAACAAAGTTTGAATAAAAAGTATCTCGGGTCAACCCAGTCTGACATGTATTGACCGTAAAAAATAGATCTCTTTTGACATCTTTTCCAGACTGCTCCACCTGATCATTTAGCCAACACTAGTAATGGGACAAGTACTTAGTTACGTTAACAGTTTATTCTCATAACAATGTGTTTGTCAATCTACTTTACATAATTAATAAGTTATATGTATTTGCTTTATTTTAAATACGTATAAGTACTGTGTAGAAAAAAATCTGGTCTTTGAAGAGAGATACAAGCAAAAGACTAAATTCACAAATTGGATTTGGATTTTGACACTCAAAGATGCGAACACTGATTTAGCAAAAAAAAAAAAAAAGAGACTAAGGATAGGAGTGAGAAACAAATCTATAACACATTGTATGGGAACATGTCGAATATATGTTAGTTACTTCACAATTTAGGGAGAAGTCATGACTTGGATTAATTAGAGAAATAGAAAAACAGTATGTAGAAAAGAGTGTTGAAGAATACCATTTCTTCCGATTCCTCTGCCATTTATCCCTTAGTAAGTTTATCTTTTCATCTGAGCCCATAAAACGACACCTGCCAGAACATAAACATATATCCATATAAAAAAAATAAGAGTTAACAAAAGTAACTATTGCAAGTAGTATCCTAGATATCACTCATACATACTCCGGTAAAGATCCTGGCTCGTTGACATGTATAAATAATATGATAGAGCAATCATGCCCTGAAAAAGGAAAATGCAAAGAGATAAATCACTTCTCACACTAAAGGAGGAGCCGATGGACTTTATCAGGCATATCAAGTTACCAATGTTGATATGGCGGATTGATGTGCCACGATGCAACTGTGCTGAATCACAAACCAACAGAGTTTGGTCAATATCTTCCACTATGGACCAAAATAGTTGAAACTTCTCCAGATGCTGCATCAACCAAGACATCACATCTTTCACCACAGGATAATCAAACTTTGATATATCTAGGATAACATACTACAAGACCAATGTACCTGTCTAAATTGCTTTACAACATCCTTAAGTCTTGAATTCGTTGACCATTCCAAATTGAACAAGTAAGGCACGTCCTGATGAACGGATTAAACTTTTAGTCATGATATAACATTGTTTGGAGTACAGAAAACAAAAAAGGTTGTAGATGAGTAACAGCTGAAACTGATGGTGGGCAATTTGGATAAGATTTATCCAACATAATCTCTAGCACATGAACTCGTTCCTTCTTGTCACTTGAAGAAAAAACAAAAAAAAAAATCCCTTCTTTATGCCAAAGACTAAGTAATATAATGTTTAAAAAAACTGCAAATGCTATTAAAGAGAAAGAAGCTAAACAGCAATTTATGAAGACTAAAGGATCTTACACAACACGAAACGTAACAAATGACAAATCTTCGGCCAACTTTACCAAATGTTCCCATCCTATCTCTTCAATCTACAATAAGAATCAACAACGTGCAATCAAAAAAGGTACTAAAATTCCAAGACATCATCTTTATCCATGAAGGTAACAACATATACAAATCCAATTCACGACAATGAATAACCGCAATACCAGCTCACCTCAGAGTAAACCGCACGGGCAAAAGATGATGACATGGCCAAGTTTGGAGGACATTTATCGACCTCGCTACTTTTCAACTATACCAAACAATGAACTCATTGACTGACACATTGAAAACAACCCACATGTCAATTTGCTTACTTTAAACTAACAAATGATATAATTCTTACCGAATCGATATTCATAATACTTTCAAAAACAATGAGATCAAAACTTCAACAAATACTGCAAAAGAAACAAACTTTAATATAATGTAACTAACTCTGAAGCATGCAAAATATGGAATTATGCTATATTGATAGATAGATAGATAGATATATGATTTATAACTAAGTCTAGAAACTCGAAAACAATGGCATTACAAATCAAGTGTATTTAATACTGTAGTAAAAAAGAAAGCATTAATCTTGAATAATGGGTTTCAAATGCAGTAATTAAGGAAGCTGACATTTCATCAAACACTTGATGTGCATTCTCAAATGCTAACATTGATTCTACTGGCGTATTGTCTACTTGAAGGAAATCTTTGGAACACGGAACTTACACTAATACAGCGCTGCATTCACGAAGAAGAAGTCTTGTGGAAGATGAAGAAATGAATTAGAATTACTTATTTTTTTTGTGTTTATTTTAAGGGCCCAAACAACAAATGATTTCTAGTGGCTAATGTGAAAAAAATTTGTAAACATTTGTGTAAGGTTTTTTACTCGTGTAAATTTACTATGTTATAGAAATTTGTAAAATTTTTTTAACCTAAGGGAAGATTTAATTTTCTATACTTGTTAAGAAATTAACTCTTTATACGTAGTATTATTCTTTTATTTTATATAATTGTAAGGTATATGTACAATATCACGGTGACGATGACGATAACGGGTTGAATGATATAATGAATGCTATAGTGAGGGTATTTTAAAAGACAAATGATGTAGATTAACTTATTAAAGAATAAATATGACGCGACCCGAAAACGTCATTGAAAAAAATGAGTCACGGTTAATAAAAGGGATGTGGAAAGTGAGATGTAATGAATGGAAAGCCAAAAAAATTGACCAAACACACAAGCATATGACAACTATGACTCAAGTGTCGACAAGAAGATGGTAAATTGAAAACTCAACTAAACTATTTTATTTTTTGAAATGTGCTTTGTTAATTTTATGAAAAGGAGTTTTGATGATTAATTTTAAATCTAAAACAATTTTAAAATGCAAATGACAACTAAAAAGCAAAGAAACAAGTAAAACAAATAAAATAAACAAGCGATCAAATATCAACATATATGTTCAGTAAGACATATATTCTCCTTTCATGCAATGATCATGGTTGATTCAAATATACAATGAAACCGGGTTGGCAAATGACAACTTGTGGAACTTGACTTCTCATGAGTATATAGCGTAAGCCAAAATTTACATTTGCTACCTAGACGGTTTTTTTAATAACAAACAATAAATATTGATTCACTTGATTTAACAAAATTAAGTATTGCGGTCACAAGTATTACCCAACTTTGCTAAATAATCTTTTAAAAATGACTCATGTTTGGTTGATTCAATATCATGAGTTTTGTGTCCTCTTTTCGTAGTCAAAACAACGACAATAGTACATGTACACACTTAATGGTTGTATATCTAATAATATCACATACGATTAGTCGAAAAGACAACTTTAACGAATCATAGTCAAACTTAGCATTCAGTTTTCGCGTTCACTATTTCCCGATGAACAATAGCCAAAACAATTATTCATCAACAAGTATGTTTAAATCAATTGGTCAATCGTAAATGATACTCACCCATAATCTTAATCACTAGTACATATAAGGAGGATAAAGCTGAGATAATTAATATATATACTCGAAAACACAAGTAGTCAAGTACAATTATGAGTAGTACTGTATTTGACATACCACTAATAATTAAGCAGATAATTGACCTTGACTCTAAAAAAAAAAGGGGGAAGGGCTGTGCATGGGTGATTAATTAATTAAGCCAAAAACTCCACATATAACAGTGTATATATATACACAGTACTTGACTACATATAGTATCTTTTTACTAATTAGCAAGCTGCTGAGGAACTAGTGAAAGGATTAAGCAAATGATGAGGTTTAGCAGCAGCAGCCATAGCAAAAGGGCCATTGGTTGAAGTAGCAGAAGTTATGTTTCCGGTCCGTTCACACGACGAGCGGATCACACATGGTGAGGGTGGCCGCAGCTGGTGGCTGCATGTACAAGCTGCTGGGTTGGCATGGTGCGATACTACTTTTTGTGCTTTCAGTGCTTGAACCTCTTGCCGGAGTCTTTTGTTCTCGTCCGTTAGTGTCTTACAACGTCGCTTTAAGTTCTCGCAATCAACTTCAGTTTGCTTCAGTTTTGTCCTTGATCAGTAATTAATTAATTAGATCAATTACAATTACGACAATTAATTTTGTGCGTAAGTAGTCTTCACGGTTTGAAACATAGATATATATATTTATAAGTTTGTTGGAATCGATAAACTATCTGATTTAACAAAAACAGATAACTTATCGTTCCCTAATTACAACCGTAATTAATTATCTGATTTTGTTTAAAAATAAGTTTGTCCATGAAACTAAAATCACCAATTAATTATTAGCTAAATATTGATCTGTTTGAGTTTTTTTTTTTTTTTTTGAGAGATATAACTAATAAAGAAGAATTTTAAAAAAAGACTATATATGTTATTTACAAACACACATATATATATACCTGGCCCTCCTATTTTGGAACCAAACTTCAACTTGTCTAGGCCTTAACTTTAGGTCTTTTGCAAGCTCTTGCTTTTGTTTCTGCTAAATTTCAACACCAACCATACATATGTATATATATATATATGTTAGTTTTATTTTTTTTAAAACAATAGGATTGACATGGAGTAGTATATATAACTGACAAAATAAAAAAAGCTTACAAGGTTTAAGGTGGTATCAAGTTTGAAGGCTTTCTCTAGTAATCCAGATTGAACTTTGGTCAACCTTAGTTTCTTTCTAGCATTCATGACACCACCGTCTAATTCATCATATTCTTGATGATCACAATCTTCACCACTAGTAGTCATGTTCTCTAAACCTCTCTCTGATTCATCACTTGCAACCTCTCTCTCCCTCTTCACACTAACATTAGAGATTGATGAACCGACACTACCCGCACCACCACGTGAATAACCGGAGATTGCCAACGTTAGAGACGGTTCAAGAGGGCAATAATCGAAACTCGGGGTAGGTTTATTATTGGCAGCTTTCATTGTCTTTACTACTGACATGGATGGAGTTGAATTTAGTTGTAACTCGAGTACAATTTCGGTGTCGGCTAATAAACCATGGAAGCCCATTTGAATCTTTAGATAATAGAAGGAACAAATGAAGATATATGGATGAAAAGAATAGATCGATGTAGGGGAACAAAGTATATATGTTGAATACAAAAATGGCCAATAATATAATATGAAGGGTGGAAAATGGGGAGAATATATATAAGACATATATAGTTTGGTGGTTATTATTATTATATATTATGTGAAATTTTCATTTGAAAATTAAAATTTTTATGAAAATTAAAAAATTGATCAAAATACACTGTAATCTAAAAAACATTATGTCAAGTTTTAAATCACATTGTGTTTTTAATAGTGTGTGAAAATCAGAAAATTGTTCAAACACACTGTGACATAAACTTAACACAATATGTTTTCTATAAATAAATAAATAAAAATGCATTGTGTTAAATTCATATCACAGTGTGTTTTTGTCAGTTTTCTAGTTTTCCCCATAATTATAGTTTTCAAATAAGCACAACCCTTATTATTATAACGAATATGGCGTGGGTGGGAAAAAAGTGCATATACTTATTGAATTAATAATTAGATAATGATAAATCAACCTAATTGTTATGCCTAAAGATATGTCTAATAGTAAAATGATGACATGTGAAAAAATCAAGGGGCAAGATTAGAAAAGATAATTAGTGGAATCCACATGTCAAATTTTTAAGGTTTTAAGTTGATTTTTAATTAGGCATATGAGTTAAGTTGATTAATCATTTTCCTTAATAATTATATAGTAAATTAATGTAATCTTAAAAAAATTACAAAAATTCCTGTAACTTTAAGTTCTTAATATAACCATTTCTTGAACAACTACATGTCTACATATATATACATACCTTACCGCTACCATAAAATATGAAGATGTAACAAACAATAAAGCATACCTCTATTTCCAGATTTATATATGCAAATAATAAATTGAAGCTAATCATCAGAATCTAGTGGTAATATATATTACTCGTAAATCGAAACAAAATTAATTAATTAACTTGACTAGTTATTATTGACCATGTGTCCATGCATGTTGCTGATGACCCACACGGAAAAAGGTCACCCTGGCCTGGTCCAGAAGATCCAAGAGCAGACCTGCTAACGACTCGCAAGGATGCATGGCTAACATAATCACTTAATTATTTACATGATCTAACAATATATGTATAGTACTTTACGATAATTTAAACCAAGTTCTTTCTCAATGATGTTAATTAATATTAAGAATTATTTGTTACTTACAAAAAATATATATTGGTTAACAAATACTCCGTAAAAACTAGTCATTTTATATTTAAGTGATAACTTGATAATAATTTAAGAACCAAAATTAAGGTGGCGAAATCAGATTGGCGATTCATTAGAAGCCAAAAACTTAGCTGAAATGGAAAGTTAGATGAGGTGGCAGGGGACCAACTTATATGATTAATTGTATGAACTTTCGTACATATAATAAAGGCCATGTCCAATAATATTACATTGTCGGCTCATATGTATGTTCTAGTCATCACAAAGTTAGGTCATTGATTTCTTTAACATTGTTTGTTTTCTTATAGATACTATATATAGATTTTAACTTATATCGCTTTTAGACTTTAGCTATATCGAATGTACCCCACCAAGTATATATCGAATGGGAAGTGATATTTGTACCACATAATTTGATTAATTTTATCACATTATACAAGTATTACAACACACTGTACAAATAGTTGATGCATAATTGTGGTAAACTAATCAATTAATGTGTTACAAATATCACTTCCCATATCGAATTACCATATTGATGATGTTTAGCATCAGTTTCAGTTTTAAGATTTAACAGTTTTCGATTTTGGTACCATATAGCTAGTTCGATACCAGTTTGGTACTGCTACTACCGGACTAAAAACTGAAAAGAATTGCTATTAGACATAAGTTTGCTATTTGGGGACGATGTAGAGCAATTTGGTTCTGTTTCAAAAGTACGCGTTTTGGTTCCACACCAACAGTACATTAATGAGACTATTCAGGCAGAGTTTGATGGTACCTTTTTTGACATTCATGCTCGCGAGACAATGTCTTGGATTCCTTCATTTGGTTCTTCTTATCAGGTTTCTGACCCAGACTCTGATAAAGACGAACATTCTATTAATGGTGATGAATGCGCTTTTCAAGACGTGGGTGATGATGCAAATGTAGAGGGTTTTAATGATGATACAAATATAGAGGGGTTTAATGACGATGCAAATGAGAAGGGTTCTATCAACAATTGTTTCAAAACTCCATATATTAATGAAACGCCTCTAGACAAGCAAAATATCCTCAACAAGGGGGTGGACGACGACTTGGTTTCAATAGATAAAATCTTGAACAAGTATGTTCCAACTTCAGACGATAACAAAACACATTCTGATACAACTTCAGGTTTCAATGTAGAGGTCCACCATCCCCCTGGTTTCACGCCACATACCTCTGATTGCAATATCCCAAAACCTCAACAACAATCATCGGAAAGTGTGGAGGTAGAACAGGTGAAAGGAATGGGAAACAATATAGGAGTCTACATTAAGGATTCAGAAGACAACATTCACAAACTTCTTATTAGGGGTCGAGACAAAAATGGTCAGACATGAATATTTTGTCCATCAATATTTGTGGAAGCGGGAGTCGTGGTAAAAGTAAGTCTCTTCGTTCTATCTTAAACAAACATAAAATAAATTTTCTTGGAATCCAGGAAACTCGAATGGCTCAGCCCGATTTACTTAGACTTGCGGCGTTGTGGGGTAATCAAGGTTTCAATTTCGCAAAATCGCTATCTATAGGTCGCTCAGGTGGGATAGTTTCTTTATGGGATCCCGAATCATTTGTTTCTAAGTCTTCATTTTGCTTCCCTAACGTTGTGATTGTGGAAGGTGTTTGGAAGGTATCGGGTTTTCATTGTTTTATGACAAATGTGTACGCTCCCCAAGAAGAGAATGATAAACTCGACTTGTGGAACCTCATTTCACATTTTAAGTTGGATCACCCAGGGTATTATGTTATCTTTGGTGACTTCAATTCGGTTTGTGCTGAAAGTGAAAGATTCGGAACAGGTTTCTCTCAGTTAAATGCGGAAAACTTTAACTCCTTTATTAGAAATGCTGAGTTAACAGATTTTCCTATGGGTGGATATCAATTTACTCGTTTTTCTTCCAACGGTACCAAGGCAAGCAAGCTAGACAGGTTTCTTTTATCGCCTAACATCTCACAAATTCTACCAGATCTCGAGGCCATCGTTTTAGATGATGTTATTTCAGACCATCGACCAATTCTTCTCCGTCGATTGGTTAGGGATTTCGGTCCCACTTATTTCAAAACTTACAACTCTTGGTTGCGAGACGCCTTTTTTGATCAGTGTGTCAGAAATTCTTGGTCTACCACTGCGTACTCTACTGGAAGTAACATGGTTAAGTTCAAAGATAAATGTAAAAAGCTTAAACAGGATATCAAGGTTTGGAAATCTACTCTCATCAGTTACTCACATCAGCGGAAAGAAGCCTTGGAGGAGATCAACAATAATTTAGATCAACAATGTGGCAATATTATTAATAGTAGTGTTGTAGAGGGTCGGCGCACCTTTTTGCTTAATCATATTAGAGAACTTGAACACCGTGAAAATCTTGATATCCAACAAAAAGCTAAAGTCAATTGGGCAATTGAAGGTGACAAAAATTCAAAGTATTTCCATTCGGTTGTGAATTGGAGGCGCAAACTGAATTCTATCAGGGGAATTAGAGTAAACGGTTCATGGCTAGACGACCCTATAAGCATTAAGGAATCATTTTTTAACTTCTATTCTAAAAAGTTCAAACGTTTCGATGGTGTTAAGTTTTCTATTGATAGAAGTGGATATGCGTCCTTGTCACATGAGCAAGTGTTGTATCTCGATTCTCCCATCTCTTTGGAGGAGATAAAGGCGGCAGTGTGGGACTGTGGGTCTGAGAAGGCTCCTGACCCTGACGGATTCTCCTTCGTTTTTGTCAAACATTATTGGGACCTTATTAGTGGTGATGTTTTTGAAGCTGTGTCGGACTTTATCAATAGTACTTTTCAGGCAGGCTGTAACTCTTCATTTGTCTCTTTGATCCCCAAAGTTGATTCTCCCCTTTTGATTTCAGATTATCGGCCTATCAGTTTGGTGGGAACGTTGTATAAAATTATAGCAAAGATCTTAGCTAGTCGTATGTCAAAGATCATTCAGCATATTATCTCTCTTACCCAGTCTGCTTTTGTGAAGAATCGTCAAATTCTCGATGGCCCTTTAATGCTTAATGAGGTGATAGACTGGTACAAGAGAAAAAACAAGAAACTTCTTCTTTTTAAAATCGACTTTGAAAAGGCATATGACTCGTTATCTTGGAATTTTCTCTTTAAAGTTATGGAGGCTATGGGATTTAGTCAGAAATGGATTGGTTGGATAAATGGTTGTTTATCATCGGCTCGCATGTAACACCCCACCGTTGGCGGAAACATGAGGTGTCATGAAAAGTACAACACGACATGGAATTACATAGATACTGCTAAATGAAATAGAATATAATAAATATATTCCCAAAAGTATGAGTTCAAGTCATGACAGTGCTAAAATAGCTTATTACAACCAAGCTCAAAAAGAAATAATCCAAGGCATGTAGCCTTAAAGTCTGACAATTAATAAGGAGCACTAATCTCCAAAGTCCAGCCTAGTATAGCAGTCTTTATCCCTGATTAGCCTGAGCACCTGAAAAGTATACTAAAACGTGTCAACACAAAGGTTGGTGAGTTCGTAGGTTTTAGTCAAAAAGTCTAGTCATAGATAAAAGTTATTTGTCGATTCTTTTAAGTCTAAACAAGCATTTGTTCAATATAAGCGAGCAGAGTTACGCCATATTATGTCCCAAGTCTCAATGACTCATGTCTCAATGCCTCAAAGTCTCAATGTCTCAAAGTCCGGCCTTACGGTACCTGCCTTAGTCCAAGTCTCCAACACACACAATAAGCACATCCAATAAACACGTCATAAAGCACGGCAAATAAACACATTATCACACACATATAAGCAAGATTCAAGAACGTCAAATGACACATGTAACTCTATACGCACAGGCTCAATATTGAACATAAACAGAAATCGACAAAACTGTTTGAAAATAAGTATACTTTCCACCCCAAAACTTGTAAAAAGAGGGGCTACGAAACTCACCTGAAAAATGTTATGAAAGTATAACGGACGAGCACGACAAGCACAATCAAAGTCCACGACAATCAACACCTACCAATAATACATGACAAGTCACAATGACAGTCTTTGGTCTTAAGTCTTAGCCTGTTAGAAATGCCTTTGAGTGCACATGTCTTTATTTAACTTCTAAAACGACGTTTGACAAATTTCGAATAAACCGAACAAGAGTCTGGATTTGACAACAAAGTCCTTTATTAAGTTCAAACACATTATTATATCAATACAACCTCATTTGAAATCATTTTATAGTTCAAAATAAGTTTTACTCGAATTTACTGAAAACTAGACAAAACCGGAGATTTTAACCAAAAAGCTTACGAAACCAAAACGAGTGGAGGTTGAGTTCAACCTAATGGTTGAACTCGACCAACTAAAGCCTAAATATGTTATTTTAAAATCTTTTATTCATGTGTTAGCCAATTGGACCAAAACTACACCTTTTGAGAAAACTAGTCAAGTTTAAGAACCGAAAAGCACGTATGGACACGATAGGCTAATGAAATCATGAGTAGGGAAGTGGTTGAACTCGACCATGGCAGGTTTAGTTCGACCTGGACAGATGTAAAAATGATTCTTCTAAGTCTTAAAGGTCCGAGAGTTAAAACAAGTCATTTCGGGTCAAACTAGGAACCTTACGAGCCGTTTAAGTGACAAAAGTCAACAGAGGGTCAACCTAGACCACCAGAGGTCGAGCTAGACCAGGTAGAGGTCGATCTTGACCTTCCTAGGTCGAGCTAGACCAGCCTAGGTCGAGCTAGAACTGGCCGGGTTCGGATTCATACGCGATTTGAGCAAAACGTACGATTTTGACGCGATTTTGTTAAAATAATGAAATCTAAGGATAGCCAATTCATACCCATGAGTCTTGATTGCACAAAAGTGTCACAAATCAGTACAAAAAGGGTTAAGTTCGACCAATTTCATACATCATGTGATCGACAATTGCACAACCTTAATCTTGGATACGGAATCGACTAGTTTTAGAGTCTTTTAGCCAAGTAAATGATATCTTCAATTCTTGTAGTTGCACAAAATCCAAATTACATGAGTGCATAATGTATCAAATCAAAGCCTTAATCAAGGTTCAATTCGTTTCTTACACACAAATGTAACCGAAATTGAACAATCAACGACATGATTCGCTTAGCTTTTGATAAGAACCGAAAGAGTAAACATATATATATATATATATATACATATAAAAACGAATCGGAGAGATTAAGAACAGGACTTACACAAGTTTTTGATGAAGAGAATGATAATATTCACTTGTTTCTTGATAAAAGATCGAAGCCTTGATTGATTGAAAGCGTTTGGAACCGAAATCGAGAGAATGATTTAAGAGAAGATTTGAAAGACAAACTCTTTTCTCTTCTCGTCTATGAAATCTGAATTTTTTGTGAAGAAAGGGTGTTTTTCAAATAAAACCTTAGAGAAAAATCTTATGTGTGTAAACCCTTTTGATGGAATGAAAGATCAAGTTTATATAGGCATGTATATGGTTGAATTCAACCATAGTCGAACTCAACCAGGTCTAACTCGACCAAGTCGACCTCAACCAGGTCGAGCTCGACCCATATCTGTAAACTAGACTCTTTTACGAAAACGTGGCCGCTTGAATCGTCAAAAACGGAGTTACGGTTTGAAAGTTATGACCAAAACAAAATCAATACGTTTTTCTGTTGTCGATTCGTTTAATTAATTAAAACGACGCCATATACGGCAAAGGTAAATGCTATCCGTTGATTCGCTTAATGTTTTGAAAGTTCATTTTAACTTTATTTGGCATTTCTATGAGGCAACTAGTCTTCCTCAATCATTTGCTCCAAGTCTTAAAAAGTTAAAGGCACTAGTACTCAATAAACATGTCTTGTCTTATTCATACTCTAATCCATATAGCCACACGTCTAAAGACTTAAATTGATAGTTAATGACCTTCTACAAACGGAAAAGTATAGTCAAAAGAACGCTCAGGTGACGGTTGTCACATCGCACTTCTATTCTCATCAACGGCAGTCCTACGAAGGAGTTTGATATTCAGAGGGGGCTCAGACAAGGCGACCCTATGGCACCATTTTTATTTATTATCGCTTTGGAGGGATTTAATACTGCATTGAACAGACTTGTTAACAATGGTTTTCTCTCTTGTGCTTTGATTGAAGGTATCTCAATCTCTCATCTATTTTATGCGGATGATGCAATAATATTATGTGACTGGTCTTCCTTAAATCTGGATGTCATTTGTACGGCCCTCAAAACTCTCTATCTGGTTTTGGGTTTAAGAATTAATAACAACAAATCGTCCATCATTGGGGTGAATGTATTACAAGAAGATGTTGATTCAATGGCTGCAATGTTTGGGTGTAAAGTTGAATCCTTACCAATGAACTACCTTGGTATTCCTGTCGGTGAAAGAATGACGAGAATTAATGGGTGGAGACCCATTATAGATAAGTTTAATAAACGACTTTCTAGGTGGAATGCGAGCCTTCTCTCTATTGGAGGACGAGTCACTCTCCTTACTTCTGTTCTTGGTTCACTTGGTACCTATTATTGTTCTCTGTTTAAAATGCCTCGTTCTGTGATCAACAAACTCGAATCAATTCGAATGAATTTTTTTTGGGGCGACAACAAAGATAATAAGAAGATGGCTTGGGTCAAATGGACAACAGTTTTATCCAGCAAAACAGTTGGAGGCCTCGGTTTTGGTAGCTTAGAGGCACTAAACCTTGCACTTATCTATAAGTGGAGATGGCGTGCCCGTGCTCATCCAGAGCTTCCTTGGGTTAAACTCGTTAGTGTTATTCATGGTCCTACTGTGTGGGATGATTTCAAGTGTGAGGGTAACGGCATGTGGGCTCAACTTTGTAAAACATTCACTCATGTTCATGAGCTTACTTCTGTTTCTCGTGATATTATTAGAAAACAAGTCCGTAATGGTTCCAACACAAGTTTTTGGACAGACCCTTGGCTTGATGGTGACATTCTTGCAGTTCGGTTTCCTCGTCTTTTTGCTTTAGAAACAAATAAAGGTTGCAACATTTCTAGTAAACGTGTTGGCCTGGACTGGTTGTGGTCTTGGAGAAGAATGGTGAGGTCAGGAAGAGAACAAGAAGAATTTGATGCTTTGTTAACAGTGGTTGGCGATTTTCAGTTGTCTTCAGGTAGCGATATTTGGGTATGGAATTATCGTGGAGAAAAACTTTTTCAAGTTTCAAATTTCCGCCATGCTCTAGATACTTTCATACTACCTGCTCTTAATTCTTCTACTGTTTGGAACTCTTGGATTCCTAAGAAGGTTAACATCTTTTCATGGCGATTACTTCGTGATTGTCTTCCTTCTCGAATTAACTTGGCTTTACGTGGGATCCCGTACATGCCCTTGGTCTGCCCCATATGCTTTTCGGGTCTAGATATGATCGTTCATACCTTCCTCTATTGCAAGACTGCTCGCAAAACGAGGGCATACCTTACTTCTTGGTTGCAGCTTGATATTCCTCCATGCAACCCCACTGAGTTGTCTTCTTGGGTTGAGACTCTACATTGTGCCTCTCCCTACAAGAAGGTCATTCATGGTATCCTCTCAGTTTGGTGGTGGTTACTATGGAAGAACAGAAACGAAGCGGCATTCTCATCCAAGCACGAAACTAGCGAGACCATTTTCCAATCTACTTTCTCGCTTTCATTTTTATGGTTATCATCTCGTTGTAATAAATTTAGCTTTGTGTGGCCAATGTGGCAAATTAGTCCATCTTATTTGATGTAATATCCCCCATCTTCGGCACCTTGCCGAAGTTTATATCTATACTCCCTATATAAACAAACTACCCCCTACTCAAATTAAACATTCTACCTTTAAATTCCTTATTTTACCCTAATAATTTACACTTTCTCAAACACTTTATTCCTGAACTTCCTAAAATACCCTTTAAGAAATCTTATGCATCTACATATCTATCATTCATTTTTTGAAATAGAGATGTTTGTGCGTTTAGGTAATGGATATTGTGGTATGTTGATATTTACAAGTTGTTCACTATGTACATGTAGATTGAAATGAGTTTTTTTTTTCAACTTTATTTTAATCTTTATAACGCTGGTTTGATAAGGGTTAGTTGATGTAAAAGACAAGATCTCAGTTTAATTTCTATATTCGATTAAAATTATTAGCCGCATCACGTGTATTTCTATTCAATACAGCCCATTATTTTTTGTTCATGATACCCCACATTTAACCGTCTTTCTTTTTCCACATGTGTCGCTGTAACGCGCAGATATCCCTCTAGTTGAATAATAAACTTGCTGTTAAAAAAAAAGTTTATTGCTTAATTTATTTTCATGTATTGAATATTGGAATTAGTCTAATAGTTGATCGATTAATACGGTTAGTGGGAGTCAATATTATTATTGGGAGTAGCGTACGACGTGTTAAGTATGAGTGGTACTTTATGTTATTGGCCTATATATATGGCATTTTGTTTACTCAGTTTAAGCAATCAAAAATTTAGTGAGAAAACTCTTCAAGTGTGTGTGAGTGTTTATATAATTCTGATTCAACAATTAGCTCATAAATGAAGGTAAAAATTGATATGATGAAGGTCTATATAATACATTAATACTCATTATTGGCTTATACACATGTGTAAGCTCTAATGTTTTGAGTACGCCAATTACCTAATGAGATAACAAAAAACGTATCGAGATGAACAACTAGAGCCGAACTTGTTCTTTAACAAGTGATAATAGATACGGAGTACTAATTTGAAACGAAACTAGCTAGATCTCTGGTACTTGGTTGGGCAAAATTAAAGGTTAGTTAGAGAATGTGTTATTATTATATTTCTCTACAATATAAACTTTTATAAAGGAAACCTTTTATAAAGGAAGTGATATTTGTACCAATTCTTTTTATTGTCGTACACAATTGTGCATTATTGGGTTATATAATCAGCTATACAACTTATACATTATAATACGTTTATAAAAAATGGTGATACGAATGTCATTTCTCTTTCATATATCGGAACCTATCCTAACTCGCTCATTCACTTTGCGAAATTTATTAGAGACTCGGGTTATTAGTATCTTACTCATTGTTTTATCAAAAAAAAACATGCTTTTACTTTTAAACTTTACGTTTTTTACGTTATTGTGTTTAATTGGAAAATATAATGATAGTGTATAGAAAATAAATAAAGGAGTGACGTTGACAAAACATGTATGAAGTATTTTAGTTTAAGACTAGTGTCGCTGATATACAAAACCGATAAACAAACAAAAAAAATATTTGTTGGAAAATACCTCAAAAACATAAAAAGAGTTAGCATGTGAACTAAAGGTTTGACTTTTATTCAGGTAGGTCAAAATGTTATGATTATTAAAATGAAGAATCGACGTTTGTTGAATGATTTTAATTTTAAATTTTTTAGTTGTGTTTTTTCCCACTTCGAATAGTTTTCTTCCAATTGAGAGGTGGCACCCACAAATGATTTGTTTGGCTGGAGACTAGATTGGATGATTGACGAGTATGGTATGTATAAGTTTGGCAATAATTGTAGATTTTGGTCCAGGATTCATATAATCATAAGATTTTTCCTTTCTTTTTTATTTTTCTTGATGTGATCTAAAAAATAATATTAATTTTCACTTTTGTTGTAATCGTATTCCCTTTCATTCCTTTGAACATTCACGCATAACTTTCTTTTAGATCATTTTCTAATTCAATATTTTATTTCAAAGTATAACAAAATAAAAAGGAATTCAAAATCGGAAAAATTTCTACCAAAAAAGATAAGTTCTGATGCAGGCCCAAGCCCAAGCATCAATAATCAGGCTCGCAAAAAATTTCTATACGTATTTTATGGACATTAGAAGAATCTATTATTAATAAGTAGTATAGATAACATAATAAATAATTTTCCAAAAAATTTTAAAAATTCTTTTTTTCTTTCAATATATCAATAACTATTAATTATTACTTCTAATGTGAATATTTTCACAACGAGCTCTACATATACAGTAACAGTATTTAATTATGAAAGTTGACTGGGTAGCTGACCCTGTTAGTCTGTTCTTGCAAGATGGGTCTATCTAAGATTTCCTCCGCTTAATGGTTAACCATTTGCTACCAATGGAGAATTACTTGGGCGAAACCTATTCTCAGGGTGTGACAGGCGGTGTGTACAGGGCTCGGGTACATATTCACCGCGACATGTTGATCCGCGATTACTAGCGATTCCAACTTCATATAATACTACTTGAATTAACAATTTAAAAATGCTTTCCATGTATAGGAACTTAATTATCAACATGTCGATTTGCATATATCAATGGTGTTACAATCTTTCTTTTCAAGATGTTTTTGGTGCAGTTTGCAAGTTCGAAGTTTGCTCTCTGTCTATTTAACAAAAAACTCCAATTGGTAGCATCAAATGCTAAAAAGAAATTTTCATCTAAGCTCACTTAACATAGTTGTAGGTCAAAGGACAAAGCAAAATCTTGGCAAAAGATATTGCAGCTTTTGTCTTCAAGTCTGTCGACCTAGCTAGGCATTGCAATAGATGCATGCACGTATCCATACAAAATTAATCTTTGTAAATATGTCGACGTTCATGTATAGTAGGATACATATGGTTCTTTAACTCTTTTATACTTTTCGATATATATATATTTATATATATATATATATGGGGAAGGGAATATGAGTCTGTTATGCACTTAAGTTGGGTGAAAAACCACTCACATACCTTTTTTTAAACCATAAAAATCATGGGGGGCCAAACATTTATTCAAAATATTAAAATATTGGTATGTGAAAGGTTTTTCACTCAAATTGGGTGCATAACAGCTCCATACTCACTTTTTTCACATATATATATATATATAAACAATTAGAGGGGCTTGTGTCAAAATTACAACCTTAATATTGTTTAAAAGTATGTTTTACTTGCACACTTCCAAGATTATGCAGGTTTAAAGAAGAAAGACATGTTGCTCAATCTACAAGGACCAGTTATGAAACTTCAGAAGTTTGGGATGTTTTTGACAAAGTGAAAGAAGATGAAGGTTATAGATGAAAGATTGGAGATTGTTACCAAACTGAAAGATTGGGTTTCAGTCGATGTTTGATCATACTAGCTAATAAACCCGGGTTTAACTCGGGTATTTTAACTAAAACTTTTAAAAGCAAAAAAATTATATAAAAAAAATCATATGTAATTTTTGTTATTGACATATTATAACTTGGTTTGAAGATATTAAATTGACTAACATAATTTATATATACAAGGTTTGATGTCCGCGCGTTGCGACGGTTAAACAATGATAATAATACAAAACAGTGGGGGAATCGATATGCGTGTCTGTAAATAGGAAGGAGAGAAAGAAGTGACTGTGTGTTAGATCTTGTTTAGAGATATATAGAATTAGAGGTAACGTGTGAATTAGGGGTAATATGAGGATATTGAATAGATTGTTGAATTTCTAAAATAAGGAGTCCAATATATTTTATAAGGGATTATAGATATATGGGTACCTATTGCATTAACAAAACATAAAAATATTTTTAAATAAAAATAGAAATTTAAAATAAGTATTTAATGAATAATTTATCTTTAAAAATATTCAATATTAAATATGATATCATCAATAAAATAAAATTTTTTGAAAAAAAATATAAACATACCACTAAAAATAGTTTTGTGAGACAATTTTCTTTTATTATATATAAAGATTTTTTACACACACATTATTTTTCTCTCATAATATTCAATTCATATTTCGTATTATTTGATCTTCTAGATCAAATTTATTCTTATAATTTCTGTAATCAATTGTAAACAACTTTTAATAATAATCATAACAATAATAAGGCTTTAATCGAGCCTATTGGTTAATTAAAAGATTAACTTGCTTTTGTTTAGCTTGTTATCCCATTCTTTTTATGTTTTTTTAAGCAAAAGTCAAAAGCAACTATATATCATTGATAATATCACAAAAACAGTTAAATAGATTGACAACTTTATCATTGTATTTGGATAATAATGTTTGTTCTAAGCTTATATTAAAAATCAAATTAATATTTCATATCTTAAAAAATTAAAATTAAATTTGACATTGTATCAATAAATTTATGGATCATAAAAGTTTAGTTTAAGCTTTCCCTTTTTAATCTTTATACGACTTAAGACCTCGAGTCATCCTTAAGGGTCAAGTGCTTTTGATTTGTGTTGCAAATATAACCAAAATGAGTGGCTCCTTTGGGGACATCCAATAAAATTGAAACAATGCAGAGAAATGAGTGGTCACGTTTGGGTTAATTGGAGAGAGAGAATAAAATGCAAAGTTTCATTCATTTTATGGAAGGCGTTAGGACCTAAGTTTCTACCATCATTAATTTATATATCGAATGACTTCTCATTGAGAAAAAGAATACGCATAATGAAAAATCATAATATAATAAAAGATTTGATCATAACATTTATAAGATCCGCTAACATATCTAATAAATATTTATTAATAGCAATACCACATTAATTTGTCGTTTGTGCATTGCATGATTTCCATTATTGTGATTATTTTTTGTTATTGATGTTACGTTGCTATGTATTTTTAGAACTTTGGCATATGAAATTGACATTTTTGAAGGACAAATCACAACCACATCCAAAAAACTACAGTGTCAAATATATATATTTATTTTGTGTCAAGATTGAATGAAAGTTTATAATATATTATTAGTTGGAAATCATAAAGGAAAAAAAATGTGTAAAAAGCAAGGAAAATATCGAAGGAATAAAAAACAAACAGGGTGTAACGTAGCGAAATATGAGCGGTGAACCAAAAATAAAACGACGTAAACACGAAATTTATAAAATGAAATTTTTCAATATAATAGTTCGAAACGAAAAAGTAAAAAAAAAATATATGGAAAAATCCGAAGGAAAAACCCAAGTAGGATGTCACGTTGCAAAAGACGAATGATGGAACTGTGTCATGGAAATCAAAAAGAAAAAAAATATGCACCCTTGGAACTAAAAACATGTATTATATGGAATGGACAGAAAACTGAAGTAAAACAAAAACAACTTTATTAATTAAAACCTTAGAGATGCCATACAATACAACCCTTGGAACTAAAAACAAAGCGACATAACTAAACTGAACTAAGCTAGCTAGACGCCCCCGGCAGCGACTACTTTTTGTCACCGCCACCACCATCATTTGTTGAAGCACCGACAGGTGGAAATGGCGGCGTCGGCGCCGGATTCACGTTCACATGCTTCACACATATATTGTTGGTCCCCTCCTTGGTTTGGTTGTCCGCGTTAACATCTCGTCCTTTGGACCTCTGGATGGTAGAGGCCTTGTCTTTCGGGTTAGTCATGATCAATAGCTAGAGAATTACTCATAAGAGATAAGATGGGGAGAGATGAATAGTGTAGTAGTATGTACGTGTATTTACAGAGAGATCATATAAATTTTTTTATAAAGTAAAAAAAAATTGTAAGGTTGATATATGGTATGTCAAAAGAAATGATTGATGATTTTTGGAAACGGTGGATTGAAATATATTGGTATGAACGACTTCTCGAAGAGAGATCGACTTTAGTTAACATCCCCTTTTATGCATATTACTTTTATACTTTGTCTCAAACTACATAAATATCCTTGTTAATTTTAAACTAAAATCATATAAGTTTGTATGCACATATATACATAATGTTCAAAGAAATATACTCACAATTTGAGTTGAAGTTTTTATATAAAGGAAACATATTACTATTCGTTTGTTAAGTTGTTATGCTTTGTAAAAGTGTTAACTTTTTAAAACAATACTTATAGAGAAAAGTAAGAAAGGATACATTAGTTAGTTTTTGTAAAAAGATTCAAAAGACAATAGACGAAACAAATTTAAAATTATATTAGTAATAACATATATTTTTATTTGGTTATGGTTATAATTTTATAAGTTTAGGATACTAAAAGACCTTGTTAACCAAATTTAATATATTATATTAAACCTTTAATAATTCAATGTATTTGAACAATTAGTTAACCAAATTAAGAGTATTAAAATGCATTTTTTGCATTTAAATATCGGAAAATGTTAAGTGGACTTTACTTATCAAAAGTAAAAAAAATATTAAAAAATCCTAAGGAAAAATCCGAGTGGATGTCACGTTGCGAAAGTCGAATGATGGAACTGTGTCATGAAAATCAGAAAGAAAAAAAAATGTGCAAGAAAGCAAGGAAACCAAAAATTTTAAAAAAAAAACGATTGAATGAAAGTTTGTAATATGTTAATTGAACACCATAAAGGAAAAAAAAACTATGTAAAAAGCAAAGAAAATAACCGAAGGAAAAAAAAACAAGCGGGGCGCCACATGGCAAAATCTGAGCGTTGGACAAAAAATAAAACGACGTAAACACGAAAGTTGAATGAAAGTTTTCAATAAAATAGCTCGAGACAAAAAAGTAAAAGAAAATTATGAAAAAACAAAGAAAATAACCCGAATAAAAACCCAAGTAGGGTGTGACATGGCTAAAGTCGAATGATGGAACGGTCTCATGGAAACCAAGAAGGAAAAATAATAAGCAAGGAACCAAGGAAAACATAAGAAAAAAAAACCTGAAAGGATTAAGTTGTGATGAATTGAAATCCGAAATACGGAACCAGGTGCGGCGTGGTCAAATCAAAACTCGGCACGTCGTCAAGTTACTATTCATTTCTCCTTTTAAGAAAAAAGATAATTATATAAGGATGTAATAACGTTTTGATGATATTTTCTAACCATCTCATTCTAGTCAAAAATCTTTTAATAAACCACATTAATACTCAAACTAAACATAAATTTGTGATTTACAACTAAATTTTTCCATATACAACAGATACAAATATTTTAATGCATGTATAACCTTTTAAGACATTGATTAGTGTATATGATAATGAAAGTCCAAAGTTTGCAAGAATATGTAATTAACAACTAATGTAAATTACTGAAGAATAAATAACAGAAAAGTAAATAAGTTTAATCATATGTATTATTGATTAAACAGTAAATACATGGCCGATTTAAAGAAGAAAGAAAAGAGAAAACAGTGTTAAGTTTTTGACACACTAAAAACTTAACAATTATACAATGATGTAAAACACGCACTAAGTGCAAATGTGGAACACACCAATATGAATGAGGCTAGGAGATATGTCCATTTAAATAGACATTCCCATATCGTTTCTAAGTCGTTTTAAGCTTAATTATGTGCAAATTACATGTATATTCGATGCTTTGATGGTATTGTTAGTGGTTGCAGGCTTAGAACAGGTGAAATGGTTAGAAACGGCTTTCGGATGACTAAAAGATGCATTAGGATGGTTCATGGACGTGTACGAGTGAAGACAGAATGAAAATTGCAAGTTTTGGCAGAAAACAGAGCTGGTGCGTCGCACCTGGAAGGTTGGTGCGGAATATATTTTGATCAGAAAGTTGGAAGATGTGAGAAAACAGGGAGGTGTAGCGCACCAACCCTGTGGTGCGTCGCATATCGGGCAGAGGTATTTTTGGAAACAAGGTCAGGTGCGCCGCACCTGAAGCTTGGTGTGTCGCACCTGTAGGTCGGTTTGTGAAGACTTTTTGTAAACTCTATAAATACAAGACCAAAACCCTCCCATTCGAGATACATTCACTTCCAGTCGATTTTAGGGTTTCTTAAGGCACTTTTTAGCAGCTTTTACGTTCTCCAAGTTCTAGGAGTTGCTCAAGAGATTCAAGGCATTCAAACATCGATTTTCTTAGCTTTTCATTCTCTTTCGTATTTTGGTACAAGATGTTTACTCTTTCTTTTACTATTTGTGATTTATTTATGATTATGTCTAGCTAAATAACTTCATCATCCACTGAGATAAAGTGACACAATGAATATGGTTGCATAATCTTTTGAATTCAGGTTGATTGTTAAACGTTTTGTCGTAATCTTAATTTTTGAGTTCTTGTGTTCTTATCTATTGATTCGTTGATAGTGTATGAATGATCTAGAGGTATCTAGGTTTAGGAGTGCATTGTTCTAGTTAATTGGGTACAATTAATAAGTGTTGACTTGTGGTAACAAGACAATAAACGACAATAAATAATAGAATTCAAAGAGTTAACGGTTTGGTAAAATCGATAGACAAGATTGTTTACAATAACAATACAAATTCGTCAATCTAGTAGGTCTTGATAGGGAAGGTGGTCACCGGAAATTAGGGGTCGAAAGATTGGTAATGGGTCGGATAGGGTAATAAGCTAGGTGCGCAACTAGTGAGTTCTTTGTTCTACCTCGTTATAAAATCAACAAGTTGAATTGGTTTTAACATAGATGCAACCTAAATAATGTGTGTCGTGGAGTCGAGGTGGATGATCTTTTAATTCTATTTGATATTAGACAATTCTCTTTTCGATAAATTCTTCGGAATTTCTAACTCTCTCAATCAACTAACTTTTTCAACATAAAATCAAGACGACGTGGTGTCTTTAAAAACCAAAATCTTTTTAACTACTTAAAACTCGTTAGCTCTTTATAGTCTCCGAGGAACGAACCTTTACTTGCTTTAATCTATATTGCATACGGACGGGTCCACTACCCGATTGTGTGTAGTATTCGATTCGGAGTATTTTTAAGGATTTTAATTTAACTAGATTTTCACGCATCACTAGGTCAAGTGATGCCTTTTATAGAGTGGGAGAAGACATCACATGACAACCCAATAGATGTTGATACATGAAGGTTGTCAACCATCTATTGGTGTGCAAGACTATTCTGCACAAATCTTTTTCTCATCTTGTTTGTTTCCAAAACGGTCATGGAAGAGAAACACCTTAGTACCATTTTGGTACAAGGTCACATGTTTTCATTCTGCTTTATCAACACGTGTCATTGAGGACCGCTCTTCTTATCTTCATCTCCCCGCCTATATTTGACTTACAAATCCAGGAGGTGAGTCATTGAACTTATCCTTTAAACTTTGAATATATTATGATGATTGTTGCTGACAAAGTTCAGCGTTGAGTCACCTCAGCGAATCCATGACTCAACAGATAAAAACTTATTATGGATTTTTCATTACTCTTTACTAGTTAATAGTTAATGAAAACTACAATACAAAACCAATATATATATATATAAAATAAGAGTGGACAAGTTCAAAGCCTACTTAGCCACTAGTAGTCTAGTAGTGTCCACACGTTAGGCCGTTTGGGTGCTTTTGCAATTGCAAACATGTAAAAAACAATTTGGGCTTAACGCAATAATTCCCAGGCGTTAAACAGCCCATAAATGATTGAAGCACTCTTAATGATAGTATTGTACTGAGCCCATTTCACTTAATTTGGTAAGACCCAAATTTTTGATAGCCTACATAGTTACATTCTATATCTTTGTTTCTAAGATGATACACGATATAAATTCCGAATTCGAATCGGTTAAACTCATTTCCATATAACCGTGCCTATGCTAAATGTACCAGGTCGAGATGGTTCAGCTAACATGTATCAAAGAACAAGTTATTATGAAAGTTAACATATTATTTACTCTTTTTTTTTTAAATAAAAAAATGAAATATGTTTTGATTTTAAGAATTAATGAAACTCTTCTTTTGAACGGCAAACTTCCATCATATAAACCCCTAAAACTTGAAGCTAGAACGAAAGTAGCATGAAGCAGGAACAACATACAACCAAAACAAAATTACAAATTACATTAGAAAAGTTTTCCACTCTAAGCAATTTGTGATCTAAAGGAAGCTCAAGACTTGATCTCTCCCATAATTTCTTGAATCTTGCATTGTAAGTCCCAGAAATTATAAATGTTACGTGCCCTCCAAAGTCCAAATATACCAACAAGCCGCCACAATAATAGTTTGAACAATATGAACCTTAAGGGGGGAACTAGAAATGTGCTTATGGTACGCATTAAAGAAACTAGTTTGTTAATTTCTCGTCAATTAAAAGAGAGAACATTTAAATTGATACGTAGTAACTCCTTATGTGCTTATGTGGCGATACAAATGTTTGATACCCAGACTAATGACATGATACAATAATACTCTTTCTTCTATAAACAAAATCTAGTAAATTTGTTACATATTATACGAAGAATGGTATATATATTTGTTTCTACTTTAATTGCTTAATTCTAATAATTAAAAAAATTTGAAGTTAAAAGAATGATATATTCTGAAGACAAAATTGCCATCATATGTTTAAACTTCATCTTCTTGACATATATTTATTTTTATTTCACTTTCATATGTCTTATTCGTTCAATTGAAAGAAAGGACATAGGTTGTAATGGTTATAATTGTGTAATGTTTTTATATCTATAGTTTTGTAGAAAAAAAAATACAAGTTGATCTTAAAGCCATTTGACTTCTAATCAACCCATATGACACGAAACCAACCCGCAAATTGGCCCACTTGTGTAACCTATATATTAATCAAGCTCACATGGGTTGGGTCCCAATTAGTAGGTTGCGAATGATGATTCCAAGGTTAAAGCTACTATAGATGATAAAGAAGTTGACTAATCTAAGGGTAGCTTGAAAGTGGATATTCTTCTATAATTACCATGAAATTTTTGTAAAGTAATATTTTCTTTTATTTGGTTTGCAATATTTTACGCATTATAAATAAAAGTTGGATATTTGCATTTTTGTTCATTCATTGCATCTATATAGAAAAAAAAATGTTTCGTAAACTTTTAAGTATAGTTTTATTGTTTTTAACCTGGTCAATGACCGGGTGTTGATCTAGTTGTTTAATGTTTTTATATTTATAATTTTGTAGAAAAAAAATCATAAGTTGACCTTAAAGCCATTTGACTTGCAATCAACCCATATGACTCCAAAGTATCCCCAAATTGACCCACTTATGTAACCTATGTATCAATCAAGCACACATGGGTTGGGTCACAATTAGTAGGTTGCGAATGATGATTAAAACTTATAACCTGAAATTTTTAGTGGTTCGGATTATGATTGAAATCTTTCAACCCATTAACCACAAATCCAAACCCGTCAGTTCAAACCTGTCCGGATTGAACCCAAATGTATCATCGATTAAGGAACAAGGACAATATTAATTTCTTTGACAGACAAATAAGGGACCAAATACTATTTGCTTGGTGGACCTATCTAGTAAATTAATGGTATGGGTGATACAAATGAGCCAAAATGTCATATTCAATTTGTCCAATCTTGTCCTCAAGAAACTTATGCATCAAACGGACCAAACTTACAAGTTTGCCTCTTCATTTCATCAAGGATATCCTAGCAAATGCCACAAAATGATAATGTAGAAACGAAAATGCAACGAATGTACTTCAGGTGAACATATTATTTAGTTATCATATGTAGTGTATATATATTTTTTATAAAGTAGGGAGTATTCATACTTATAATTCACAGCTTAATTATTCACTATGACACTATATAAGCTAGTTTAATACTTGAATCTATATGTAACCTCTTAATTATTTGATGTGTTGTCTCAAATACCACAAAGACCAAGCCGTACGTATGCAGTTATTTTAATTTGTTAATCCATATTATTGTCTTACATTCAAATTTATTGAAGTTTTAAGACTTCAGTTCTCAGTAATGCAAACTTCTAATTACAAGGTTGGTAGGAAATTTTTAACATGAAAACTCTTTTTTCATGAATATGCTTTATATATATATATATAATTATTAAAAGAGTAGTAATTCAAGCCTTTTAAAGACATTTTCAAAATCAAACTTATACTAAAAAGTTGCCACATAGGATTTTACCTTACATAGCATCTCGATAATTTTTCTACAATATTTATATATTAAGTATTAAATAAAAACTCTATATATACAAAGTTATAAATTAAAAAACCAAATCCCATATATTAAGAAAAAACCCGTATACTAGAAATAAAAACATTGCATCCAATTGTTATTATTATATTTCATATTCCGTATAAAAATAATAATACATTTATATGAATATTATAAATCTTGACAGTATATATATTATTTTGATCTAAATAAATCTAAACATAAAATATATATCAAATATCTCTTAGCAACTTCATTTGATTTTTTTTCGTCCTTTTTGAGAAATCCGTCCAACACAATGACTTCTAATCGGTCCACAACAATGTGAAATCTTTACATGGTGATAATTTAATGTAATATCTTGATTGCTATCTATATTTTTTTAAACTTTTGATAAGTAAAATGACTCTTTATTATCAAAAATGAGTTACTATCTTCATATGGATTGGTTTCTAACTCTTTTGGATATATCCTTAATTATGATCGACTTTGAGCTTTTAATTGATGTTTGGTTTGTTGATGCGCGATATGCAGGTTCGTTTCTTTTATAGGTAGTGATTTGTTTTAAAAAAAGACACGAGTTAACAGTTGTTCTTATCCAATACGATGCTAGGAGCAAATACGCAGACACAAGATACCGTCAACCTTGCTCAAACTAATCCTCACGATCCATATAGGAAAGCAATCAATTAAACATTCGCACATCGTGCGGGTAAAAAAACCTAGTATATATATATATATATTCAATCAATAAATTATCCAAGTTGCTCTATATATCTTTTGAAAACAATGGAAGACGATATTGTGTCATAACATGAGATTACATAAACATAACTTTGTTGTCAAGGTTTGATAAGATGTTAGTCTGTGCAAGTGTTTTAATCCGGTTCCCTTTCATTTACATGTACATCACATGCTTTTGCATGGGATATTTCGACATTTTCATGCGTCATGTGATCATGTCCTCATTTGCCATGTATATTTCATGTTGGTACATCTTTTGAAAAGAATCCTATCCCTAGCTAATATTAATAATCATTATCATTATTTAATTGTTACATGAGTAGATCGACTCCATGTGTTATACATTTCTTCAAGCCACAAATAATATTGATATGGCCGGGCTTCTATCTATCTCATTCTCCCGAAGACATCCCAAAAAGGAGCGACCCGGCCATAGCGATTGGGGCAACAAGTCGCCTCTTTGATGAAGAGGTGTCTTTTCAAAAAATCGGTCATAATGATTCATTCACCCGTACAATGAACCACGCCTATGATCCAATGTTAAGTTTATTAAAGGAATAAACATACATGACTCCCAAAATAAATCTAGTATTTATCTGGCCGGCCAGGACTCGTGGGAATTAAATTAAATTGAAAATTTGAAACATAATTAAAGGAATCAAATTAAGCTTCCACTGCAGACTCGCCACCAAAGTTAAGTACGTAAGAAGTAATTAACTTGATATGATCCACACTTGGTATATATATACAGAGGTTGTACGTACCAAAGTGGGGGCAAGAGGGCCGGGGATACTGAACGCCCGCCTCAAAATTGAAATTTTACCATGGATTTTTAAAAGTTTACTGTATATTTTTAGATTTTGTCTTCTTTTGGGTTTGTTTTGCATGAAATTTTTAATTTTTTCTATCTCTTAAATTGCTTTCTAGTACCATCTTTGTATATACACTAGATTTTTATCCCGCGAAAAACGCGGGTGAGTTTTTAAAAATCGATTTTAGTAAATTGATACAAAATTATATTTCAGAGAATAAAATAATTAGTTTAAAAGTTTAATATATTAGATAAAAACCAAGTACTAAAACATACTAATAACATAATTAGTAAATAGGGTAAAAAATGTATATTTATCATCAATATAACTATATAGATTTTTAACCCGCGAAAAACGCGGGTTAATTTAAATAAAATGGTTTATATTTGGTTTGTTATTAATTAACTAAATGTAAGAACAAATAACCCCAAAAATTCCAAATCCGTTATTAGTTAATAAACCATATTATAAATGGTTAAAAAAGGGAGACTCGTACTTTCTATGCAACATACTTTAGATTTCATTTTATGGATGCATGCTATTATGTGGATTTCCTTGGAAAATATCTGGATTTGTTCGTAAAAGATACAAGTCAGGATCCCAGATTTTTTGCTTCTCATTTGGGCACAGCTGAATCAGCATGTGTGTATTCCCCATCAGAAACATATTTGCAAACCATCTATGCTCTCGTGTAGCTTTTAAATTATCTACTACTTCACAGTTTCCCTATGACAATTCCGAATATTTAGCAACAGAACTCGGCTTTAAATACTCGCCACTGACCCCGTTCACTTGTGGGTGCAGTGCCACATAACGTGTAGTTGGTGCCCCCAGAAAATCAAAATTCAAGAACCTTGAAAATGAGTCATTTCCTACAAAATATATCCGGTTTAGTATGTAAAGATCAAGCGATCCAATGCTAACAATAAATAATTGCAGGGGACACCTACGTGCAATGATCTTCTGGTGCCTTGATTCATCACTTATCTTGTCAAATTTGACTTCTTTGACTGCAAACTAATGACCCATATATGACAAGTTATATATTCTCCTTTTTTGTGTTCACATAAGGTATTCTTCATCATCTCGAGTAAAAGATTTGTTTACTGTATATTTTTAGATTTTGTCTTCTTTTGGGTTTGTTTTGCAAGAAGTTTTTAATTTTTTCATTTCTTAAATTGCTTTCTAGTACCGTCTTTGTATATACATATACCCAATTATTTTATTAGACATACACATTAAATTCTGTGAGATATACGCATTGTATCTTGTGAGACGTACGCATTGTATCTTGTGAGAGTGACTGTTACCAATATCTAATCTGTTATTGTACATAATCTTCATATATATCTGCATTTAGAAAATTAAGGATTTAAAGCTAGCGTATGGTTCATAAGTTTGACCAAATGAAAATTGACCATTGTTTAGGTCAAAAACTTTATGCTTTGTTGTCGGGAGAGCAAGTAAGAAAAACACGAGTCATTGCCTTCCTTCGGAAGCAAAAGGTAGATCCGAATTCGTTGACTTTTTCATGCAAAGTTTGTTGACTTTTCCTGTTTTGTCATTTACTCCGTAATAAATTTGTACACTTAATTAATTTGGTTCGTTGACAATGGTTTACAAATTGTCTTCATAAATATCAAAATAATAATAATAATAGTTAAATAATTGTAATATAATAATACATTTCATCCATTTTGGTCATTAATTTTCAATTAGGAATAAGTTGACCACGTACACAAACATAGGTGCTCGGTAAGAATTTTTGGTGAAATATCTTTGTCATTGTTCAAGTAAGTAAGTCAAACGTTCCCTTTGATAATAATAAGATTATATATATAGTATACTCGTAAATCGTAACTATTTCTTTTACTCTAAGTGATGAAAATAGTACAACTGGCGGATATAAGATCGAACCTTACCTATCCACGATAAATTACTTTTCAAATAAGATCCATCTTGAATTTAAATAATACGAGGAACTAAATAAGATTGTGGAAGCGTGGAACGACCTTAATTTCATGGGCGTGGCGGTCACGCTGAAGTCACCACACGGCCTATCACGTACACCGAAAAAAAAAAGAGAATGGATAGGACCATGTTGGTATGGCTGTAATGTTATTCGTTCGTTTAAGAATTGACCATAAACGATTTGTTGATCGAACATTCAGTGTTTTTTTTTATGTAAGATCGAAATCTAGAATGATCATTAGAGAACCGCAACAACATTTTGACTACCACGTACATAGAATATATATATATTAATATATATGCTATCCGTGCTAAATAATTAAGCACAAGACCTAAAATACCGTTAAAGTAAAAAAATAAAATGTTTGACAGGTGCTGGTAGAATTCCACGTAGTCTGTTAGCCGCATAAGCATATACTTCCCAACAAATTCAATTTAATTTATATAATACGAGGGATAGTGTCCGTGTGTGCGGCGGTGAGAAGGTGACGATGATATATAGGTCAAGTCATAAAGCATGATAGCCAAAATGCCTTAACCGTTAGGGCTCTGTCTTCGGATTTAAAAATTAGTCAAAAGTATATCGAATATCACATCTCTAATGAATTAGCATAAAATTTTAAGAACACCCATACTATTTTTATAATTTATCGATTTACAGTTTTTGAGATAAAAGATGTTGAATGAATTAGAGGAATAAAATGATTTATGGAGAATAGAGAAAAAAATGAGTGGTTGAGATTTGAGGAGAGGGAAAAATAAATAGTTGAGATTTAAAGGTATTATAGGTATATTAGGTAGAGATGTTTAAATTAAGAGAAAATGTTACAAATAGTCCCTCTGGTTTGTCAAATTCGCATTTTGCCCCTTATGCTTTTTTTCGGTTGCAAATGATCCCTTGAGTTTTCATTTTCGTTGACAGAAGTCCCTGACACTAACTTCTGTTAATTTTGGCCGTTAAATCCACCATGTGCATTTCATGTGAGGGTATCATCGTCCTTTTAACAACCTTAGGGACTATTTGTGATAATATTTATTTAATTTATACTTTGCATCAATATATATATATATATATATATATATATATATATATATGTGAGGGTATAATCGTCCTTGTTTTTTTTTGGGGGGGTTTAATTATCTGGTAAGAAAAGATAGAAATTTGATGGAGATATTGATAAATACATGTGTGTATATATTATATATATATATATATATTGATGCAGAGTATAAATTAAATAAATATTATCACAAATAGTCCCTAAGGTTGTTAAAAGGACGATTATACCCTCACATGAAATGCATATGGCGGATTTAACGGCTAAAATTAACAGAAGTTAGTGTTAGGGACTTCTGGCAACGAAAATTAAAACTCAAAGGACCATTTGCAACGGAAAAAAAACACAGGGGACAAAATGCGAATATGACAAACCAGAGGGACCATTTGTGACATTTTCTCTTAAATTAATGAATAGATAAGAAAGGTAATTTAGGTAATTGAATTACTTAATTGAGATTTGAAAAAATGGAAAAATGCTTTATAAGATAGTATTAGATATGTCATGATCTGAATTGACCAACATATATAACAAGCTTAATACTTGGTCGGTGACCGGGTTAATAGCTTAACTTATATATGTATCACACTACATTAAATTATACGTCTTATAATATATCAAGATAAAGTTTAGTATGAAATCGAAGATAATGTTAAAACAACTCTTAACACTTCGAGTTTGATATGCGTATTCATTATATCGATACTCGACCCGGCCTGAAATTTAACCTGAAATCGACCAATACATAAATTAAAAGTTCTCAAGGTTCTTACAAAAAAATTAGTTTTCAAAATAAGGGTCCCCTCTATCTCCAAATCTCCACTCCTTTATAAAGCAAAATGACACTTTTTATTTTTATTAATTTATGTCTTTAAATTACCAAAATTGCCTTTGATATTTATTTTAATAACTAACAATTTAAGCCTTATTTTTTAAATATTTCACTATCACCTTTACATCAATCTACACCATTTGAGACTTGACACCGCCTCCACCAGAAATAATATCGTCACCGACAATACTAGACCGTCGTGCCCACTACCGCCGCCGCATTATGCGAGTACCATGCTCATATATATAAAAGAAGAACCTTAATTTCATAATGGACAAGTTTAGACCCTAAAATGAAACTCAACTTATATTTAAAACCATCAAATCAATATGTTGATGTCATATATCTTTTATAACTTTTTTAGATTTAATTTCAAATACATTAATTTAAATATGATCATTAGTTATGGAAAGTGATTTCCTACATTCTATAATTATTGGAAGTAATTAATTTAATATATGTGTGTGTATATATATACTAGCGTTGTACCCGCGCAATGCAGCGGAGAATAAGAAAAAAACGCCGGTGGTTTGTGGGGCGGTGGCGATAAAAAAGAAAAAAATAAGCCGGCGGCAGTGGATGGTGGTTTGATGGTAGTTTTTGGGGCGGTGGTGGATGGTGTTTATGGGGAGAGAAAATCAGAGAAGGGGGGAGGGAGAGAAAATCGGAAATCGGATGAACGTATGTATGTGTAATGAGCGTGATGGAGAAAAAATAGGATAATGTAAATTAGGAGGACATAAAAGACATTTTAAAGGTAGATGTATTAAAATGGGTGGATTAGTTTGCTTATTAATGAAGTATAGATATATATGTGTATGTGTGCAAAGTAATTCTAAACTTTGTATTATTTCTTAACATCACTTTTTTTGTTTTTTTTTTTAAATTTTTGTCATCAAATTATGATTTATATAAATGTTTTATCATAAAATGTACTAAATATCAGTTATAGCTATAAGTATTTAATTTTACATCGTTAATATCTTATGATATTTAAATATAAGATATTTTTGATTTGTATATAGTGTCTATAATTATAAAAATAATAACATCACTGTTTTTTAACATATTTTATTTGATGTTGTTAAATTAAAATTATATAAATATAATATGAAGATTAGGTATTTGGATAATTGATCAGTAGAATCATTGTTCCCTTTGTTTATATATATATATATATATATATATATATCATGCAATTATTGTTTTTACATATATTTTCACTCATTAAATTATATGTAAAAAAATGTAGCATTATTGTTTTTCAATACTTTTTATGTACAATTTGTCAATAGAATATACCATAAAATATCATTATTTTATTAGTTATATAAGTTTAACCACGTATTACGCTGGATATAATCTAGTACTATCGAAAAAAACAAACCACCATTTTTTTCCCTTGAAAATTCTACTTCAAAAAAACCAAAAGTGTCATTCTCCTTTATTCATTAATTTAAACATCTCCATCTAATATATCTAAAATACCCTTAATGAAATAATTTACAGTATAGATCCCCCAACACTTAAAATAACTACAATACTATATCACCTTTAACATCAACTACTCTTGCATTCACCAACATCGTCGCCCCAATTACCGTTCTCACTGTCGTCCTCACTGTCACCCCCACCACCGTCACCCCCACCACCTCTACCATCACTAGCCCCACCACCATCGCATTGCACGATCTTAAGTCTAGGTTATTAAGTTAAAACAATTAAGTTTATTCAAATTAGCTTTATCATATGTACAAACCAACATTTCAACATCTATTTTTAATTTTATATTTATGTTTAAAGAATTTTACATATAAAACTTAAATAATTTATAATTTATATTGACAATAAGTATAATTGACTTACTATATATGTTACACAAATATTTATATATAACAATAAACACATTAATAATTAATAATAATAATAATAATAATAATTATACTCATAAAAATCTAATTTAATAAAGAAAACAAAAATAAATGTAACAAATTTTTCCAAAAACACTAAGCCATCAAGAACATAAAAAGCACCAAATAGAATTCATTATGAGAAAATCGATCTAAATTTCGAAAATTTAACTTTTAAAGGTTGACAGTTAATTTGGATGAACAAGATTGGAAGTTAATTTTATTTTCAATGTTTAGGATTAGGAGTTGATTTGATTTTTTTTTTTTTATTTCAACTTTACCGGTAATAAAATTAAAAGTCAAAATTTCCAAATTAAGATTGATTATCTCATAATGATTTTTATTTGGTGTTTTTTATGTTCTTGCTACAAAACTCAAGTCATAATTGTGGCTTTTGAAAAAATTTGTTACATTTATTTTTGTTTTCTTTATTAAGTTATTTTTTTATGAGTATTAATAATACTTATATATAATTGACTTACCAAATATGTTACACAAATATTTACATACAACAATAAACACATTAATAATAATTATTAATAATAATAATAATAATAATAATAATAATAATAATAATAACTAAAATATTCATAAAAATAACTTAGTAAAGGAAACAAAAATAAATGTAACAAATCTTTTCAAAAGCCACAGTTATGACTTGAGTTTTGCTAGTAAGAATCAAACTAAATTTGGAAATTTTGACTTTTAATTTTACTTTTAAAATTTTTTTTGTAATTTGGATGGTTAAAATTGGAAGTTAATCTTATTTTCTATGGTTAGGATTAGGAGTTCATTTGTGAGGGTAACAACACTTCAACAGATTATATTTTCCCAAAGTTAGTTAACTAGTTTCTTAATATCTCCAATTAATTAGCTAACAATTACGTGCATCATTTGTATTTAAACAAATTAAGTTATATAATAACTTCCTCTTCTCTTTATTTATACATCGATCATTAGCGATTAATGCTTTGTTTTATAATTAACAACATCCCATGAAAGGGTATGTAAAATAAAGAAGCAAATTTGACAGTTGATAAATGCATAAACGTACGTTAAATGCAATTCTCTGCACATGAAATAACCCCTCATAAGGAAAAAAAAAAATCAAGAAACTCATGAAATAACCCCTCATAAGTAAAAAAATCCAATTACAAATGGATGCGCGCACACGCTTAGTTTCTTCTAGTCTTGAATCGATCGATCGTCTCTCTAGCTAGATTACCTACTACTGTTCTTCCCCGACCTTGTGGTTGGAAAAGACAGCGAAAAAACCCACTTGGGGAGTGACTTTGTTTTTCTTGGATTATTTCCATTTATCAACCGGCCGCTGCGAATGTGATTGTTTTTCTTGGCCATTATTGAGTCTACAAACGAATGCAAACGTTGCATGGCCAGCAATAAGGTTTCTTTGGACATGTTGGCAAAGCAAACCCTAAACCAACCCGGTTCGCTACAATGGCACGATGAACCGGGCGATATGTTGAGCCCGACATCATACACAATCTTCTTCCATAGCTCCATTTCACCTTCAAAAGTTTGTGAACTCAAAAGACCTCTCATATCAACCCAACTAAATAAACCGGCATTACTCTTTAGACATCTAATCCCGGTTTTTAGTAAGGCCTTTTCGAGGATTTCATGTCTATGTTTTAGTCTTTTACGATTCTCCGTTAGATAGTTTCTTGTGAAGTTTTTATCAGAGAGGATTTCTGATAGTAAGTGTTGAGTTTGGGATGATATTAATCCAAAACTCGACATTTTTGTCGCAGCTGAGACCACAAGGTTATCATTGGAGTAAATAGCCCCAATTCGAAAGCCTGGTAGCCCGAGATCTTTTGAGAGACTATAAACAATGTGAACCCTCTTCCCGATATCCGTATTCATTAGACTCTTGTTCTTTAAGACCTCCATAATGCTAACGAATCCGGGAGAGCTAAAAACCGTGCCAGAATAGATTTCATCACTAATGAGATGGATGGTTTTTGAGGATATAAAGTTAACGAGAAGTTCGAGTTCATGGATGCTTAGTGAGGTTCCTAATGGATTTGAAGGGTTTGTGACTAAAACACCTTTCACTTTAAGGTTTTGTTTTTGTGCTTGTTGGTATGCATCTTCTAGGGCTGCTTCGGTGATTCGAAAACCATTTGAGCTCGAGCAATGAATCGGTACTATCTCAGCACCGGTTCGCCACTTGAGGTCTCTATCGAACCCCGGATAATAGGGTGTGGGAAGGAGGAAAGCATCCCCAGGGTCTGCTAGGCAAAACATTAGAGTTTCATTGGCTGAGGTTGCTCCGGCAGTCAGTACGAGGTTGTTTGGATCGAAAATTACTTTGTTTTCTCTAATCTCCGACATGAACTCGGCTAATGCCTGTAAAATAAAAACACATATATAAGAGTTAATACTTGATATATAGTATCAAATATATATAGTATATATAAGAGATGTACTAAATGTGGACCAGGCTGATATATAAAAATATTGATTGGAAATTACTAGCCATGCATATAACTTACTTTTTTGAAAGCAGGAAGACCATGGTAATCTTGGAAAAGAGCAAGTTCTTTAAAAATGGAATGATTCTGGGTAGTGAAACCAGCCGAGTTAGGATTCTTGTTGAGCCATGATTCAAGAAGGTCGAAGGAGAGCTGATTCTCGGCTAGGCCCATTTGTATAATACCATTAGGATTGGTAATCGGGTCATAAGGATTCTTCTCATATTCCTCCCATCCAAGGAAATAGGATGAATCTTGACCATGTGAGTTACATGTGGCCTTTGAAGACAACATTTTAATTGATTTGTGTGTGTGTGTGTTTTTGTGAGAAAAGGTATGTGTTTGTGAAAATGAAGGAGGAGGAGGAAATTTCAAGTGTGAAATATTTGGATTGAGTGTAGAGTTTGAGAAGCTCTATATATAGAGAGAGAGCCATAGAGGAAAATGAAAGAAGATGTATACATAGCTGGAAATATACATATAATTAATAGTATAAGAATGCCACGTCAGATCATTTGACCTGGGATTTGTAGGCGGATATTAAACACCACCCAAGTGTTTCATTTTACTACATGTTGTCTAAAAGAATATTAAAATATTAACCCACACGCTTCACGATTATTAATCCAAGTGTCTCAAGTAATCTTTCAGTAGTGCATCCCGAACTAGTTTTAAGAAAGAATAGTTAAAAATTTGACGACAATAGCTTCACTTCATTATGTCATCATCACATACTTTTAACATAATCTTAATTTGATTATATATATATATATATATAAGTCTTATATGTGATATGTATCCTACATTTTTGGTTAACATAAACTGGTAATCTAATTTCTTTTCAACGTTTTTACTAAGAAAAATCAACAAGCAATAAAATATTTATCATTTAACGGTACTTCGTGACATACCAAAAACTTCTGGTCGTCTCATAATTATCTTTTTGTTCTTGTAGTCTATCTTTTTGTTGTTTTAATAAATGAATTCCCAGTCGAACAAATCAATTCAATGACTTAATTGTCACCCTTCCCACCACATGTGGTCGCCCTGTTAACACCCTTCGCAACCTCTACAGTAAAAACTATGCTCTCACATCTGCCAGCGCCATCCTAATGGAAATTGCACTGTTGAGACATCAAACGGTAATCTCCCTGTCCAACTTCCACAGTTTCGTAGCGCAATTGTCAATGTTTTTGGTTAACATAAACTGGTAATCTAATTTCTTTTCAACGTTTTTACTGAAAAAAATCAACTAGCAATAAAATATTTGTCGTTTAGCGGTACTTCGTGACATACCAAAAACTTCTGGTCGTCTCATAATTATCTTTTTATTCTTGTAGTCTATATTAGGTGAAACCTTTATACATATTAAAACTAGTAGACTCTAGTATTGTGCCTTTCTTCAAATTAAAGTTAAACAATTAATGACGAGCATCATGTTGGAATAAACATGATTCGATTCGAGTGATAAAACATCCCCAATTGTCCTGTGGAACCTGTAAGAGCATTAAAGCATAATTGCTATTGATTTCGGGTTCCCATAACAAGGTGATTGAGTAATAATGGGATGAGTAATTCGGCTGGAACATGATGCACGAATTTGAGATGAATACACACACGAATTTTAGGGTTTATTATGTGTTGGGATTAACCTTAACTTAGGGTTAATTACCCTCTATTTATAATGAGAGTAATTATACATTCAACCCTTTAGTATTTACACATTCAATCCTTCTGGTGTTTAATGTGTGTATCATTAGTCCTCTTAGTTACAATCACCTAATGGGAAACCCTATACTACGTCTCTAAGAGTAAATACGTCCATCATATATTTACATAGACATAGGGATTTCAGTTATTGTCAATTATCATATCAGGAATGATACATGATCAGTGACGATCACACTAACGTGATTCCAACACATCATAGACCATCTTCTAATTGATCTGTAATGTTATTTGTTATTACGATATATTTTACTTTATATTTTTGTGAAAGTCAACTTAACAATTCAAACCAATTTCTCACATGTTACAAAAAATGTTCTATCATGAGACTTAAACTCATAATCTACAAATGGACAAGTTATTGCGCTCATAACACGTAAACCAAGACTCTAAAGATATTAAAACAAAATTTTTTTTTTCCTTTTTTTTTAAGGTACGTAACACACTAGCTAGTTGATACTATATAGGGGTGAGCAAAAACCGAACCAGAAAATCAAAAATCAAAAAAACCCGACAAATCCGAACCGAAAAAACCAAAAACCGAACGAAATTCATTGGTTTGGTTTTTGTTTTCTAAAACCGAACGGATCGGTTTGGGTTTCGGTTTCATATGCTAAAAAATCAATCAAAAACCGAACCAAACCGAATCAATTATATATTAATTATTTAATATTTATGTCATATTACATTTATAATTATTACTTATAATTTGTAAATATGTTAATATATTTAAACTTTTTGTCTTTTTAGTATACAAATCTATATAAATTGTATGTTTTAGATGAAAACGTACAAGAAAATCAATTCGTTTAATAAAAGTTATATCAATTTTAACACCTAAAAAATATAATTAGTCGATAAAAAACATCTTTATATTTTAATTTCTATATCATAATATTTTTTTTTGTTAACAACTGAAAATTAAATTTATAACATAATAAACAAAAAAGTTTTAAAAAAAAATTATAATAGAAACCGAACAAAAACCGAAACCGATCCAAACCGAACCAAAAAACCGATAAACCGAACAAAAACCGAATCCAATGGATTGGGTTTTCTAAAAACCGAATGGATCGGTTATGGTTTCGGTTTTAGCAAAAAACCAATCCATACTCACCCCTAATACTATATATGTAAGTATCCTGATAAGTACTCTGTATATATTCGCGTATAATAATACTAATTACGATCGATGATTCAAAAACCTTTAAGTACGTTATATTCAATATTTAATGATGATTCAAATGTACATGTTTTGTCAAGTCAAAAAGTTAGACTTGATATTGATTTCCAAGATTGTATATAAAAATTCAACAAGTAAGCTGTAATATTCTGATTCTTTCATTTCCTTTTCGTCCATATCTAACATGGAAATTATCAAGAAGTTACGTCAAATAGTAATTTAATATAAAACACAGTTGTGCTCACACTTTGTCACTATCTTGCTTCGTTTGCAAGTCTAAAACTAAACAAAAATACTAATAAAATTTTAGAATATAAATTTTGGTAGCGCACACTGTGTGTGTACGTGTGAGTGTTTTTAGCGTGGGGACTGGGGCGGGTTGCTGAAAGTCTATTTCCCGACAAGAAATCCCGAAGCAAAAGGTGAACCCTCAAAGACCATGCATGCCATGCCCCGTCACCATGCGATGGTCCACCTGTCTCCCGTCCCACTCTATGGACCATTTCTCTCCACATGTCGGCCATTTCTCACCCTCGCTAAATTCTTGAGTTCAAATAAATATACAACGTGATCAGTTAGCCAATTTCTTTTTTAACTGTAAATTTGGATTACTGACAGACCCTTAAAGTATTATCGTGTCATCATGGTGCCACCCATGTCCCAAATAGACAATATATAGTGCTAGTTAAGGATGAGCATATGACTCGAAAATCCGAGACCCAATCCCGACCTGTCCGATTAGATTTTGTTGCATTGTCGGGTTTTGGGACGGACGGACGACCGAGTTTTGACATAAAAACTTCATTTTGTGAATCCAATGATGCATCCAACAAAAAATGTGATTTTTCCGATTTTGACGAATTAATTTATTGTTAAACATTTAAGAAATACTAATTAATTATGCACTATGTTAGTTTGATTAACTTAATTTTAATGTATCAAAATGATGTTTTTAAGTGTTCTCACCGTTTTTATTTTAAAAGTGTTATTATCGGAGTATTACCTATATATATATATAGAGAGAGAGAGAGCGCTCGAGAGAGTTTTCTTATTTTGATCACCATTTTTTTGTAAAAACAATGAGAACTATTAAATTATATATTTGTTCACATGTTTTTTTTATTCATTCACACGTGAAATGATATAAAAATATATGTTGTAGAAGAAACTTTTTAAAGAAACTTTCAAAGTAACCTTTTATGAACTTGTGAACAAATTTGTTCACGTTTTTTATTCACATGTGACAATCGGCTATATATAAGGTTTTGAAAATAAAAAAATTCTTCTGTAACATATATTATTATAACGTTTCACATGTGAATGGGCAAAAAAAAAATGTGATGCAATACGAAATTTAGGAGTTCTCACGTTTTTTACCAAAAAAATGGGTTTTCAAAATAAGGATCTCATATATATGTGTGTGTGTGTGTGTATGTGTGTGTGTTTCGTAAATCTCCGTGTAACCAATTTATCATGATCTGAGGCGGAGCTCATACGGCTAAGGCATTTGACATTTTGACTATCATACTTTATGACATATCAACTTCTATGACCTATCACACTCTATGAGATATCACACTTTATGAACTAGCTATCACCCCCACCATCTCACCGCCGCAACGCGCGAGTAGTTAATCTCATTATTTTAAAATTAAAAAGGTAAGTGTGAATAAACTATTGGGTTTAATTCAAGTGTACAAAGTAAGAAAACAATATATATAGTATGAGAAGTAAACCGTTCCAAGATATTAAGGCCGGGTCTTCTTAGCTTTTTGTTAACAAATCATATCTGTGCTTCTCTTTTTGTGTCAAAGTGTTTATTAGTTTAAGCATAAAACAAGCCAAACAGCTCACTGTGTTTTCTGATGGGTGTTTTGGTTTCATCTTTGTGAACCTACGTAGAAATTAACAAGTTTTTAATTAGGACCCGGCCATTATTGGCTCTTTTTCTGATCAACTTCTAATTGATTTCATCGTATCTTTATTTTACTTTCGCTAACATCGTTTCCTTAGTATTTTTGATTTCATATGGTGTGTCTAGAAAGTAGAAATATTCCCATACCATATACTCAATTGATTAGCTTATATTAGTGTGGTCAATGTTAAGTTAGCTCATTTGTTAGATGAAATTGTCTTTGAAGGTGAAGTGCACATGGTAGGGGTGTATGTTTTCTTGTTATGGTTCGGTTTTGACTTAATCTCAAATCAAAGCGTCAATTCCGGTTTAAACATATATCAAACTATACCAGACCAATTGTGTTGTCAAACTGGACCAAACCAAACCCTATGAGCCAACTCGGTTTGGTCGGTTTGACGGTTTCAAATTTCTTTTCTATTTTCTTTTATATAATGTGTGTGAAATATTTTTACATAGCTACTGATTTTTTAAAACCATACTTAAGATACCAAATATCCAAAGTGATATATTTATATAGTTAATAAGTTTGTAAATCCATTACCCAAAGTCTAAAAGGATGTTAATATTTTCTTTCACTTGCTAGCGTAGTGGTTGGACACCCGGATTTTATAACAAGGGGCATATGTTCGAATCTCATCTCGAGCATTGTTATTAGCCAATATTCTTGACGTGCGAGTTGAATTTATTGGGTGGGGCGGGCGGGGAGGGGATCGGGTAGGCCCTCTGTATCCAGTCCAGATAACCATGGTCTTGCCCTTATTCGATGTTCTAAAAATTTTTTTTTTAAAAAAGGATGTTAAAAATGTAAAGTACTTGTTACTAAAGTTTGTAAATGTTATATAAAATACCCATAGAATGTACTCAGTAACTTTAATATATATTTTTTGTCCGGTTCGATTTTGACTGTTAGTTCTTTGTTCAAACTGTAACCAAACTAAGAAACTCGATTTTAAAAACTTAAACTGTCATACTAGACTTTAATAACTCAATCTGAACAAACTAATCCAAATTTTCCGGTTTGGTCAAGTTTTGACGGTTTGACGAACACCCCTAGCACATGGTTCAATTTTTAATCTTTAACATGAGGTAGTTTAAAATTAGTTGATATACATTAAAAATAAAATAGATTTACCGAAAAATATACTCGTATTTTTTTTAAACGTTCGTGTCACGGGACGGCTAGCCGTTACATCCAAATGGGCAGGCAGTCACTAGCGACTGATCGACGAAGTCAGGGAACCACAGGGAGGGAAAACCACACCAGTTTAGCCGCTACAGAAGGCACGGAACTAAATTGGGGGAAAACCTTGTGGTGGTATTTGATGGAGAGATTTCAATGGGATACTGGTTGTGCAGCCTGCGAATATCGAAACCAATGCGGTTCCAGGGATCGGGGATTCCCTCCAATCTATACCTTTACAAACCTTGTTTGCTCGGATTCGAATCTTGGTCTCCCAAGGCCTAAACTTCATTGCAAGACGGGGATGTCCACTGCGCTATTAAGGCGGGGACTATACTCGTATTATTTTTTAAAGTTTGTGTGCATTGCATTATTTAAAAGTAATATTTAATTCAATAATAACTATGCAATATATACGCTAATAGGAAATTATCATGTCAACAAAAATATGTCAAAAGCATTTCATTTTTATATTAATTCAAATTTTATTTTATGTATTTTGTTTAATCTTTTTGGACAGCAATTTAAGCTTATTTTTTTGTAAAGTTTATGTATTGGTCGGTCTCAACTTTGAAATAAACAGATATATATATAACATAATGAATAGAACATAATCATCTATGTGTATATACGACAAACATGGACCATTTCCTGTAGGGTCTTACAAATTTTACAAGTGGCTTCATATTTTTTACTCGTTACCTAAACTATTGACGAGGTGTAGGTGATATATCTTACATTTTTCAATTTTCATGCTCATCTATTGTATGTACTTCAATATTAGGAAGTATGGTTAAAGTTATTGTTGAACTAACCTAGAATACGACAGAACCCAAAACTAAAGCAGGGCTAAATCACTAAACGTACATCCATTAATTTACTCTTAAACTTAATTCGATCAAGTAAGAAAATCCATAATCTTTAGAACTTTTTTATAATCTGAAAAATATTAAGATGCAGAAAGCTTAAAAATACTCTAACTTAACATTCAAATGTTAATTAGATAAAAGATCAATTAGCCAGGTATATTTTCTTTCATTTAATTTTGGCAATGTCAATTATTTACAATTTAAGCAAAGTAAACCATATATATTTCTAAACTTTTATATTAGAAAATTGTGAAATACCATATTTACAAGATTTTAGGCCCGTATCTAATACACGGGGCTTACGGAGTAATCGATATTGGATGTTAATTTATCATAGTTTAAAATTTAATATACTAATTTGAGTAATATAAACTTTATATATCAACACTTTGAGTTTTATGTTGAAATATTTTTTAAAAATATATTCATCGAAACTGTGACATATTTAACGATATTTGATTATTGCAAAATATAATGTGTCCATCAAAGTTGTAAATTGTGACATACTTAGAGATATTTGAACATTAAAAATCATAATATTTTACTATCATTGTATTTGCTTTATTGTTAAACATGGTGTATTACATTCTAATTTTACAATATTGGAAATGATATCTTAATTTTAGATAAAAATATCTTAAATATTTCAATTAGAATACAACAATGTTAGTCAAACATGTTTTTCTTATAGTAAATTATATTTTTAAATGCTTCATAACAATTACCAAAAAACACTTCAATAAGAAATAATAGTAATATTACTCTTAAAACCTTAATATATTTGCATTAAATTTTATCTATTTTTTAATTAGTTAATTTTATATTTATATGATAAAATATATTATTGGATATATAATATTTATTATTATATTGGATAAATATCAGTTATTATGTTATCGGATATATTCATATATATTAGCTATTTATGTATTTATTATATTAAAATTATTGGGTAAAAAGTGTAAACTTGTGATGGAAAACAAAAAAGGTTAAATTAAAGTCAAAATTGAAAACAAAAGTCAACTTTAAGAAATCAAAAGCTATGATTGGTCAATTAGTTATTAAAGCAACTTTGCTTTAATATAATAAAAGATTACTCATAGTCATACAACTTAATTATTTCGTTATACATAATTAAAAAACTAATTTATTAGATTTTGAAGGTGAATTTCGCTTGAAACTTCATGTCGCGATTCGACAGCGAAAGTTCTAGCATACGTTGTCTTAACCGGGTCCACGCTAGAGAGCTCCCTCGAAGTAGAAATGCTTATTTCAAATACCCAATGGGGGAAACCCCCTACTAATCCGCCCGAAGGCACGACGATTAATAGGGGTAAATCCTGTCCTCTCATACTTGAACTTGGGTATACCCAAGTCAAGTCGTCATAGAAAGACTACCTATATCTCAAAATTGGTGGAATGGAGATTCGTACCTGAGACTCCAAAGTACACCACCAACTTATCATTGATAACTAATTAACTTATTAGATAACCAACCAAAAGTTTAACAAAATTAAATTTAGAAATTACGTAAAACCTTATGTCATCGTAATTTGAACCGTAGCCAATGATTACTTTTCTGACATGACATGTTTAACAACGCACCATATAACGTGAAAATCGTGCTAGCCAGTTTGGTAAGAGAGAACATATAAAAAAGGAAAAATGTTAGTTAAAGCATACAGTATTTATTTTAAGTAAAGCAGGGAGTGATTATGTAAAATTCAGGAGGAGTTTATGTAAAATTCAAGGGGGTTATGTATGTTTACTAAATTCAAAGGTTTAATATGTAACTTTTTTTAATGTGGCAGTACCTAAGCTTAGGTAAAGTCTGCAGTACGGATCATTTTCCCATAAAAAAAAAACATAAAAGACCAGTTTTTTAAGAATTTTAACTGTTTAACTATGATTTTATATGTAACAAATTGTAATATCATTAAGGATCAAGCTAATGAACAGTGTCACTTGAAATGAACAGGGCCTTCGTTACGTGATTTTGTTCTATTGCCATTTTAACTTTGCATCACTATTCAGATTTCCTATATCGGATCTCATCCGGGGTTTCATTTCTGGTTTTTATTGTTTTTTCGCATAACTTTTTTGCTTTTGTTTTTTTCTTTTGTTGATTCATCTTATACTCTACATCATTATTTGGACCAAGCAAATGAACAACGGCACTTATTACATCATTTCAAGTGTCATATCTCATATGTAACACTTTGATTTTTTGACAAGAAACGACCCTTTATTTTCTTCAAAGTACAAGATAACTAGTTTGGTTTCATTACTTATGGTCTTTTAGTATGTGTACTTATAAAGATGTACATGTTGATGCGAAAACCAATAAAAATGTTGCTACAATAATACTTAGTTTAAAGTCTGAACATTAAGTTTTTAATATACAAAAAGTCAAAAAAATAATACTATTGAGTAACCTCTGTCTTACCAAAATGTGCCGAGGTGGAGGATGTAAGGAACCGATTTATCAAAAAATATCGATGAAAATAACTGAATGAACAATTTAGCACATAATTTTCTCTATTATGTCTCAATTATTATTGTACAATAATAATTTGTGTGGTATTTATGTGGTTCACTAGACCAAGCCAAGTGGTCAGGAAGTTTGGTTGGGTTTTAGACGCTTTAGATGGTTAGGTGTTTCATGGAGGGTGGAATTTACCACCAAAGGTGGGGCCAAGTTTATATAGTTATTTACGTGGTTCACTAGACCAGACGAAGTGGAAAAGGATGTTTGGTTGGGTTTCAGACGCTCGGTTGGGTTTTGGAAGCTTTAGATGGTTAGTTGTCTCATGCAGGGTCAAACTTACCACCAAAAGTAGGCCCAAGCTGTCTATCTTGTTCCACCAACTACCAGTAACATTTTCCATAAAGGAATTATTGGTGGGTTATGAAACCCAAGTGAGGAATATAAATATAATGGGTGATGTTATTGAAGGTGTCAAGGTGATGAGGTGAATTTGTTTATGAATAAGTCCGGTTCTTATACGTGCGTCTACCGGCGTCCGAAGCACACGCCATTAGCACGGCTGTGTTTTGGCTCACGTCCAAGACGTTTCTCTCTCATTCAGACGTGCGTTTTGTGGGATACATGTGGGGTCCATCAGTCGAACGTGGCCAAAAATAAAAAGAAAAAAATCAACAATATAGCCGTTGATTTTGAATTCGAAAGGAACGCTCCTCCATTTTTTTATTTTTTATTTTTTTTGTTTTCCTATTTAAACCATCACCAATTTCATATCTTTCACCACCATTTCATATTTATCACTCATTTTTCTCACAATAATTCATATTTCTTCATATTTGTTTATCTCAAGAATCCATTCATCATGCCTAAAAGGACCAACAAAAACCAAAATCAAAACACAAACCAAAACCTAAATCAAAACCCACTCCAATACCAATACCAAAACACTATCGATGAATTTGACGCGTTGCTGGTGGGATCTCCCTCGTCCATGTCGTCGTCTAATATGATGGGGGCATCTAGTAGCTCGGGTGCTATGAACCAATCATATACGCAGTTGTTGCAATCGCCATTCTTGAACGAACAGTTTCAGCAGTTCATGTTACTTCAACAATTTAATCAATTTCAAGCTATAAATCCACAATTCCCCCAATTCCAGAGGCCTGTAGGTGAAACTTCGTCTCAACCGGCACGAACTAGTGTCGCCTCTGTCGAGGAAGAAGTGGAAGAAGTTCCCACCCTGCCCAAACGGTTGACGAAAAAAGGGGTTGCTGTAGCGGAAATGGCGAAGTGGTCACTCAGGAGGCGGTTTTGTTGGCTGAGGCGTGGACAAATGCTTCACAAGACTCGGTTGTGAAGATAATACAAGACGAGACTATGTCTTGGGCCAAAGTGATAGAATAGTTCAACAATAACCGGCCAGCGGGGGAACGCAACAAAATCCAACTACAAGGCAAATGGAACAAGATCAAGAGAACCACCAAGCAGTTTGGAACAATCTTGAAGAGATTGCAAGATCAAGGCCGCCAGAGCGGTGCAGATGACAGAAAAGTGTATAAGTCTGCTCATGAAATCTATGTAGAGAATCATGGGCCAACCCGATTTCCATTTGAGGAGTGTTACGATGTGCAGAAAGATTGTCCCGCATATTGGCAAGACCATGGTATTGCCAAAAGAACTGCAGCTGATTTCGTTGATTTGGGTGAGGATGAGGGACACGTTCGGGCTGGTCCGAGTGTGGAACCAGATGTGGCTTTGAACCAGTTGTTTAAAGACGACCCAATTAGGAAACCACCGGGTCCTAATGTTAGTCGGAAAATGTCTAGTGGCTCAGATGCGACTTCTAGTCGTGGTGGTTCGAGTGGGTCAGAACAGGCCTTGGGCAAGCTTGATCAAATGCTCATGATGCAACAAGAGCAGATGTTAAATATTGAGGAGGATAGGAGGAGAATAGAGGAGGAGCGTAAGATGAGACAGGATGACCGCTTCCGAAAGCAGGTCAGGGCGGCGTTTAAGCTTCTGCAACAGCCAATTCCGACCGGCATAGACGAACACGAGTTAGAGCAGATCCGGAGTACGCGCAAAAACCTCATGGATAAGTACGAGCCATATTTTAAGGATATCTAATTGTAGTTTGAGTTTTCCGATTAAATGTGTTTTAATTATTAGATTTAATATGTGTTTTTAGGATGTAATGTTTAATTTCTAAGTATTGTTTTGAGTTTATGAATAAAAATGTGTTTGTCTTAAAAAATTGAATGTGTTTTTTTTATTTTTTGTAAAGAAAATGAAATAATAAAATAATTAATTAATAGTGGAAAAAGTGGGGAATAAGGAGGGAGGTGTTTTTGAGTGTTCTAGGACAGAGAAAGCTGATGAATAGTGTAAGAAGTGGGGAGGAAGTAGTATGTATAAGGAGTGGCCTAACTTTAATCTTTATAAAAAACTATTTTATAATAAAAAAATGTATATATTTTACAAATTTGTATGACATAACTATGTATTGTATATATTTTTGTATAAAGTAAAAAAGAATTACGTAGGAATCATCTCTTATTACTTTCAGATGTGAGAGTATATTTTACGATATTAAGCATGGATTTTTTTATATATGCACACGATGCGATGAAATGGTGATGGCGACGGCGGTAGGTGGTGGTTGTGGAGATCGAGATTGGTGGTGGCGGTATCAACGAGTAGTATATGTTATTGATTGTAAAGATAATTGATGTAAAAAATGAGTTTATTAAGGGTACGTATGTTTGGTAGACTGTGTATATTAATTGTTACTCGTATATGTGTTGATTGTACAAAAGGTATGCTTGGTTTTCAAATATTTGTTACCTGAGAAACATAATAAAATGCTTTATATAATGTTGTTATATTATTGTTGGAAGAATTTAGAATTAGAATTGAAATATGAAAAAAAGATGAATGTTATGACAAACTAATAATCCAAGGGTATAAACTCATTTATGGAGATTAACTACAATATAAATTCACCAATTGGGTCGCTTTGGTCCCATTTTCTTCCTCACACCAACAACGGCCATTACTCTTGTATACTCATTTTGCTACATTTTTAAATCTGGAAAATGTAATATTAATATAATTTGAAAATGTAAATACAGATTTTATGTCTATATTTTATGTGCATAAAAGATTCATACCTTTTATATCAAAAGATCACCTTTGAAATTTATGATATACACTTTAATTACAGTTCTAAGGGCAAGGGTGTAGTCGGCAAGTTTTATCGCCAAAATGGATCGGTTAGGTTCAGCTCTTTGACAAGCTTATAGCATGTGCATCGGCTAGTTTTGGCAAGTTACATCGGCTATATATATCAGCCACTTTTGGCCGATCCTTGTAAACGTTGGGAGCATGCCATGTGACCGTTTTTTTCTTCTTGTGCCAAAACTCTTTTTATACACCGAAAACCTAAAAATTAATTTGGGGGTTCGCGATTTTGAGGCTAATCCTATGGTTTTCTTGGCTTCTATTGTCGGAATTCATGCCGGAAAAACTTGCCGATGCTCCTAACGTACATAACCCTTATTCCGGTGAGATCATTTTGGGGTTTCCTATGGTTGTTGGCCAGAAACGTTCACTTTTTTACAGCCAAATTGTTGTTTGGCTTTGGCAAGGGTGTAGTTGACACATTATTGGCTCTTTAGCTACTTTAATCGGTTTTCCAGCGACCCCTTTTTTGGGGTTTCCGGTTTAATCGGTTTTCCGGTGACCTCCTTTTTTGTCTTTTCTGGTTTAATCGTTGTTGTATGTGATCCTTTTTGGGGTTTCTAATGTTGCTTTGGTTTTCCGGTGGCTCCTCTTTGTGGTTTTCGATTTATACAGTTTTTCGGCGAGCCCTTTTTTGGGTTTTCAGTTAACTGCTGCTGCCGCTTATGCTTAAATACGTATATTTATATCTTTTTACATTGCCGTTAATTGCATGTGTGTGATTAGCTTGGTAGTGTTAACTTAGCGGTAGCGTTGCCTGGTTTTTCCTTGTTAGTGTTGTCGTATTTTGTTTCATTAAAGCAATAGGTAACCGGAAAATGTAGTTTTAGTCGATGATATCGTTGAACAGTTAGATTGTCGGTGTTACGTTAAATGGGCGATGATGATACAAAATGTTTATGAAAATGGGACTCGGATGATCCAAAGCGTATCTTGGCGGGGTAAACCTTCAGGTTCGCAGCCATGACGTCCCCGACTTTCGAAATTCCCGATCCCCAAATCATGAGCCCAAGTATCCTTTTGTATTAAAAGCGGTCACTTTTTTATCTTTTCCGACAACCTAAAACTTTTTCCGCATCGGGAATTTGGCAAATTTTGGCTAGTATTGTTGCATTACATCATGTGATTTGGCAAGTTTTGGCTAGTTTTTGGCAAAAACACTTGGCGCATTTTGATTCGCCGAAAACTTGCCAAAGAGCCAATTTGTGGCACTACACCCTTGCCTATAAGGGTTCACTTTAAGAAAACCCTATCAATATATTTAGCTTGATCGATTAATTGCGTAACTATCTGAAACTATAAAAGATGCAACAAGTTGGAGAATCGACTTGAGTGAATCTTCATCCATACTTCTAACTTGATTGACAATCTTTTACTCTCTTATACTCACTTAATTAACTTAGTAATTAGTTTCTTTTGAGAAAATTCAAAGTTACCTAGTATAAATTACTTAAAACAAAATAAAAGTTGTCCTTAAATTAATTATAAACATTATAATCTATTGTTTTGCAGCATATAAAGAGTTTGAAATTTATTTAGTATTATAGCAATAAAATGCTGAAAATAATAGGGGTATATGATTTCATCCACTAGTCATTATCTACCTTAATTAACTTGTCTAATAAAATGACCCAAACAACAATTACTATGGTAAATACACTAGAAATGAACTACTTCTAGAACGTAAAATATATATTAATTAAAATCTTATTTCGGAAATTTCATTATCCAATAACTGTGATGTATAAGAATTTCAAACATATTCTTTTATGATTGTTTGTAGGTAGTCACGTGATTCAAATAAGACGAAATCAGGAGAGAATTGAATGTTATGGTAGGAATGGGCGAACATGGATAGTCATGTGAATATTTATTGGGATGTAACACATGGACATGTGACTGTTTTATATTCTCTTTTCAAGTTAATAATTTTTCCTTTTATATAAAGGTTGAAAAGTTATTCTTTTGATGAATCTTTTCTTTATATATAATAAAAATAATTGTCTTTTAAAACTATTTTTAGATAAAATATTATGTGGCATGTCTATAGTTTTTTTCAAAAGGGTTTTAATTTATTTATGATGTCATATTTACTATTTTTTTTTTAAAACAGTATAAGTCGTTCTATATATTCACCCTACTCCGCAACTACAAAGTAGTAAAATTACAAACGTATCAAGTTACATTGGAACTATTCCAATCCTTCCAACTAACCAATCTTTTTTTTAATATACTTAAGAACCACAAGTAACCTATTGTCTTAACATTGAAAAATACTTTCTCGACACTAATTGTTGCTTGATCAAAGATCTTCTCATTTCTCGCTTTCCAAAGACACCAACTAGTAACGAATATGATACCTTTAATAATCTTAGTCGACTTCTTCCCTAATCCCATTTGATCATCCTTCTCAATGAGTTTTTTAACCGAAGAGAAAATGAGTGTCCCAACCTTACACCACCTGCCGACAAGTACCCATACTGCCACTGCAAATTGGCAATAACACAAAAGATGTTCAATGGTTTCGTCCAATGAATCACATAGACCACAAAGAGTGGTTCCAAAGTTACAATTCCACGACATGAGAGTGACATACGTAGGCAAACGATTAAGTGCAACTCACCACAAAAAGATGTTACATTTTTTGGGAACCACTTTCGACCATTTTAAAATGAATCGATCACTGTAGTCCCTGCTACTCCTGATGAATCTTTTCACACTTTTAACTGAGAAAATCTCTCTACTGCGCCCAAGCCAAACCCATCGATCTTCTACCTCTGAAAGTTTGATCCCCTCTAAACAATTCGTGAATCTGTCCCATTCTTCAACAAAGTCAGCAGAATGTGGTATCGAGTACCACTCTTGACAGCCTATGAAGGTTTTGTAGTCGACATCGAATCTGTCCCGAACAAGACATTTTTTTTTCTTTTTCTATACTGAAAATTCCAGGAAAGGAGTCTTTCAAACATGTATTATTAACCTAAGGATCAAGCCAAAAACGTATGTGATCACCTTTCCCACATATACCTTTAAACAGACTAATTAAATTCCTGTCTTCAACTTTGAATTTGTCCACATATACCTTTAAACATACTAATTAAACGTATGTCATATTTACTATTGAACATTTTAAAAGATAAATAGTCCATTAAATGTTTATTTTAAAATATTATTTATAAATTGAAAATGTCTTTTTATGTTTATTAAATGCAATATGTACTTATATATAAATTATATATATGTTAATTAATTTAGTATCTTCAAACCAAATTATAATATATCAAATAACAAAAATTATATATATTGATACTTATATTTTATTTATTTCTTTTTAAAAAATTTAATTAAAATATTCGGGTTGAAACCGGGTTTATTAGCTAATTATGCAGTAATACAATATAAATTTTTTTAAAAATCCTTCTAACTATGTGGGCATGATCTTTGGTAAATTCAAATAATGAGATTAGAAGAGAAAATAGGTAGATTACACTTATCATGATTTACACTGTGTTCTTAAGTTTTATTAAAGGAAAAAATGAAAAGAATTCAAGTGATTTTAAAGAAGTTGTGTTTTTAAGTTTTTTTAAAGATAAAAAGGAAGTGAAATGATAAGAAATTGAATGATAATCTAGTTGTTTTTGTTAAATAAATCTTCCTTCTATAATTGGGATGATTTGAAATGATCATATCATTCTCATTCTAATCTAATCCAATCTTTTTTTCTTCTTTTACAATCAAACTCAAGCAAATAGCATTAAGGTTTTTAAAATGATTATTAAGCTATAATTTGTTAAGGGATATATCATTTACCATTATAATATGTATTTTTGATTAAAACACCTTTCTATATATGTTACACTAGCCTTGTACCCGTGCGATGCAGCAAGGCATAGGAAAAAAACGTTGGTTAAGTAGTTGTACCGTGTTATTACATGAATGTATGATTTAACTCAAGTGTTTGTTACCGCCGTTGTTGTTTTAGAGTGAACATTTTATATGTTGATTGATTATTAAATTCGGTAACGCGTGTGTGTTTTTTTGGTATACTATGTGAGCAACTTAAAGGATGGGAAGGGACAAGCGTAATGTTTTTTTTAGGGTATTTTTGGAATTCCAGGAATAAAGTGTTTGATGGTAATATAGATTAAAAGGGTAAATTATAAAATTTAAAAGTAGAGTGTTAAATTTTAAAGGATAGTTTATTTATATAGATAGTATAGATAATCTTGCATGTTGGTGTACAAAAATGACGAGTTTTGTTAAGTTGTATGTTCCGGTAACATATGACAAGTAATATTTAATATAACCAAAATTTCCCTTTTAATGAAAATGTGCACTAATTATCTGTATTTTTTTTACAGCGCATTAATAATCTATTTTTAATGATAAATATTAGATTGAATTAATGAACATTGTTGATTAAGTATTTTCTAACCATAGTCCTTAGCAATATTACAGGTAAAGTAAGTAAGTAACTGCTCAGTGTCGCATTCTGCGGGTTTTGAGCCCCAATACCTCGACGGTGTATGAGGAGGTTAAGATGTATGCAGACCTTACCTCTACCTAAGTAGAGAGACTGCTTCCAGGTCTACCTAAATGGTAAAAAGACCATCTAACCTTAGCAATATTACAGGTGTTTAGTCCAATTTGACTTCTAAATGTGCCCACTGTTCCTGAGAAATTGTCCAAAGTCGTCTTCGTGGGTGGCAATGGCTAGTGTTAAAAAGGTATTTAGAATCAAGGGTGTTTTTGTCAATCTATATCTTATCAAAATATAATAAGCTTGCTATGAATAAGTGCTTAAAATATGCAAATATTGAGTTTATTTTTTGTTTATCTTTTTGGCAGGTGACTTTCTGAGTAGACATTGACCTCGTACAAATGTTGAGGTTCTAACTCGACAGTGAATAATTAATTGTCTAAAACCGAAATTCGTTACCACGAGTTGAGCAACGATGCCAACTAAGCTCCCTAAACCACTAAACAATAATAGAATATGAAATTGTAATTGACAATTTTTTTTTTTTTTTAGGTAAAACAGGGAAATACCCTTTGGAATATATTGATAAAATGAAAAAATACAAAATTACTATGGGCATACCCATAGGAGACTACACTAAAACAAACTTTAGTGCACTTCCCATATCACTATTACTGTAACTTTAATTAACAAAAGAAATGCAACATCAACAACAATATAGCAGTACCAAAAAATGGACATGTCCCAAGCTAAAATTCTATCAAAACCCAAACCAGCAGGCCGATGAACACTGTAGCCCAACAACGAACAACAATATTTGAAACTCTGCGGTGTAAACTTTGAACTATGGATCATTGACTTAATATCTGGTTTTTACTATCAATGATTTTAAGTTTAATGTGATGTATATAAAAGGGGTCTCAAATATGAATAAGAATCCAAAATGTATTATGTTCTATTATGTTTAGAGGTTTAACGGGCTAGCCCAATCCAACTCAAATATATTCATAACTTTGATTCAATCGCCTAACCATTATATCTTGGCATGCTTTATAATCAAAAAAACGAATGCTTTCACAGCAAAATACTGCTTCACGTGAACCAATTTTAGACTTTTTAAATGAAGGGCGAATGCGAAAGTAAAACAACCTGGCCTAAATACACAAACTAAGTCCCCGTTATCCAATTTACTTCATGCAACCAAAATCAGCGTCGAGCTAGTAAGGAGGTTAGGGGTGTTTGGTTCCCTTCAACTATCTCAATTTGCGGTATAGATTTCATTATAGAGCTCAAGTTCAAACATAAGTTCGTACAAACGGTGCCTCACGATCAACCAGTTAACTATAGAAAAATAATGAACCAACAATTTTACATTTCCTTTTTTGCTGCTGTTTGTCATCCGTCTTATTTGATCTACTCAATTCAAGTATGAAGCGGACCTCTCTTAACCTTAAATCCTAACTTCGCCCCTCCAAAATCATTTGTATATCACTTTCAAACATGAAAACGACTCATTTAACACTTGCCTTTGATGATTTGAGCATGACAGTTATTCGTTTTATATATCACGAGAGCAAGTACTCGCGCGTTGCGGCGGTGATATGGTGGGGTGATAGGTCATAGAGTGTGATAGGTTATAGAAGGTGATAGGTCATAGAAGGTGATAAATCATAGAGTGTAATAGCCAAATGCCTTAGTCGTACGGGCTCCCCCCTTAGATTTAAAAATTCGTCGAAAGTATATCGAATGACATCTTTAATGAAAGAGCATGAAATTTTAAGAACACCATATAATTTTTATGATTTATCGATGTACGGTTTTTGAGATAAAAGATTTTGAATGAATTGGGGAAATAAATTATTTATGGAGGACAGAAAAAAAAATAATTGGTTGTGATTTGAGGAGAGAGAAAGGGTAATATAGTTATTCTAGGTAAATATATAATATATAGGGGACATTTGGGGAAGTAAATGTTGAAACTTAAATTTAGATAGAGACTTTTTGCTTTATAATATAATATAGAAAAAAAGTTTAAATGTTGACTTCAAAATATTAAAAACAATTATTTTTAAAAATAAAAAAAGTTTGCATAGTACATTTTTTTGCTTAAACAAGTGTTAACACATCTTTATTTGCAATCCAACTTTGTCAACTATGCAACTATTCAACTAGATCCAAGACATATGTTAACCTCCTCAATCTCTTCTTGCGACGTGGAAGGAGTTTCTTTTCACGGTATTTATAAATTTAATTTTACTTCGTATCAGTAGTGCTGTCAAATCATCAAGTTCCTTTCAAGTACATGTATTGACAATTTTAAACCATATCTTTATTGTTTTTTGGTAGCCCGTCCCTGTGACTAACATGTTAATTAACCAGTCCCGATCCCAAGTGAAATGGATGAAGTTTGGATGTTTTTGAAGAGAATCTGTCTTTTCCTGTTGTCTTTGAAAAGAGAGATCGAATAATTTGGCATGTTGGGTTCGCTTGGTTTTTGCCTTGAGGAAAGCACAGAGAAATGGCATGCAACTGCAATCAAATAGCAACTAAAGTTATAGTTCTGCTATTCCGAGAAGACATGTTGATATGATTACAAACCAATCTAACAATTGTTGTAACTTGAAGCACACAATTTGACACATAAAGAGAACATTTCCTTTTATGAACAAATATTGAATGTTGTATCATTCATCTTCTGTACTATAAACAAAAATATACACATATTTTCAATAGGGTATATCAAAATTTACACTTGCTCAACATGATTTCTATTCTAATTTGGTAGCTAATAAGCTATTATCGTCTTCAACTAATATCATTGCAAACTCTTCTTGGGAGGAGCACTATGATATGCGATACTAGCAGGGAAGAACATTTGCCTCACTCCTTCCGCTTTTAAAATAGGAAAGATGATTGCTGATGCGCCCTGGTTTTAAATAAAACCTTTAGTAAACATGGTAAATGGATTGTACGTCTGAAAAAAAGGAAAAAATTGATTCATAAATACTCACCATAATCAACCTGATTCCAATCCACAGCCGCTTAGGGGTGGGTAGAGGTAGTAAAAGACGACCAACCCCATAAATAGCCACAGCAAAAAAATGAAAAACTAAAGAAAGTGGACTTGAGTTTAGCCCAGAAAGTAGAGACACCGGTCCTGTTGAACAAGCTCCCCCTAGGCTCAAGTAGCCAAAGCAAGCTTCCCGCATTTCCGTCATGGCTGGGTCAGGTGAAGCACAAAACACCTTGTACAAAGCCCCGGCTAATGTATTAATAGTAGATGCCATAGGCTGCATAAACAAAAAGAAAAACTCCCTGTTAAGTAGCAAGTAAAAGTACAAGTATATACAACACCTTTGGCTAATATTAGAAATAATCATAGGATTGTGTCCCTTTTTACCTTACGTAAGGTGTAGAATGATTCTAGATATTTGGTAAGCGAATCTGCATCGCTGAAGTCATGCAGTGGTTTAAGAAGGTCTCGTAACACGACAATATCTGAGAGTGCAACAGTCATCCCTCCACCAGTCAAAGGATGGCGCATGTTAAAAGCATCACCCAATAAAAGTGCTCCGGGTGTAGGAACAGGTGATGCCGGCATGCTTCTGTTTGGCATTGTTCTTATAGAACCCTTATCAATAGCAGCTATAAAAGCATCATGGACCTCTGGCGGCAGCTGAGGAGCTACACTGGTCTTCAAATATTTTGCCATATCCCCATTAGCAAGAGAAGGGAGCTTTTTACCAGGTATGTCAACCAAACATCGAACTTCACTGCTACTAATGGGATAAAGTAAAATCGGTGAAGGATCTGCTAAGATAACATGCCCGTGATTTGGATAAGGAAGTTCACAGTTCTCCAAAACCAACCCAACAAAGCAGGAGGGAACATCAACCTGTAATTCACCAAAAGTCAATATTGAAAAAAAAACTAAATAGACAACAGAAAGACTAGACAAACTTGCTACAATGTACCTGTGGTTTGCAAAGAGAACGGCGCAAATTGGAGAAACAGCCATCACACACAATGGTAAGAGGTGCAAATGTTTTCAATACTTCACCAGATTTAGTTTTATACTGAACACCTCTTATAGTCCCTTCATCTTCAAGAAGGGATGTCACCGTTCCTTGCTCCAATTCTACACTGAAAATTTACTCATCTTGATCAATGGAAAGAATGCATAGATGTTTCAAGAAAATCAATGAAAAATATCTGGTACTAACTTAGGGAGAGTAGAAGCTTTCTCTCGCATCTTCTGTATAAAGCGCCCATTGTGAAAACTTTTACCAGACACATTTGAATGAAACTTCTCCAACGGATACGATATTCTGGTGCTCCTTCCATTTTTAAACAGAGCATATCCAATCACCCTTTGAGCATCTATTTCCTCTACACAGTCTGCATTCCAATAACAGATTTTCACAAACAAAGTCAAGATTCAGCAGATGAGAATCATGATAATTATATCAAAATATATCATCCTCTTAACTTTTTCCATCTATAGCTTAATGCCAGCTAAATAAACATACCTTCAAGACCCAACTCAATTAGCTTAAGGTATCCACCTGGTTGTAACAATTCGCCTACAATCCTGTCTGGCTCAGTTAAATCTCTCTCAATTACACGAACTTTACATCCTTCCTGTCACAACCAATCACAGTACACACACGCTTAGACTAATTCTGTAGTAACGGCGTAATTACTCATAAAAAAAAAAACTCTATCCATTAAAGTTGTCCTTAAAGATCCTTTTCAAGTACACAATTCACTTTCATAACTCAATTTGAAAAATTAAAGACTTCGGCATCGTTAGTCATAAAATAATCTGTCAGCATAGTTGAATAATCATACAAAGGACCAGGTTGATTAAAAATAAATAAAAAGAATCCAAACTTATTGTCTCAGAACCAATTTCACAGCTGTACGTATACTCGCATAGCACTAGAAGATCTGAAACAACAAATTCCAAAGGATCTCACATTCGGCAGACGACTTGTGAACTTATACAATATTACAAGGCATTGGATGCAACAATTAATCCATAATCCACCTATATGTATCTCTTATACAGTCCATCTTAGGAAATATCACAAGCTTTCCAATTAATATCATTTTAAAAAAGATATTATATATCAATATATATATATATAACTTATTTTTTATATGAGAAAAGTGAGTATTGGGCTGTTATGCAACCAACTTATGTGAAAAACCCTTCATATACCAATATTTTAATATTTTAAATAAATGCTTATCCCATAATTTTTATGGTTTAAAAAAAGGTATGCGGTTTTTCGCCCAACTTAAGTGTCTCACCTCATATTTCCTTCCCTTTTTATATATACATTTCTACTAACCTAACAATTTAAATAATACATAAACTATTATCCACCTAAAATCACATCAGACTCATATTTCATCATCATTATTATATAAAATAATCAATAACAAAAAAATGTAAAAAAAATAAGTATTAAATTAATAATAAAATAAAATGAAATACAGAATGTCTCACCATGCCTAAGGTATAAGCAAGGGCGGCACCGGAGACACCAGCTCCGACGATGATGACGTCAGCATCCGAAGATCCATATATATTCCGGATCTCTCCACGTGTCTCATTTCTAAAAATTATACTATTATTATTACTATTATGATTATTATTATTATTATTAGTCACAATCTTCTTAGAATGAGAAATGACTGAATTGCCAATACGACGTCGTAAAACAGAGAGAATAAAAAAACCTAATAACGAAGCGTAAAACGTGCCAACAATGTAGCTATTATCGATCGTATTCTCCATAGTGAAAATTTTCCTTGATGACGTCACTCTCCGTCTGCTGCGGTGGTGGTGGCGATAGCTGATTGATCGGAAATTAGTGACGGTGAAGATAGTTGTGTTGTGTCTGTGTTTGTGTGTGTAATAACGGAGAAACGTTAGAGAGTTAATGGATGATGTGGCGGGTTTTATAGAAAGAGAAAGAGCCATTTATATATGTGTGTGTGTGTGTCAGTTGAGCTTCCGTTTCCGAATTTTAAGTTGAAACAAACTGCCGTTAAGTGTAAATGGGAATAATATTATGAGTTTGGTGTAAGTTACGTGTTAGGTCCTTGTAGTTTTCAATAAAAGTTAATTAACATTAATATTTTATAGTAGTAGAAGTAGACTAGTAGTTGTCCCCATATTGGCCATTTGTTCGATGCCTTTCAACAAGATGAAAGAAAGGTGGATGGAGCATGTAATTCATATGAAGGTACAACATTGAGAGGTGTTTAATCTTTTGTCGTGATGATAATGGTAATTTCTTTTAAAATACATATATCATTAAGAAAATCTCAACTTTTAGATTAAAATAAAAAGTCAAGAATCAAACTTGACTTCTTAAACTTTAACTCCTGATTTCCATCTAAAAATTGAGATTATCTCAACTTTATTCTTAAAATTGGTACTCTATAACTTTAAAAGATCTCCATATACAAGTATAATACATTCAATTTTTTTTCCCCTATTTTCATCATTTAATTTTAACAAGTGTAATGATCCAATTGTTAAAGAAGATAATTAAATTAATATTTTAAAATAATTTATCATTTTTCTCAGAAATCTTGGCTCCATCCCTGGTTTTACACTTACTTTACATCTATAAATTTTAACTTCAAACTTCGTCATGCGCTTTTCTAAATTTCGTATATCCATCCATTGTCTTGTTTTGTATTTTATAGGTTCTCGTGCTCATCTAAGTTTTTCAAGTTTTGTCTCTAAGGAGTGTATGCTAAAGAGTCGAACTTGTTGTGAAAACTATATAGTAGTGTTTTAGACTTTTAGGTATTTTTTCTTTCATACTCCCTCCGTCTCATTTTAGTTGTCATATTGATTAACTTTGACCGTAAATAACTTTGTTTGTGTCATGTAACACTTGATATAAAATATATGAATGGATTGAGTTTTAATGTACATTTCGTTCATATAAGTTTCATCAACTACTATATAATATAAACAAAATTATTTACGGTCAAAGTTAGTCAAGATCACAATTAAAATGGGACGGAGAAAGTATAATATATGATTATATACATTGTTCAGCGATTGGATTTGGACCCTCAATTTCTATGAAGCATTGTGATTTAAATCTCACCCAAAATCATCAAATGTTATCCTGCATGTGTATTAGTGATGAGACATATATAAATAAGAAGTGCTAATTATGAGACAATAAATGAATAAATGTGTGTTTTTCGAAAGAAAACTTATACTTTGACTTGTCTTTTATACAAGCCAGCCTTGTTTTAACTTAGGGGGCTTTATCTATGTACTATATATTTTATTACTTTGGCATCGTTGGAGATTCTCATACATACGTCGTCCTATATATTCTAAAATACCAAAACAATACAAGCAGTTGACTGGTTTTCAAACTAGATTTTGAAACATAGTCTAAAATTTAGAAAATTCAAGCTGAATTTTTCAGTGATTATTTTGATGATTAAAGTTTAAAATATAAGGGATTTCAATCTAGGAAAGCTAATTAAAATTAGTAGCATAAAATAATCTAATCATAAATGGAATAAGCGAATGTTGATCTTACTATCTTAGGACATGGGAATCTACAATATGCGAACCAATATAATACGGTATGAATATATTAGATAAAAATTAATAATACTTTTTAGTAGTAACTATTAAATAAAGTGGCCTATAATAACTCCATAAATCAATGATTAGCTACAAATGAACTATTTTCCGGTTAATACTAATTTGCTAAAATTTGTACGGTTAGAAATTATTCTGAAACGAGGAATAGATGCCAGTGTGTTGTCGCGAGAATATTTTTTGAAGCCTAAAAAATAGTTTGCCGTAAATAAGAACACTGATCCCACATTCGCACTCCCATTTTATGCGGTTTTGTTGTATTGAGAATATATATAATCATATATTTATTAAAAGGGTTGAGTATTGTAAAACAAGTATTAAGGTAAAATAAATAGAACAAGATCTTGACTTTTACATCATGGTTAAATTGATGTACGAAGATTCACAAAGCAATTGATGCACAGTGATTTTAAGTGAAGAAAAAAACATATTGTTTTATTTGTTTTACTTTGATACTTGTTTTATTTTACCTAAAACTTCATTAAGAAATAACTATACTACTATATAAAGATTATACACCTTTGTTGAAAAGTTAGAAAAAGGAGAGATGCAAAATGACCATTATACCCTTAATGAATTAACTTACACCATTGGTCCCTTATCTTTTAAAATATCTCATTACCCCTTTAGATCAATTATCTCTACATCAATACATTTATATCAACCTACACCACTCGACACCGCCACCACCACCAATAGCCGCGCCATCACCACCTGTTGCCGACACCACCAGATCAACGTAACCATCACCGTCGCATTGCGCAGGTACCGTGATAGTATATATAGGTTTTAGGTAAAATAAAACAAATAAAACAATAGGTTTTTCTATAGTGATAATCACCGTGCATCATAAAAATCATCGTACATCAATTGCTTCGTGAATCTTCGTGCATCAATTTAACCATGATCTAAAGGTCAAGATCTTGTCTTATTTGTTTTACTTTGATAGTTGTTTTACAATACCCAACCTATATATATATATATAGGGGTGAGTTATTTTAGGACCACCTCTTATTTTAGGACCAATTAGGACATGTGTTTTTTGTAACTTACACATCACCATCATCATCTACTACGATATACAAGACTTTTTTGTAAAAACACTAAGACTTTCCGGCGACGCGGTGACTGAAAAATCATGGTGGTGGTCAGAGAAAATTGGTCCTAAAATAACTTACACCTATATATATATATATATATATATATATCCAAAACTAGGGGCACAATATATGATCCTTTGGACTGCCGAAAACCAATGGATGTAAATCGAATCAGGGTAGATATGTTTGGCTCGTGAATAGCAAGTAGTATGATTACATTGGGAAAATGATGGTGATGCTTGTGATACCAAACCCAAGTGCAAACTAGAAATAACAAAATGTTAAGTAGCAAAAGTTCAGGAAACTAACATTGTAGTATCAGCCATTACAAAATGTTAAAAACTAGAAATAGAAGTACATATATATAAATATACATCATCAAACTTTGTACCAAAGGTTAACATTTATTTTAAAGGATAATTATTTTTACTTATAATATTTTATTGTGTATTAAGCATAGTTTTAATGCTTATAGTTAAGCAAATCTTTTCATTATTATAGAAGTTTGATTAGTAGAAAAACATTCATTTAAATAGAATTCTAATTCTAATGTATACTCCCTTATAAAAGAAATGTAACTGACTTCCCCTCTTTAAACTTTTAAGAACCTAATATGTCTAATTTACCCTCCATATTAATACATTTTTCATTTAATTTTATACACTGTGACTAAAATACCCTTACAAAGTTTCAGACTTCACTAAAATTCTTTTTGTTCGTCAAATATTTTTATTGTTTGTTATTATAAAAAACTATCATACAGATAAAAGTTTCGATTAAGTATTTGATTTGAAATTAACATTGTCACATCACCTCGAACATATTCTATTTTTGCCGCTGCAACGCGTGGGCACCCCATCTATTACATAGCAATTTGAACTACAAGGGTTACGTATTCAATCTTATTCGATGGTTCATAGTCAACACTCGATGGTTGATAGTCTTAAGCTTATGGGGAAAATCTTTTATACTTGGATTCATCAAGCCCAGCCCAATAATCTGCATAAAACCCACTCTTCGTTTTCGTTATTTATTTCTAAGGTCAAAAAATCTAACCTACATATAATAAGCCCAATTAATAATCGTGGCTCATTATAGGATGCTTATACATCTCATTAATTACCAAAAACTAAAATATTCAGCTATGAAATATAACTTGCCGGGGGAGTGTGCATAAAAGTTTGCCTATAAACATAACTTGCAGAAGTTTTAGGTGGTATTTGGTTGGTAAATGGAATTGGTAATGGATTTGATTATGTCTATAAGAATAACGGGGTGTGTATGAAAGATAATGTAAGATATAAAAAGAGATAGATGAGATGTAATGTGTGTGAGATTGAATAATATTGGAAAACCATGATAAAGAGACTAAAGGTGATTTTTCAAAAATCCATTTTTGATGGGTTTGATATATCATATCATTCATTTGAACCAAACACAGTATAACACTTTCACAATTATTCCATACCTAAAACCCTCCAACCAAACCCCTCCTTAGAAGTTAGAAGTACGATTTTCATAAGAAGAAACAAAGATGTTATACATATTCAAGCATAAGACACTTGCACGTTGCAAATTTGATAGAATATATAGAGATATAAATAGAAACTAATGTTTAAATTACGTGTATGTCTGAAAACCAGGACTCTCGAAACCTTCTCACTAGTTTTTTTTTCTTTTTAAACCGTATTCATTTTCCTAAAGGAAAGAACAAGATTCAATAATTCTTTTAGCAACGTGTGAAGATATATACGACTATACGAGTTACGAGTAGGAATTTCTTTACATTAGATACAATAATTACCTGAAATATATACATAGATAATCCATTATTTCATCCTGACAATTGCATGCCAAGTGCTTCTGCCTACCCTACACGCTACTCACCTTTCACTTTCTTTGGCCTCTTTGCAATTCTTACATTATACAACAATACATACTCCATTTTCTCTTCTTTGGATTTTTGTGGTTTATTATGAAAATCACAAATTTGCAAGTTAAAACATGCTCATCAATCATCAAAAAAAGTAAACTAAACCACTAAAAAACCAAAAAGCAGCTTAATTTACACACACAAAAACCATACATCAAAATCTACATACCAATGAACTTCTGGAGTAGGGATCCTAGAAGGAAGTAAAAGTTTTGACTTTCTGTTTCGGGTTTTAATCTGATCATATATTGACATTTAGTTACTAACACTAGGGGGAAAAAAACTAATATTTGTCGTTTAGAAAGAAAAAAGAAAGGAACTACATCTACATATTTTATATTTTTGACCAAAAATCAAGAATACAATAAATAAGTAACTAACATTAATATTCAGGCATTGACTGACTAATCTTCCCTTCTTGTTGAGCAGCCAATTTTTGGTCACTAATTCTTAACCAAACACAAACAACAGTAAAACTCAAAACCAAACTCAACAACCCACTCCCTAGCCCAATTCCAACAATTACAACAATTGATAACCCTTCTTTATTCTTCATCAAACCCAAAGGATACCCATAAAGATCCTTATTACCCAAATAAGAACTCACATTAAACCTCACTAAATTCCCTGTCCGGTTTCCTAAAGTCGTAGGTATCATCCCAGACAACTTATTATTTGACACATCAAAAACCGATAATCGAGCTAGTGATCCTAGTTGAGGTGGGATCACACCATTAAGTACATTGTCATGTAAGTCAATAACGTTTAGGTAAATACACATGGCAATTGAAGGTGAAATAGTACCCGAAAGACGGTTAGAAGAAAGGTTTAGTACGGCAAGGTTTACTAGGTATTGTAGCTCGGTTGGGATGTTTCCTGTTAAGGAGTTATTTGAAAGGTCTAAAGATTGGAGGTTAGTGCAATTTGAAATGAATGGTGAGATTGATCCATGCAAATTAAGGTTAGGTAACGATAGTTTGTATATACGTCCATTGTTGCATGTGGCTCCAGCTAAGTTGGATTGGAAACCAGAACAAGGATTTGAGAATGTGGTTTTAGTCCAATTCATGAGATTATGATCCGGGTCGGTTATTGATTCGAATAAGTTGGCTAAACAAGATTGATCATTAGGATCTTGTGATGATGGATGTAATAAGAATGATATTGTTATTGTTATTATTATGAGTAAATGTAGGACTAACGTGAATCTTGGAAAGAATTTCATGATTGAAATGAAATGTTTTTATTTTGAAGGTTTTTGTGAGTTTTGATGAGGTTGGAAATGGAAAGAATTGAAGGATTGAATGGAAAGAGTGAATTTGGGATGAAGTTAAGGAAATGAGGTGAATTTTGATAAGGGGAAAAGGGGAGTGGAGTGCGCATGAGAAATTGATAATGAGTAAATGTTTAGTAAAGTTTGATTTGAATTTGAATACAAAGAAGAAGGTAAAAGATGTTGAAATAGTTTGGGGCCATGTGGAAAGGGAAGAGTAGAGATGACTTTAGTCTTTAGAAATTAGTAATTGGATATATTGGAATGATTGTGTTTACTACTAATTAGTAGTTAGGGACGTTTTTTTTGGTTGAAGTTTCTTTAAAGGAGGCCATATGATTACTTATTTAATTCCAAAAATGATATTTTAAGTCTTAATCAAATTTGTGCTTACAGTTTAATATAATATTCTACCTGGATGTTCACAATGGCGTTTTCTAACTATTTTAGCTATTTTGATCGAGCTAAAGCTCTATAAATGATATTTTCTATTTTCTAATTATTTAGTGTGATAGAGATAAATGATTTTGGTTTTTGAAAGCTCGCACCAATATAAGATTACTTTGAAAATCATTTGAAATTAGTTGCCACGAACATTGAATACCACTTACTTTGTGTCTAATCCTGTACTTCCTTTGAACATAATTATCTTCTGTACCATTGTGGCTTGGATTCATACACACAAGTCATAACTGGCTCCAATAGAGGCATTTAGATATTACTCATTAGGTCAGAAGTTCAAACTTTAGCTAGGATCTCATCGGTTTTTCTTGGAATGGGTGTTTGGACTACCCAATATAATGTTGTTTACGTTCACGGGTTTATGGGGAGCTTTTCGCGATTCGTTAACCTTTAAAAAAAGAATACGTAAATAAATCTCCTTAAAACATTAATGATTTGGACCACTTCAGTATGTAGGTGGAAGGATCATTAAAGACAACCAGTTGAACACGAAATTCTAAAACTAGCCGATTATTAATCAAATTTCAGGATAATCAAGAAGCTTAATTACAACTTTGTGCTTTTAGTTGTCAATATAATATTGAATTATAACAAACAGTCCTTTGATTTTATGACTCCATAAAATTTCAGAACTTTTGGCTATGTCAAAATTATATAAATACTACTCGTACTATAAAAATATACACATATTTTGGTGTAATGATATCGTAAGCCTGAGATGCGGAGATATGGTCGACACTGCACGCATCAGACAAGCGTGCATGCTCTTTTTTTATTAATGCATTTTCAAGGTGTCAAAGACAACGACTTTTTCCCAAATTAAAACTTCACTGCAGTTCTTTAATTTCAACCATTTTATAACTTCAATTCTCAACTTCATTTTAATTACTGGAGTAATTAGATTATATATATAAAAAAAAATTACAAAACATTGTGGTTTATGCAAAATTAGGCATAATACTTTAACTTTGCATGTATTCAAGCAAATCAGAGCATCATTTATGATATGATTTATGAATCCCCTAACCACTTTGGCCCAAAAAAAAAAACAAATAAAACCATCGATGCAAACAAGAAGCAATAATAGTCTTATAGGCTGATTCTTATGGACATGTAAGTAATGTATAGTTGGTTGTTTACAGCAAGTAAAATCATTTGAAGGGTCGGTTTTTAAAACATATGACTAGTTTATAAATTACAAGGGTCGCATGCTTATATTGTGGCCGTTAGATTAAATCAAATAACAGAGATTATTGGGCTGCCTGCCTGCCTTGCTTTCATTCAGGTAACTAAGTTAACCGGTTCGTGTGTAGTGGTAGCGTGGTACACAGATTGCTTTACATCATGTAAATAACATATATAGGATGGCATAGTGGCATGTTTCGTCAAGTAAATAGCAGTCGATAGGCTGCTTGCTCGTATCATGTAAGTAGTAAATAGTATATCGGGCCGTTAATTTATAAGACAAGTAACGACTTTCCATAAGGGCATGTTTGGTAGAAAATGTGGCTTACCATAAGACAGTATTGCCATAAAGCAAGTTGAGACAATGATGGGATGCCAAGCAGAAGAGATTATATGAACTATAGTATACCAGAAGGAACATGGTACACGTACCATTGGAAGATTCCGCTTTAGCCGTATGCCGGTGTGGAACATCTTTGCCAACTGGTACAATGCTTTGGGTTGACCAGCATTAGTTGCTACTATGAAATACTTGCAACCCCGCTTCACATCTTTCTTCACCCCAATACCTTTAAGATACGTTACACCAAATTTGTAATGGCCACCAGCTTCCTCGTTTTCGGCTGCCTTCTCAGAGTATTCTTTTGCCTGCAATCAATCATTACGGCAAGAGGCAAAGACACACTTGGTTATCATGCTAATAGAGTAATAGTATATAATCTGGATTGAAAGATCTGGAAGCCGGTAAGGATTTAAAGTAGTAGAGCTACGTTCACACTTTAATCAGTACTACACAAAAATAGATTTATATACACGCATAAAGGGGGCGCAAATTTCTTGCTGCTGGATGAAGTATTGCTAATGAGTAATGATCAAATAAAAAACTTCTCATTATATTTACCAAGTCAACTCCTCCATTTAACATGACATCTAAAAAGTAATCTCCATGAAACTGGATAACCAAGATACAGAACTTGGTGGAAACATATTAAAAGGCCTCAACCCAACAACGAGAACCCAAGAAGGTAGATACTAGAAGCAACTGATAATGAAAAGGGAAAGTAGCAGACAGAGGCTAGAAAAAGGTAGGACATAGAACCAAAAAACTAACACTTACCCTGTCAGTTACTAACATACTACTCACACCAAAAAACTAGCATAAAAATATGGTATAAATAGCAAATCTAAACTTTGACCACAAATAACTGGTGACATCAGTTTTACAAACAAAAACTCTGTGATTCAACACATTGTGAAAAACCTTTGGCAGCTGGAATACTTTATGGCGATCATTATCATATGAAATTAGTTGGCATCACATTGTTAACAATTTCCAAATGAATCATGTATTTGAAAAGCACCGCATAGCAACAAAATGATTCAATTTGCATCTCTTTTCCTCAGATGATGTGCAATACTAAGTTAAGAATAGCTATTTAATTTACTATAATTGTTCGGCCTAACCGCTACAATATTAGCTAAAGTGCTAAACTTCATAAAAAGAAAGTAATGGAAAAGAAAAGGAGACATCATGTTAGAAATAGGAAAACGATATTCATTGCTAACAATGATGACTGCAATCTTTGCACCCCTAATACTAGGTAGGCTACAGATCGGTCATCAAAAGCTAATTAAGGGAAGCTAATTATAAGTCAACCATGAAAAAGGAATAGGCTACTCTCGATGGCTGATATAAAAACAATAGAAAACTTCGAATAAGTGCAACAAAACTAACTAAATCTACACAAGAAACATTACAGATTATAGCAGCATGTCACAAAGCATATTCAGTAAACTTACTTTTGTGTTGTTCTTCAATTCCACTTCATAACCCTTGACATATAAATATCACGTCCCATTGTAATCTGAATAAAGTTGTCCAGACGCTAATTTACTTTTCAAAAATCTGATTATATTACAGCGTTAATTATGATTACAAGGAGACTTTATGACAACAAATGTGTAACTATTTAAAAAGAACAGCTCAGAAAGTTGTATAAATAGGACTTTCAAGTTTCAACCCCATTTGACCCATGAAACCCAATCTTCATTCATCTTATTTTCTTGATTTGACCCGTTTAAGACAATGCACGACCCAAACTGAGCCATCCATAGTATGGCTTATTGGATTGAAATGCCAAGCTTAAGATGTGATTTTACTATTCTTTACACCAGCAGCAAGTGAACAGCTTATGTATGCAGTATATGTATCAGCCGGACATGGATGGAGAAGAAAGGGCATGTTGGATAATTGCTACTGCATTGATGTTCAGGTCATAATTGCAAAATAGTGTATCCATGAAGCAAGTTGAGATAGAGTTGGGATGTGAAACAAAGAAGAATATATGAACTAAAGTATACAAGAGGGAACACTTTACATCTATCGAATGGATCGATGGAGGATGGAGCGAATAGTTTTCATATGCAGAATGGTTATCCAAGCTATTCTATAATTTTTCAAACAAAAAAACAAAATAAGTTTGTTCACAAAATCATTACTTTTTTTTAGGTCAAACATTTATGTAGACTATTTTGACCGCTGTCGACCGCAGCCGACAAACTTGACCGATTAGTGGACTTACTAAATGGTGGACCGCCCCCAAATGATTAATCGCCGATATATCGGCCGCCGTTTGAATTTTAAAATCACGTAGATTATAAAGGGGCATGGTTTAAAAAAGCGGTTTTGAGGCGAGACGGACATGTATCGCGTATGAGGCGGCGCCTCAGGGTGGACTTTTGGTACGTATGTCTCTGGTAGATGAGGCGCTTTAGAAGCGCAAGCTTGTATTGAACAACCTAGATTAACTGGACATGATCACAATAGCATTGTCGCAATTGGAAGACCTGTATTATATACTGGTCTATATTATACACTTGTTCACGTCTTATATTCGCGTTCGCCCACCCGAGACCAAAAATCCTGGATTCGCCACACTACACTAAATAAAACAAAAACAAATAAAAATATTGGCAAAGCAAAATAACAAACAACCTGCTATTAATTTCATGAAGAGAAACACAATGCACAACCTCATTTATCTTGTTATAAATCTCTGAGTTCTGAAGAGACTTTTAGCTCCGCCATGGTGAATGGTTCGGAGGTGCGACGCAATGTATGTGTTTTTGGTGAAGAGATCGATAAAGACGAAAACTTTTGAAGATTAACAACCTTAATACCCAGAAATCAAAGAATTGTGTTGGGAGACAGGAAACAATAGAGAGTTTAACTATTTAAGAACATGTTGAGAGTCTTTCGAATGATAAACCCTAATTAATTACTCATTGGTTTATACAATGTAATAGGTATACAAAAATTCTTTATTAATTAATTTTAAATATCGTAATCAGTTATCGCCACAATTACTGACACCACCACCACCACATGTCCCCACCATCTCCGCTACCTGTTGCCGCCACCGACACCACCAACTCGACACCACCAACTTGCTATTACCATCACTGTCGCATAATGCGATGATATATACGAGATAAATTTAGAAGTAGCAGTAGCTTAGTCACTTTGCCTTTTGTCCATCTTCAAACCTCCATCCTTTCATCATTTCAAACACATCCTATTGTCTAAAATGAGGGACAATGGGCCAATAGCACATTTGTACATTGCCAAGCCAAAAACATTTGTAATGGTAACGATAACGATTACAAATCAGGTCCTTTTTTCTAATAAAAAGTTAGGTCATTTTTTAATACAAAATACACTTCATGATATATATTATTTATATATATACAAAGTTGATTCTGAAAATTTATGAACCTAGGATAAGACTGAAAAAATAATAATAATAATAATAATGATAATGATAACAATAATAATAATAAAGGTTATAATATAATCAACGGGCATGTGACAAAAAGTAGTTATAGTTTGTTAGTCGTTTATGAAGCTGCATATGGGTCGGGGGTGTCTAGTTTAGTTATTGGTTTTTAATTAGTTTGTTGCTTTGAATTTCATTCCTGTCGTTTTGTTTTTAGTTATTTCTAGGGTTGCATGGCATATTTCTTACATTCATAAACGACTAGCAACATATAGCTACTTTTTGTCACCGCCACCACTTGCATCTTTTGAAGCATCAGCAGCTGGCGGTGGTTGTGGCAACGTCGGCTGCCAGGGACGGATTTAGCTATAATCTATAAGTAGCTAGTTTATAGGACCTACCTTAATTTCCAAAAATAATTAGAGACAATATGATAAGTTTTTCGAGGACCTACCTTCTCATAATTACATCTTGTGGAGATTACAATCAGGCTAGATGGACTGGTATTAAGAAAAGATTCAAAATAAATAAAATTATGTAACTGTGCGTAGAAAAAGACGACCAAGGCATAAGGTAGAAGATGAAATCTTTTTATCTTGTTTTGCATTACTCGTATTTTATTATGGAGATTATTATTAATATTTTCATTTTGACCTTTACATTATTTTAACTTTTTAAAATAAAATATATGTTTTCTTAAACTACATTTTAACCTCTAGACTTTTAAATTTTCTAAACGATGTATTTAAGTCATAAACACAAAACCAAGACATACATATTTTATATATTAAGTTATGTGCAATTTTAACAAATCAAAATATTTGTTGATGTCATGAAAATATAAAAAATGTAATAATTATAGGGAGCCAAGTTTATATTAGAACAGAAAGAGCTACGATTTTGCATAGTTTCAAATTTAATTTACGATTTTGCATCTACTTTATTTATTTGTTTCATCAGTGACCCATAGGTTGGCACGACCTATTTTACTTTTTTCTTTGTTTTAATTTAATTGTTAAGTCAAAATTAAAGACTTATGTGAGTTGGAATTCTAGACCCAGACTTATTTTGATTGCCCGCCTTAGCAGCTCGTTCTTTGGTCCTCTGGATATTTTTTGGTCTTATTTGCATTTTTTTCCTTTTTAATTTTAGCATTATATTTCCTTTTAAAATAAGTGTAGGAAAAAAAACCAATTGAAAAGCGATACGGTAATATCTAAATAGTGGAACAGGGAGTGACGTACGTATTTTTTCCTTTTCAATTTTCGCGTTTTTTCCTTTTGAAATATCCGAAAAAAACCAAATCAGAATACGATATAACAAAATCTAAATAGTGCAACAATATGTGACATGGACAATTGGGGTTGACTACTTAACACTAAACTTCGTGCATTTCAAGTTCGTTGCAGAAACTAAAAGGGATGACACCCATTATTATATTATATTTATATTAATTGAAAAGGAAAAAAAAACGCGAAAATTGAGTAGAAAAAAACACAAAAACAAGAAACATAGTCGAAGAAACATACCCAATCAGAATACGATATGGTAAAACCAAAATAGTAGAACACAATATGACGTGGACAAATCGTAATTCACCACGCGTAAGACGGGTTACTATACAAAATGAGCTCAATAAATGGTAGCAAATCTGAGTTGGAAACCAAAAGAAATTAATAATGGGCCAAAAAAATGGATCAAATTCACTTCCATGGAAGCCCCAAAAAGTCATGGAACAAAAAAAAGCCCAACAAAAAAATAATAATGGGCCAAAAAAGCCCAATACTATTCACTTCTATAATTTGTATTATAGGATACAATCGGTATTTTTGCCCAAAAGTTGATTACTATTCACTTTGGTTATTTTGCCGACAAAATTTTTAATGGTTTTTTTAGTTTCCCCAAAAACCAAACCCGGTCCTAAAGTCAGAAAACCGAAACCGGTTTTAAACCGACGGGTTTTTTCATAACCCGAATTGGTTTTGGTTAAACTTGGACATGATCGGGTTCGGTTTCGGGTTGATTTTCAAGTTCGGCTTTTGACTCGGGGTTTTTCCTCCCACCTTTAAATGTAATACTGTACTAAATAGTATACTGGGCCATTAGTTTGGATTATGTAAACAACCAGAGCCGGTCTTGCTAGTGGACTAGCTGGGCACAGGCCCAAGGCAGAAAAGGGCTAAGAGGCAGCAGGCTTGTAGGCTAGACTTATATACACTCGAATTTAGGTGACCATTCGGCCACAGGTTTTATCAGCCTATAAAATTAAAAATAGGTTTAGAGTTTTAAAAAATTAAAGTAATAGATTTTAGACCAAATTTCATTCTACTTTTTCCTCACTTTTAATCTTTTATTAATATTGTTACTACCGTAGTACTCTTGGAGGAGACTTTTTGAATAAATTAAAAGTTGACATCGATTCAAGATCTTACATCATTCATCAATCCACACAACCTTTTTCTATTTGAAGGTGACATCTTCCCATTATATTTTTAATTTAATTAAAATAGTTGAAGTTTTTCAAATAAAAAAAAATACATGTAGACATCATTTTAAGTGATTCGTATGTTGTAATTTCAATTCAAAGTTTACCTCTTCAAATTTTAAATTTGTAACTTTCTATTTATATTAATAAAATTGTCATAGGGATTCCGATGCTCTGGGCTAAATGATTAAGATGATGTGTTGTATTATTTAAAGTTTTTAATATGAGCATCATTTTGATCAGCCCCGGAGCATCAGAATACTCTGAACCGGCTCTGTAAACAGCTTACATGGTCGTGTATATACATCTAGTATCATAATGGAGCCTATTCCTATACGAAACACAGTTTAATATGATCATTTGGTTCATCATGTAAAATTAGTCAAAGTGCTATTATTATAACAATCTTAGTTAAACAAATTAAACACTTATATCTTTCATCTACTCATTGATCTGAAAATTGTTTGTACATTTTACTATTTTATCCTGTAAGAAGTATTATGGGACAAACAAAAAATGAAACACAAACCATTAGTTGCATACTTGCATAGGAATTGAGTTCTGTCCTATTAAGCAAAAGGGATCTTGTATGACACAAATCTTTATTACTCTCATTTACACCGAACACCTCTTTATTCACACGCTTATTCAAATTTCTAACATGGTTTTTTCCCGATATGATGTATAGATGATGGGGGATAAAGCTTCAGTTTCATAAACGGTCGTACTGTATAACATTATGAGAAGATATGTATAATTAGAGTACCATTGATGTATGAACTGTTGATATTGATTTGAAAAGAAAAAAAAGATACTATATCAACCATTTAGATAGGGAACTTACTTTTTATCAACGTGAAGAAAAGTAGTTAAGGCTAGAATGAAAAAAAAAAAGAAAAAAGACCAGTCTCTGGTCTCCCAAAGAGTGCTCTTAGTTTTTGGAATCCCTTTTAAAAAAAATTGATTGTGTCTTTCGGTCATATTATTTTATATGTGAGTACCAATAATTGTGTAGTACTCGTATCATCAAAATAGAAAAAGAAAAGCAAAAAAAGTTAGAAAGAAGAGTCTATCATGTTTAATAATCATGGTTAATGCACTAATAGATTCAGATTAGGTGTACTTTCTATCTATTTCTTTAACACGCTTGTATCTTCTCGACGAAAACGTATATCTTTTAATTTGTATTATTTTACTTCTCTAAATCAGGATAAAAAAAAAAGATAGCAAAGAGATAGGGAATGAAGTGAAAATAGCTGATCAGAATTGATATATGAGACAAACAGATAAACATAATTGATAATAATAATAATAATCATAAATTTACAAACATAAGTTTTATATAATAATCAAACATAATTTTGATACAAAAAGAAAAAGGAAACGGAAAAAAGAAAATGGAAAGCTGGCCAAAAATTGGGCTGGGCCCAAAAGATTTATAGACAGATTCGTGAATCCTGGGTCTTTGGAGGATGTTCCCCACCAATCATAAAGTTGCTTTTACACTGTGTTACTAGTATTTTTTTTTTAAGGAAAAACGGACAAATGGCTAACACTCTCAACTTTGATATGTCCATGCCGGGTCCAAATCTTGACAATGCCCTAAAAGGTTTGCTCTCCCATGTATAGATGGGTACACCAAACGATGCATGACTGTCCCGCCCACCATACTCGGCTATGATGTCTTTAATATCATTTGGTAATACCCGAAAGCCGTAAGTAATATAATGAGTTGTCTATATACCTTTGGATCACAATTCACAACTATAACATAGTATTAATCAAAAATGAATTACGAGTATTAATCATTTTTAATGATCACCTACAAAATAATCAGATTAACCAACACAATTGGATGCCCTGTTAACGAAAGTTTGATAAATATATTGTAGGAATAAAATCAATAAACCTTAAAGTTAATTTAAACACAAAGAAAACCAAGTACATGCAAGAAAATACTCGAAAACTAATCAAACGATCTTTGGTTTGATAGTACAATGATTTCGGCTCACCCCTCCTCTTTTTATAGAGGAAGATAGACATCCAGTTAATTTCGATCCTAGTATAAATAAAACTTGTATCTTACCTAGACGGCTAGTTAATCTTATACAGATACAATTAGTTAATCTAGCTTACTCATATACGATGACTAATTATTTAATTTGGTATATATTTTACACGTAGAAACCTTACAATCATCACACTCGACATGTAATATTTTTGTGAAAATCTTTTATTATCTTGCAAAAAGTTATAACACTATAAAGGTTTTATAGTTGAAGATACCACTACCAAAATGCAATTGAATGATTGGTTGAAACATGAGGTCATGGTATATCTTAACTTTTATTATGCTTTATAGTTGAATAACTTTTGATTTTTAATTGTTTGGGAGACGCGGGTTTGGTCAAATTAATTTCTTTATAACTTTCAAAGGAAGGAAAAGGACAAAAGCATAGCCCTCCCTTATCACTTATCAAAGCTGTTTCTAGACAGATCACAATATCATAAACATATAATACATATATTTCATTTTCATGATCTAGTTTTTTTTCTAATTCAATAATTGATACGGGGGAATACATACGTGATAATTGATATTGAGGAAGAATTATAAGACTGTAAACAACGAACAGAGAATTCGGGACCAGTTCATGAAAATATTAGAGGAGAAATTAGTAATCTGAATCTTAACAGAAATAAAAAAGAAAATAATACTAACAACGGCTTTTATGCCATATGTTATGAATCCTAAAAAACAATAGAGTATGGTTTCACACTTTCAAGCAACAAAAATAAAAATAAATTTCAAATGATAAAGATTAAAAAATAAATAAATTTTGACGTGATAATAACAAAAAAAAAAAGAAAAAAAAAACATTATACACAAAATTATTCTTCTTATTTTTCAATATATTCCATGAGACTAAAATCAAAGTATTACATTAGGATTGAAACTTAACTAGTTGTATTTGAATTTCAACAAGTCGAAACCTTAATTAGCTAGTTTAAATATGAAAAACGTAGTCAATTCTATTACTTTGCTCTCTTTCCTTTGGATTTCTAACCGTAACAAGAAAAATAGCATTTGTTGTTGGGTGACTGTGATTAAGGAATGACATGGTTGCATATGGATTTTTATTGGGATATATGCTGCTATCTTGGAATGGAAGTATAGTAGCGGCCACAACTTATTGGTGCCTTGCTATACACAAACTGATCGATGATCTTCTTTATGGCCTACAATGGTTGCTGTTTCTTCTTTCACTTTGTCGTGGTTTAGTCATATTCTTGTCTCTAGCTTGTGTTACTTTTATCTAGGCGTATGGTATCCCGACCAGACTTTTGGTAATTCAACCACACTATTTGCAGCGATTATCGTTGGAAATAGTAGTGTTTTTGTCCATATCCAACTATTTGCAGCGATTACTGACAGGGGGCCCGCTATTACTTTGCCAAAACTACTATCGCTGCAAATAGTAGTTCAGGTCGAGATACCAAAAAACAATGGTAGGGATACGGGCTGCGTTTTTGTATCTCATGGTTTGGCAGCTTGTTGTTTTTTAGAGGATAGGTCCTCAAGACATGATTGGGTCTACATAAAAAAACACTACAATAATGTAAAAACCGGTGGCTCAACTTTCGTTTGGTTAGAAATTTTTCTACATTGATAGTTAACTTTCATTCTTAAATTTGTTTTTCACAGAGAATGAACCGAGTCTCATATATATAATTTGGCATTTTTATATTTAGGTGTTGATTCATGTGATGTGTTTGTGATATGCGTGATCATTTATATCTTTATATATTATTAAGGGATAACTGCAGAAAATATAAAGCACCTTTCGACCAATTCACGAAAATAGCAGTGACCTTTAAAAATTTATTTTTTAGAAAAAAACTTTCATTTATTCCCGAAAGTTGTAACATTTAACACGCGTACATGATGACATGGACATTTTTCGGTTACGTGGCATTTTTTACTTTTTATTTTCTGGAGTTTCATGAATTGGTCACTTTTTGTGAATTGATCACTTCTATGTAAATTTTATCAGTCGTGTTATTTCCCCAAAAAATTTTATCAGTCTTTGACTATTTATTTTTTTTAATTGCCTTGGTCTCCTCCTCTACAATTGCAAGTGGTTATTTTTCATGGTTATTGTTTGCACTTCATTATTTTTCGCACCTAATCCGCGACTTATTTTTAGAATGATATATACGGTTAGATCCTACATTAACGCATCTCATGAAAGTAAATTAAACGCTATAAACCGTTACGGTGTCTAAAGCGTTATACACCGTCGCCGCGCAAACGCACGGGCACCACTCTAGTCTACTTAAGTGGATGTCTAATTATAAAATAAAAGTATAAAAAAAAAGAGAGAAAGGAAAACCAACGTGTTATCTTCTTAATTATATATATTCCCTTTCCATACCTACTCTCTGTGTTAATTTCCAACACTTTCAGTTTAGAACTGAGAGCGACTTTCTGTTTTTAGGAGATTAATTTATTTATTTTTTAAATAAACTACTACTACTACTTTATTTAAATTAAATACAACAAAAAAAACACTATCATCAAGGTTTGAATCATGATTTTTTTCTCGATTAAGAGGTCAATGTCACACCCCACCTTAGGCGGAATCGTAGGATATGACTAAAAGATATAGCAATGGCACATGGACTTTATAATAGAGTCATACTAAATGGAATTCAAATAAATGTAAATTCCATAAACGGAAAGTCTAGGCAGCACGCCTCAAATAGCAAAGAAGTAATAATTGCAAATAGCGTTCAACGTTTCACATGCAATCTAGGAGTCCATGAAGGATCTCTTTATTGGTCTTCCTAAAGTCCATAAGCTCAATCTTCTTAAGCATTGTTATTACCTGAAAATGAATGCTCGAAAATGTCAACATAATGTTGGTGAGTTCGTAGGTTTAAAGGAATACAAATGAGTTTGCTGTGCATGATATATCAAGTTTTGGACAATAGCGTAAATATAAACATGTAGTAGCATACTAAATAATGATCAATGCCATCATAGTTATCCAACAACAAAATCCTCATCACTCCTGCCAACAACTCAATCATGTTTTAAATACCAACAACTACCAGCTGGAGTATAAAGTTGGTCGATAGTTTTCCAATAGTCTTCAATAGATATCAAAAGACATCTATTGCATCAAAGAAATCAATACAAGCAAGCTAGCATACACAATTTCATAATTACACGTATTTGTCCATGAAAACAAACAAGTTTTGGCACAGCTAGTAAAGAAATGAAAAGTGTTTTGAGCATCATTTTCCCCCAAGAAATAATATAAAAAGGGGCCACGAAACTCACCTCAACAAGCAAGTAGTTATGCAAATCCAACAAGGTCGCTAGAATCTACACAACATATAAATATGAACAAGTTACAATTATGGACATGGTCAAGAACCGTCCATTGTAACCCGTATTTGATGAAATACACATATGGCTACATTCAAAATATTCACAACTGATTTTTTTCATATATTATTAAGTTACAAGTCACATAACTTAATATATAATATTTGTTTTACTGATTTAAGATTAAATTCTACAAGTTCATATTAACTGAAATTTTTGGTAACTTTATCTATTTTTTATTAGGATGAAACGAATGATTCAAGATTCCAAATCTTAACTACAGTTACCTTAGAGTGTTATATACTTACATGAATTTTTACATAATTTATTTGGCACGTTAACTATTTTTAAAAATTCAATGATTACAGACTAGTCAGAAAAATCACTGTTCGCACACAGAAAAGTTTTATAAAAGTTAAGGGCTTTCGAAGATTCAAAAAAATCCAATTTTTTTACTGTACAATCTTAACATCTCAAAAAAGTTTCTGGAGAAAAATAATTGTCCAGTTCATAAAATCGACCAAGATATGACTATTTGAAGTCGACCAAAATCTGTTCGGAAAACTCAGCTTTGCGCAGTTTTGTTATAAAATTCGTTTGACAACCTTAAACTTCATATTTTGACACGAAACCACTTCCACCAGAAAGTAGACTTCCTGAACTTAATTTTAGACACCAAAAACGTGACTTAACCATCTCCCATGACCAAGATACGACCTTTCAAAGTTAACAAAACGAATCTGTCCAGATTCTGAAATAACCCAAACTTACTGTTTTAAAGACTACTACAACTAATATTTATATATAAACTTTCAAATCTTTCCAACACCTAATTAAATCTGTTATTATGATTTTCATGCCTTCATAATTGGATTTCTTTTATTACATTAATTATTATGCTTCATTAAATACTTAAACTTTTAACATTAATATGATTTATACTTCAAGCTTTTGATTTAACCCTAAAAAAAAACCCTTTCATTCATTATTATAAATTTGCCATAATATATATTCATCAAATAGGTTACTTATAAATAAAAATTAATAAATAAAAAAAATATGCTTATATATATATATATATTAATAATTAAAAAGACTAATATATGAAAAGAGAAGACAAGTGATTTTACCCCAAGATTGATGATCTTCTTCTTAGATACCTTGAAAAGAAGAATAGAATATAATCTTTAAGAATTTTATTATTAATTGTAATTTAAATCAAGATTCAATAGAATTATAATTAAACTTACCAAAGTTTGCTTTGACAATGAGATGATTAATAATAATAAAAAAATATTCTATGTTGTGATGTTTGTTTGTTGATCGGCAAAAGAAAATCAAGAAGGGTTTTGGTTTGTTTTTTTTTTATTATTATTATTTAGTTATTATATATATATATATATATATATATATATGGAGATAAGTGTTTTAGTTAGTTTATGATTAGACTTAATGTATCATAAGAATTCTAATGGAATTAAAATTCCTTGCTCACCATTAAATTGTTGTAATATATATATGACTAAAATTTTTTTACTAAACATATGATATTTTACTATTACTATTACCATCTTACTACTTATACTAATTATATATTACTTTTATAATTATTGATTTCGTTCACCACTAAATAGCGTATACTAATTTATCAATGTCTAGAAATAAATATGACTAACAATTACAAGTCTAGAAATTACGGGGATAGTTATAGTCATCTACGTTTAGGAAGATCAAATATCTCAATCCTAACTATTGAAATTCAAGTAATAGAAATCCCATATTGGAAATGATCACCACATTTCTATGCTTGTTATACTATATAGGCATATTGACTAGTCAAGAAATTTGGAATGTAAGTTAGAGACTATAATAAATTACCAGTTTTGGTGACAGATGTCACAGTCTCCCCTACTTGAGAGAATTTCGTCTCGAAATTCTGTTGGAGTTACGGTTGAAAGACGTAGCATCAAATAGATGTGGATATTTGATTTTCATTTGATCCTCTCGCTCCCAAGTAAACTCTAGCCCTCGCTTTGAATTCCACCGGACCTTGACAATTGGGATTTTACTACGTTTTAATGTCTTAAGTTCTCGATCCATGATCTCAACTGGTTCTTCCACAAAATGTAACTTGTCATCAATCTTAATGTCGTCTAGCGGTACATGCAAACTTGTATCCGCGAGACATTTCTTGAGATTTGACACGTGGAATGTATCATGTATCCTACTTAGTTCTTGAGGTAGTCTTAAACGATAAGCTACCGGACCAATCCGTTCAACAATTTCAAACGGTCCAACGTACCTTGGTGCCAACTTTCCTTTCTTTCCAAATCGAACCATGCCCTTCCAAGGTGACACTTTAAGTAACACTTTATCACCAACATTAATTCTAAAGGCCTTCGCCGTTTGTCGGCGTAGCTCTTTTGGCGGTCTCTAGCTGCTTTCAGTCTTTCTTTGATTTGAAAAATCCTATCTGTTGTCTCTTGTACAATCTCCGGACCAATCAACTGACTTTCTCCAACCTCAGCCCAAACAACAGGTGAGCGACATTTCCGTCCATATAAAGCTTCAAATGGAGCACACTTAATACTTGAATGATAACTATTATTGTACGAGAACTCAACTAGAGGAAGGTGAATATCCCAGCTTCCCCCAAAGTCCATCACACACGCCCTAAGCATATCTTCCAAAGTCTGAATAGTACGCTCACTTTGGCCATCGGTTTGAGGATGGTAAGCCGTACTCAGGTCTAAACGTGTTCCCAATGCCTTTTGCAATGACTGCCAAAATCGTGATGTGAAATGACTATCACGATCAGATATAATAGACACCGGAATTCCATGCTTTGCCACTATCTCCTTTATATAAATCCTTGCTAACTGCTCCATTGTGTAGCTCTCACGGATAGCTATAAAGTGCGCAGACTTTGTCAATCTATCTACTATCACCCAAATCTTGTCATGCCCACTACTAGTTCTTGGCAGCTTTGTAATAAAATCCATGGTTATTCTTTCCCATTTCCATTCGGGAAGTTGTGGTTGCACTAATAAACCCGGTGGTTTATTATGTTCAGCTTTGACTTTTAGACATGTTAAGCATCCACTGACATAACTGGCTATATCTCTTTTCATTCCCGGCCACCAATACAAATCCTTAAGGTCGTGATACATTTTATCAGCTCCCGGGTACGGAGTATCTCGTACTATGTGCCTCGTCCAAAATCACTGTTCTTAATCCACCTGTAAGTGGAATCCATATTCGTCCTACAAAGTACAGTACTCCATCCTCTTTACGCTCCATTTGCTGATCAAGGTCACGTAACCCTTCTTTTTCTACATTGATATTCTGCAATGCTTCATCTTGAGCCCGACTTATCATTGATTTTATATCCGAATGAATTGTCATGATCAATGCTCGTACTCGCTTTGGCTTAATTATTTCTTTCCTACTTAACGCGTCAGCCACAACATTCGCCTTACCCGGATGGTAACGAATCTCACAATCATAGTCACTAAATAATTCAATCCACCGCCTCTGTCGCATATTCAACTCCTTTTGATCGAAAATATGTTGGAGACTCTTGTGATCGGTGTAGATCACACTTTTCGTCCCATAGAGATAGTGCCTCCAACATTTGAGTGCAAAAACCACTGCACCAAGCTCCAAGTCATGGGTGGTGTAGTTTTTCTCATGGATTTTGAGTTGCCGAGAGGCATAAGCAATCACTTTACCCCTTTGCATTAGTACACATCCCAAACCTTGATTTGAAGCATCACAATAAACTACAAAATCGTCCGGACCATCGGGGAGGGTAAGAATAGGAGCGTTACATAGATTTTCTTTCAGTGTTTGGAATGCCTTTTCTTGCTTATCTCCCCAATCAAACTTCTTATCCTTTTGGGTTAACTGAGTAAGTGGTTGAGCGATTTTCGAGAAGTTAGCGATGAATCGTCGATAATACCCGGCCAAGCCTAGAAATGAACGAACCTCTGATGGCGTCGTAGGAGTCTTCCAATCTTTTACTGCTTCGATCTTACTGGGGTCAACATGGATTCCTTCACTATTCACTACATGCCCAAGGAAATGAACTTCTTGTAACCAAAAGTCGCACTTCGAAAACTTAGCAAACAATCTCTCTTTCCCAAGTAGTTCAAGAATCATTTTCAAGTGAGATTCATGTTCTTCCTTAGACTTCGAATAGATTAAAATGTCATCAATGAATACAATAACAAACTTATCGAGATAGGGTTTGCATACGCAGTTCATCAAATCCATGAAAACTGCGGGTGCATTAGTCAAACCGAAAGGCATGACTAAGAACTCAAAATGTCCATATCGAGTCCTGAATGCTGTTTTTGGAATATCTGCTTCATTAACTCTGAGTTGATGATATCCGGACCGAAGGTCTATTTTCGAGAAGAACTTCGCACCTTGAAGTTGATCGAATAAGTCGTCGATTCTAGGAAGAGGGTAACGATTCTTAACTGTCAGTTTGTTCAACTCCCGGTAATCGATGCACATACGAAACGAACCATCTTTCTTCTTGACAAACAATACTGGTGCTCCCCAAGGCGAATGACTAGGTCTGATGAAGCCTTTTTCTTGGAGCTCTTGGAGTTGATTAGACAGCTCTTGCATTTCGGTAGGTGCTAAACGGTATGGAGCTTTGGCGACTGGCGTCGCTCCCGGAATAAGATCTATACGGAATTCAACTTGTCTTACAGGAGGTAATCCTGTTAGATCTTCGGGAAAAACTTGTGGGAAATCTCGTACGATAGGAATATCTTCGAGTTTCTTCTCGTTAGCCTGAATGCCCATGAGGTGCTTCTGATTTTCCTCCGCCCGCTCCCCGTATATGAGTAGCATTTCACTATTTCCTAGCGGTATACGGACCACCTTCTCATAGCAAATTATCTCGGCTCTATGCTTCGATAGCCAATCCATACCAATAACTACGTCAAAACTCCTTAACGAGAAAGGCAGAAGGTTAACACTGAACAGATGACCTTCTATTTCTAAGGTACAATCATTAACGATTCTATCAACTCTATCAAATTTTCCATTAGCTACCTCAACCAAGAAATAAGTATTCAATATTATGGGTTCTCTATCTAGGAGTGGCATAAACTTAATAGAAACAAAACTGTACTCAGCACCAGAGTCGAATAATACTGTAGCAAGGTGATTGTTTAAGGAAAACGTACCCGTCACAATATTTGGATCTTGACGAGCTTCATTTGCTACCATGACAAAAGCTCTACCACGGGCTTGGTTGGCATTATTCCCTTGATTCCGATTTCCTCCATTAGCTACCACTTGATTCTGATTGTTAGCTCTTTGTCCTTGATTATTTCCTTGATTCTGAGTTCCACCAATAGCTAGTACTTGATTTGGATTATTACCCCTCTGACCCCATGCTCGGTTCAAATTTGGACACGTGTTGCGGTAATGGTTATGACTACCGCACTCATAGCACGTTCCACGGTTATTTATCGGGTTAACAGCATTCACCGGAGCCACCTGCTTGACTCCCACTCGACAGTCCCTAGCAAGGTGTCCAAATCGGTTGCAGTTTGTACACAAACGGCAAGGTGAATTTTGGAAATGATGGAATTGACATTTTGTACACTTTGGAGCAGAACCCGTATATCCGATCTTAGTCGCATCCGTTGCCATCAACCCCGTTGCCATTTTTGCCTTCTTGTTATTTCCATCAGTATTCTTTGACCCACTTGTCTCAGTACCATCCTTCCTTTTCTCATTAACCTTAGACAATGACCCATTTCTCACCATTTCATCCGTTAAAGATCCTGCTTTCTGAATAGCACTTTGAATCGTGGTTGGCTCAGTTGCTGACACAAGCCCACGAATTTGGGAACAAGACCATAGATGTACCTCTGGATCCTATTTGATTCAGGTCTAACTAGATGAGGTACTAGTTTGGCAAGCTCATAAAACCGATCAGTGTAAGCGGCATGTTTGGCTCCTACCATTGAATGATTCCAAAATTCATTTTCCAACTTCTGCATTTCATTTTTCGGACAGAATTCTTCCAGTAGTAATTCCTTAAACTCGTCCCATGTCATCCCCACAGCTGCTACTCTACCCCTAGCTTGTATCTCAGTGTTCCACCATGTCAATGCTTTATTAGTCAGTGAAGCTGCGGCATACTTCACCTTTTGATTCTCTGCACAGTTGCTAATATCCATGACAGCTTCCATTTTCTCTATCCATCTAGTGGCTGCCAATGCTCCTCCCTTGCCATCAAAATCTGGTGGTTTACAATATTGAAACTCCCTATAGGTGCATCCATTATTATTGCCTCCAATGATGTTGTTATTCTGATTACCATCATTGTTATTTTCATTATTGTTATTATTGTTCTCATTATTGTTATTGTTGTTCTCATTGTTGTTATTGTTATTCTCATTATTGTTATTATTATTAGGGTTATTGTTGTTTGCATTAAGAACAGCAGCGGTCACTTGAGTAACAATAGTAGGAATAGCGGCAGCTATTTGCTGAGTGATCATGTTTGCAATATCCGGATTGCCACCATCACCTTCTCCATCATTAACCCCATTATTTCCACCACGACCACCACCTCTACCTCCACGTCCTCCATTTCTTCCTCCTCTATTCATTTTCTACACAAAGAGAAAGGATTTATAAGTACTTGATGAAGACTTTCAATGAATAACTACTACTCATGGCAAAATTCTTACACCTTGTCCAATTTGTTAATTGTGTTGAGTTTGATCAGCAAACTTGGTCATATAAGCGCATGTGTGTTGTGATGTATTTGTAATCACGTTGCGCACCGTAATTACAACTACATCCCACCACACATGTTTTTATCGTCCAAATTCACATGTCACAAATTCAGCACATCCTTCATAAATAATTGCCACAAAACACATAGATCTATATACCAAGCACGACATTTCGATTAATCAATCAATCTAAAAAAATTTATAAATCCAAGAAATTTCCAAATTTGAAAGAAGGAATCCAAGACATAAGAATAAAATCCAAAACTAAGAAAGTAAGAAAAAAGAAGCTAATGCAAGTTCGATAGGATTCCTAGATAGTCCTTAAAGGCTAGCCCTCCCACGTGCAAGTGGCGTCATAAGGGGAGTTGGAGGAAATGGTGGGAGGATAAGGAGCTTGTTGTCGTGCTGGTCCGATCCGGCTCTCTTGAGAGCTTACTGAGCTAGTAGGACTATAGCTTCTGTTGTCCTTTATCGTAGCCTTCATTGTCTTTCCCTTATGAACGCTTTCGGGGTCTGCCTTAGAATCATAGTCCGGTTCTTCCTCCGGCTCGCTGTCAGAATCGATGATTATAACTGTCTTGGAGTAGTAGTTAGGATCTTCTGACGGTTCGCTTTCAGAGGAAACTCTAGGCTTCTGAGATGGTTCTTGAGCGGGGGTTTCCTTGTTAGCTGCGGCGTCCCTTTTAAGTTGTCGACGGATGATTATGTCCCTCCATGCGGAACTCTTACGGGCTGTTTTCTTTGTACGTGCCATGACTAAGTAAAACTAGCTACGTTAAAATTACAGGCTGAAACTTTGCACTAATCTAAGCACATAAGGCTTCATCATAATTAACAATTAAACGCAAATATAAGGCTCACATAACTAGTGCTATCTAATGAAAGTACTCACACATATACGATGCACAAATAGTTCCTATAATGTACACTATATGAGGGTACTTAGGTTATAGTCTAGGCCAAACCACCTAATTCTCTATAACCACGGCTTTGATACCAATCTGTCACACCCCACCTTAGGCGGAATCGTAGGATATGACTAAAAGATATAGCAATGGCACATGGACTTTATAATAGAGTCATACTAAATGGAATTCAAATAAATGTAAATTCCATAAACGGAAAGTCTAGGCAGCACGCCTCAAATAGCAAAGAAGTAATAATTGCAAATAGCGTTCAACGTTTCACATGCAATCTAGGAGTCCATGAAGGATCTCTTTATTGGTCTTCCTAAAGTCCATAAGCTCAATCTTCTTAAGCATTGTTATTACCTGAAAATGAATGCTCGAAAATGTCAACATAATGTTGGTGAGTTCGTAGGTTTAAAGGAATACAAATGAGTTTGCTGTGCATGATATATCAAGTTTTGGACAATAGCGTAAATATAAACATGTAGTAGCATACTAAATAATGATAAATGCCATCATAGTTATCCAACAACAAAATCCTCATCACTCCTGCCAACAACTCAATCATGTTTTAAATACCAACAACTACCAGCTGGAGTATAAAGTTGGTCGATAGTTTTCCAATAGTCTTCAATAGATATCAAAAGACATCTATTGCATCAAAGAAATCAATACAAGCAAGCTAGCATACACAATTTCATAATTACACGTATTTGTCCATGAAAACAAACAAGTTTTGGCACAGCTAGTAAAGAAATGAAAAGTGTTTTGAGCATCATTTTCCCCCAAAGAAATAATATAAAAAGGGGCCACGAAACTCACCTCAACAAGCAAGTAGTTATGCAAATCCAACAAGGTCGCTAGAATCTACACAACATATAAATATGAACAAGTTACAATTATGGACATGGTCAAGAACCGTCCATTGTAACCCGTATTTGATGAAATACACATATGGCTACATTCAAAATATTCACAACTGATTTTTTTCATATATTATTAAGTTACAAGTCACATAACTTAATATATAATATTTGTTTTACTGATTTAAGATTAAATTTTACAAGTTCATATTAACTGAAATTTTTGGTAACTTTATCTATTTTTTATTAGGATGAAACGAATGATTCAAGATTCCAAATCTTAACTACAGTTACCTTAGAGTATTATATACTTACATGAATTTTTACATAATTTATTTGGCACGTTAACTATTTTTAAAAATTCAATGATTACAGACTAGTCAGAAAAATCACTGTTCGCACACAGAAAAATTTTATAAAAGTTAAGGGCTTTCGAAGATTCAAAAAAATCCAATTTTTTTACTGTACAATCTTAACATCTCAAAAAAAGTTTCTGGAGAAAAATAATTGTCCAGTTCATAAAATCGACCAAGATATGACTATTTGAAGTCGACCAAAATCTGTTCGGAAAACTCAGCTTTGCGCAGTTTTGTTATAAAATTCGTTTGACAACCTTAAACTTCATATTTTGACACGAAACCACTTCCACCAGAAAGTAGACTTCCTGAACTTAATTTTAGACACCAAAAACGTGACTTAACCATCTCCCATGACCAAGATACGACCTTTCAAAGTTAACAAAACGAATCTGTCTAGATTCTGAAATAACCCAAACTTACTGTTTTAAAGACTACTACAACTAATATTTATATATAAACTTTCAAATCTTTCCAACACCTAATTAAATCTGTTATTATGATTTTCATGCCTTCATAATTGGATTTCTTTTATTACATTAATTATTATGCTTCATTAAATACTTAAACTTTTAACATTAATATGATTTATACTTCAAACTTTTGATTTAACCCTAAAAAAAACCCTTTCATTCATTATTATAAATTTGCCATAATATATATTCATCAAATAGGTTACTTATAAATAAAAATTAATAAATAAAAAAATATGCTTATATATATATTTATAATTAAAAAGACTAATATATATGAAAAGAGAAGACAAGTGATTTTACCCCAAGATTGATGATCTTCTTCTTAGATACCTTGAAAAGAAGAATAGAATATAATCTTTAAGAATTTTATTATTAATTGTAATTTAAATCAAGATTCAATAGAATTATAATTAAACTTACCAAAGTTTGCTTTGACAATGAGATGATTAATAATAATAAAAAAAATATATTCTATGTTGTGATGTTTGTTTGTTGATCGGCAAAAGAAAATCAAGAAGGGTTTTGGTTTGTTTTTTTTTTTATTATTATTTAGGGTATAGTTATATATATATATATATATATATATATATATATATATATATGGAGATAAGTGTTTTAGTTAGTTTATGATTAGACTTAATGTATCATAAGAATTCTAATGGAATTAAAATTCCTTGCTCACCATTAAATTGTTGTAATATATATATGACTAAAATTTTTTTACTAAACATATGATATTTTACTATTACTATTACCATCTTACTACTTATACTAATTATATATTACTTTTATAATTATTGATTTCGTTCACCACTAAATAGCGTATACTAATTTATCAATGTCTAGAAATAAATATGACTAACAATTACAAGTCTAGAAATTACGGGGATAGTTATAGTCATCTACGTTTAGGAAGATCAAATATCTCAATCCTAAACTATTGAAATTCAAGTAATAGAAATCCCATATTGGAAATGATCACCACATTTCTATGCTTGTTATACTAAACTATTGAAATTCAAGTAATAGAAATCCCATATTGACTAGTCAAGAAATTTAGAATGTAAGTTAGAGACTATAATAAATTACCAGTTTTGGTGACAGATGTCACAGTCAAAACCTCTATCACCGCACCTAACTAACCTAAGTGGTGACGGCTTTTAGGAGATTAATTACGACATCAATATATGACTTTAAAATTTGTAAGTTACTTTTAGCTAAACATACAAGTGCTTAGAAACAGGGGCGGTACCGCGTGGAGGGAAATTTAGATTTTGTCATGTATTTTCAAATTTTTCATCGATTTTAAAAAAAATTTAATAGTTTTTTAACATTTTGACCCCTTTATATTTATATTTCACGGATTTTTTAATTTTATCCCTTTGAAATTTTTTTCTGGTACCGCCTCTGCTTAGAAATACATAAATAAATAAATAATATATAAAAGGGAATTGCTAATAAAACACTAATTTCTCATTCAGATTTACCATTACAGACCAAAATCTAGTTACACGAAATTACGAGAAAGGAAACAAGATTAATTAAAGTATCATGTTGAGAAAATTGGGTTTTAATCTGTTTTTTTTAGTTTTGCTATCTTTTAAGGGCTTTAGTTTATACACGTTAGATAGTTACATACATACCATAAATCTAATGGATAGGTTTTTAATATGAAACGATACAATTTTTTATATATGTTAAAAACAACTCTAAAGGTTGTGGTAGGTTTTTTTTTTCATGACAGTAAGCATATGCTCCTAATAATGTGATGACATTTAGTAGAATTAAAGGATGAGATTGGGAAATGATTAATCCTCTAAACTAAATAGTCTAAAAATTCTATTAACCATGAGACATGTGAAAAAATCAGAGGGCAAGATTATGAAAAAAAAATTAGTGAATACCACATGTCACTTTTTTTTATAGTTTTAGGGGGATTTTTAGATTAATCTTTAGGAGGATTTATCATTTTTCGATGAAATTAGAAGAGAGAATGAATGGTTACACTTATCTTGATTTAAGGTTTTTAAAAAAATTAGAGTTAATTGCAAAATTGGTCCCTGTGGTTTGTCCGTTTTAGCAAAGGGGGTCTCTATTCGAGAATCGTTGCAATGGAGGTCCCTATTTTGAGAATTTTTTGCAAAATTGGTCCAAATTTAACAGATCCGTTAAATGTGACCGTCAAGTATGCACCTGTGGGGGTATTTATGTACTTTCCACCCCACAAGGACCCCCATTGCTAAAATGGAAAACCACAGGGACCAATCTTGCAACTAATACCTTGATATATATAAATACTTTATATGTACCTTAAAATTTTAATAATAGAAATATAATTTATATAAATACTTTTGTTTTAGAAAACTGATTTATATATAAACTTTTGTTATTATATAAGGTTAAATAAATAAAATATTGTATGTTAGAATTTGATATTTATTAAAAACAAAAAAGCAAATCTGTTCGAATAATATAAATGTCATATATGGTATTTTAGTTATCTATTCTCGAGTAAAGTAGACAGAAAATGTTGTTAACTTTCTGTGTATTTTATTTTATTTAATATCAAGGTATTAGTTGCAAGATTGGTCCCTGTGGTTTTCTATTTTAGCAATGGAGGTCCTTGTGGGGTGGAAAGTACATAAATACCCCCACAGGTGCATACTTGACGGTCACATTTACGGATCTGTTAAATTTGGACCAATTTTGCAAAAAATTCTCAAAATAGGGACCCTTATTGTAACGATTCTTGAATAGGGACCCCTTTGCTAAAACGTGCAAACCACAGGGACCAATTTTACAATTAACTCAAAAAATTATTAGTTTATTTATTAGGAGAATTTATTTAGTTCTCAAACATATAAATATGCGAGGAATATCCATTGTAGGCTTGTGGCCATAAAGAAAAAACTGTAAAAGAAAAAAGGAGATTAATTAGTTTTTAACTTTGTTGCCCACTTGATTAAATATTATATTATTATATTTTAATGACTGAGTTAAAGGTCAGCCACTCGATTAATTAAGTGGTAGGGGACGATGTATACACATTCGATTAGTTAATTGTTGATTAGCTCACGTCTTACCATATTAATCCTATTTATACATTTTTTGCTACTCTATCTAATAATTAATTACAGAGTATTAATCACTTCTATAATTCGATTACGTAGCTCACAAAAGTTTGTTTAACATAAATAATTGTAGTATTTTACAAGTGAGTCGCGATCGGCATCCAACTTGATCCATTAAACAAAAATTTCATTTAAATATTGTAAGTTGCCTTATAAAGTTCACTATGCTCAAGTTGATGTATTTTGATCTTTGTTTCTCATATAAAAAGTTAATTTAATTTAGTATTTCACTAGTTTACGGGGACATGCTTCGTGTTGCTAAGTCAATTTAGCCTGTGTGCCTGGGTTCTCGTCAAGTTTTGAAAGTGGTGTTCTTAGGGGGAGAGGTGTAGTTGACAAATTAACTAAATTGACAAAAATTAAACCAATAAGGAAATGCCAAGTGTAGTAGCCAAAAACTTGCCAATACTAGCCGAAATCTTGCCAATTTTGTGGGTATAGTGCTAAAACTTGCCAATTTGCTAATTTATATAAAAAAGGTCACTTTGACCAAAAATTTTAAAAAAAAAAACGCTCTCAACGTTCACTTGCCTATGCCCAACATTCACTTCCATCGACCAAAACTAGTCGATGGAACTAGCCAGACTTACCGATTAAACTTGTCGAGCCAGATGCTATAGTGTAGCCGATTTGCCGATTTTTGCCAATGAAACGAGCCGACTACACCTCTCCCTCTTATAAGGACGAGTAAATTAGAGAGAGTCGAGGTGAGGCAGCGTGGATCCAAAGTGTTATGTTTTTTTGTTTTTTTTTTTTTTTAAAAGAAAAAAAAATACAAGGTAAATGAGAATACGATGAGAATGAAGGGATAACATGGATCATTTTCTCAAATTTGTTCCATGAACATGGAAAAAACTAATTAATCCATTACTTATGCATGTAAAATCGATATTGCAAATTCACCTTTCGAGTTTAGTTTTGTTACTGTATTATATAATCACTTATCTGATTTATTAAAATTTAAAAGTAATGGCTTGATGGTAAAGTAAATTGATGGAGGAGATCCGTGACCCGACCTAACACACAATGCTATTTAATTTAAGTTATCTTTTTATATATACCAATTCTAAAACTATTTAAATAGGAAACAAATCAACACGTAATTATCTTAATAAATAAAAAGATAACTTGTAAAAATTAATTATTATTTAATAAAACTGCTTTGCAGGTCAAGTCCAGGGCCGAGACCGATGCGCGCTACTACATCATTAATAAAAAGAAAACTTAAATTAAACAGCATTGTGGGTTGGATCAGGTCACGTGTCTCCTGCATCATAAATAAACTTTAGGCCTCAAAATTTTAAAGACATCAAATCTTTCTCTCTCTCTATCTCACACACACACACACACACACACACACACACACATATATACATACATACGAGAGAAAGGTACCCACGCGTTGCGATGGTGGTGGAGGTGATGGCAGGGTGATGATGTAATGACGGTGGTGGTGATGGCGGTGATGGGGTGATCTACTTGACGGACTCCGCCCATAGCCGTACGGGCTCCGTATTCAGATTTAAAAATTCATCAAAAGTATATCGAATGACCTCTCCAATGAAAGAGCATAAAAACTTAAGAACACCCATATAATTTTTATAATTTGTCGATGTACGGTTTTTGAGATAAAAGATTTTGAATAAATTAGAGGAATAAAATGATTTATGAAGAAAAGATAAATAAAATGAGTGATTGAAATTTGATGATAAATAAAGGGTATTATAGTTATTTTAGATAAATATTGAATAAATATGAGAGATATTTTAAGAGGTAAATGTTAAAACTTAAAATTTTAGACATGAGCTATTTGCTTTATAATGTAGTATAGAACTATAGATATTTGTATGTAGGGTGGCTATCAAATGAGAACTAAATTAAAATGAGAACAAATGTGAACACTTAAAAACTACATTTTGATGCATTAAAAGTTCATAAAACTGACATAGTGCATAACTAATTATCATTATTTAAGTGTTTAACAACACATTGATCCGTCAAAATCGAAAAAATCACGGTTTTTGTTGGATGCATCATTTTGATGAATATGCATCCAAGATGGATGCACAAAACAAAAAATGTGTTTTTTTCAATTTTAACGTATTAATGTATTGTTAAACACTTAAATAATAATAATTAGTAATGCACTATGTTAGTTTTATGAAATTTTAATGCATCAAAATGATGTTTTTAACTGTTCTCACGTTCTTATTTTAAAAGGGTTCTCACCAGAGAGTATTACCGTATGTGTGTATATATATATATGTAATATTCTTTTCATGCCAATTTTAAAATACAGATTACAAAATTTGATATAACTTATAAGTATATTATTATTAAACGTTGTGAAAAAAGTTCTAAATAAGTCACTAACGTCAATCAGGTTTTGGTCTCATTGAGTGATATAATTATTCAATTAACAATTCGATTTGATAATGTGGTTAACAATTTTTTGAGTTTTAAATCAATGGTTGAAAGGTCATTACCTTGTATGAGGTCTTGTGTTCAAACTCTAGAAAGGAAATAAGAATTAAGTCCCTTTATGAGGGGCTTGACTTGGGTATACCCACGTTCAAGTCTAAGTTGGGTTTACCTCTAATAATCGTCGTGCTTTCGGGCGAATTAATAGGGAGTTTTCCCCATCGGATATTTGAAATAGACATTTCTAATTCGAGAGAGCTCTCTAGCACGAACTCAATTAATATAACGTATGTTAGACCCCGCTGACGAATCGCGACACGAAGTTCCAACGAAATTTACCTTTCCAGAAAAAAGTAACAGATCAAATTACTTAAAATTCATAATGAGTCATTAAATGTTAGGGTATGTTTGGTTAGTAGCTTTTAAGAGTTTTTAAAAGCTTTAAGCTTCAAGCTTTTAAGAAAAAACTCTTGTCTAATATAAAGTTTCGTTTGTTAACAAGAGCTTCAAGCTTTTAAAATTAGTCAAAAAGCTTCTTTTGTTAACACTACATTGCCTAGCGTTTGAATGTAGATACAAGCTTTTACCATGTCAAACTACTTAAATACCCTTTAAATATTGTAAGAATCTTTAAGGCTTCATGCTTTTTACTGTACCTACAATCCTACGCTCCTTTTACTGATATGAAACATGAGTTATAGGAGTACACTTTTTAGTTTTTACATTTAGAATATTGACAGGAGTACATACACTTACTAAACAAAAAAGAGTATATTTTATAAACAAATATATGTAGGCTATAGCAACATAACTTTTAAGTTACACTCGTAATTTTGTCAAATGAAAATTTTATTTAATTATAATAATCACTTTTATTTGATTAAGAATATATATAACCAACTTTTTATAGAAAAGTTGGCCACAAACTGCCACTTTTTAGCAGCAATCTAGGTTTGAATCTTACCAGATGCAGAATTGAATTTAAGTGGTTAAATTATCTTGACACTATTCCTTCTGGGGGTTATGTAGGTACCAATTCGGTACATAACATCAAGTGGTTCCTATCAATCTACTGTTTTTTAATATATATATATATATATATATATATATATATATATTAAGTTTAATTATAAATATCTTTTTATCAATGTTCTTTCTTGTCATTTTATTATAAGTTACAACTTTTCTACCAAACATCAAAATATGTAAAAAAAAAAAAAATCTACAGCTGCCAACTATTTTTGTCAAACATACCCTTATTGTTTCGTCTCTTTTAAGTCTTGACCTCACAATGCCTCAAATGTGAATTTTTAGCCATTTTATAAAGAAAAAAAATGGTTTTGTTTTGCTAACGCCATGTTAATATGATATGTTTTATACCTGACATTTTGTTTATCAATCCATTGGTATTTATAGATAAAAATGATGTTAAACCAAGACATTTTGTTTATCAATCCATTGGTATTTATACATGAAAATGATGTTAAACCAACTCCATTTAGGTGAGTTGGCAATGAATATTTTCTAAACCACTATGTGGGCCTCGGATGTGAGTTTTTCTTAAAGTATCGGGTTTGAGTATTGGGTTTATCATCTCAAGGTATTTTCCTTAAAGAGGGGTTGGAGGTCTAACAAATCGCTGATTAAAATTGTCCCCATCACGTATGAATCGAAACTAACTTTAAAAAAAATATATCATGACATATAATTTTTTTTAAACCGATTATAAATATTCAATTAACATCTTTGCACATAGAAAAAAATTTTAAATGAAAATGTCATTTTACTTTACTTTTTTATATATATATATGTGTGTGTTTCTTTTAGATTTCCAAACAACTTGAGCTCCTAAATGGGAGCATCGATCGGCTCGAATATAAGTGGATATATGTTAGTGGAAGTTTAAGTTATGGCTAGTGATTTTCTTAATTAATCAGTTTTGTATGATTGGATATGTCTTTTTTTTTTCATAGGGAAGTGATGTTTGTACCAATTTTTTTACATAATATATTTTGATCATACACAACAATATATGCATCAGACAGTTGTATTATATAACTGTTTAATGCATATATTATCATGTATGGTAAATTTATGTTGTGTATTGATCAAATCCCTTACCACATTGTACAAGGATTATTACAAACTGTACAAATACCAATTGCATAAATGTGGTAAAATAATCAACAAGTGTAGTATTAATATCAATTGTACCATCTCTTTTAATTAATTTACCAAATTCATGTATTAAATGTTTGTACAATATGCTATAAAAACTGTACAGTTTGGTTAATTAATCTCAAAGGATGGTACAAATATCATTTACCTTTTCATATAGTCGATCTTTTACCTTTAATTTTACATTATCTATTTAACACTTAATTTTTTAGTATGATCGATCAAATGAAAATAATGTATGTAGTTATCATACGATCGAGACATTACATTAAAAATATGTGTTCAACAGAAACGACACTTCATGTACTCCAAACGACAACCAAAAATCAGACGCAAAATTTGTTTTTTATTAAACTAGAATGGAACATATAAGAAGTGGAGGTGCCTCTTTGCATCATAAAATGATTAAACGATTGTTTATAAAGTATATAAACATATATATTTTTTAATTTTAATCATATACATTTATTGGAACAGTACAAAGAAATTAACGCTTATTTAATTTTAATATTTTCTTTGAGCATTAGTTCAGTGGTTCAAAGGTCATTTTTCATGTAAGTGGTCTTGTGTTCAAACATTAGAGAGGACTCAGGAAGTCCCTTTATAAGGGTTTGACTTAAATATATTCAAGTCTTTGGGGGGAGGGGGGAGAGTTTACCCCTATTAATCGTTGTGTCTTTGAGCGAATTAGTTTGTTACTTTTTTATAGTGGCCACATGTCCCCCTAAAAAGCGACTTGGTGGGAATATCATCCAGGTTTGAATATCTGCAAAAGCATATTCAACCAGCCAAGATTTCTGGGATCTCACCGTCAGACAGCGTTACAGGGTTGTTAGCTTGATAGAAAAAATTCTTCTACAGGACTAAGGAGTTTCTGGACATTTACCATTTTTATTTTTTTAGGAGCAGGTATCCATTTGTTGCATTTAGGTTATAAACTGTCTTTATAAATTCAGCAATGAGCCAATGAGTGGATACATATATGCATATATTTGATCAGTACGTACTTTGCAAAAAAAAAAAATAATAATAATAAATAAAAAAATGTGGCGAATCTAAATTGATTATATCACCGACAGCTAGCTATATATATGGGCTTTATGTAACAAGATAGAATTCAACCTTTCCAAAAATGAATGAAATGCAACATATATAGCACGAATGCAAGATATATACAACCGTTAATAACGTTTACGTTGATACTCCGTATCAAGTAAGAGTAATACGCACTTTCATGTTTGAATATTAATAATTGATGCAAATATATCATTTGTACACATATTTCTTACATTTCTAAAAAATCTTAAAAAATTAATTAGTGCATATACTATATGTGAACTACATATATTTAAAAGTGTTAAAAAAGAAGTTCATAGTAAAAGTGTTAACGGACATATACTATATGTGAACTATTTTTAAAAGTATAAAAGTTAATTTGTAACATTTAATTTAAAACTCAATCTATTTATATATTTAGGTATAATATACAATGTATCTTATATCAAGTGTTTTAGTTGAAATAAGAATTCTTAGAAAATCAAACTCATACATATAATATGGACGATGAGTAATACATTTAAGTGTCATAAGTCATAATCTTCATTTGTCTCGTGTGAATTTAAAGGTAATATATAAATAGTGACTGAAAATGAATATAATGATAAAATATTAAAGTAATATTCAAGTATTAAACAATTATCTAAACAAAACTTTAAGATTAAAATATCAAGCAATTATAGATACATGACACCAAACTCCAAACTCCAAACTGACTTTTCATTAGATAAGCCAAAACACTTCATAGTGAAACTTTACAAAATGGCAATTCTGGTTTTGACAAAAACACCAATAATAGTGTTACCAAAACCTTTAATTTCCAAAAATCAACAAAAGAAGAAAAAAACCTAAACTTCCAATTACTTTGGATAATTCCTTCAAACTACTTGATAATTAATTGCCTTCAAAAATATTTATATAGATAGATAGTGAATTGCTAGTATTTCCATGCACGAGCTGAGGTTATGATTTATAATTTTTAGTGAAATATATATGTATATATTAATAAACATTCATAATATTATGATTTAAGCAATTAATGATGGTGGATTTTGTTCATTATTGATGGATGTCACGTTATTATTGCATGGCCATGCAGATGGTATTAACTGGTTTTGAAGCTGCCTCACTAACAATACTTGACGTATGTCCCATAATTTTTGTCGAAGCATCACGGATTCGGATCGAAGCTGCTCGTTTTCGTGTCGTAAAGCTTGTGCGTGATGGCTTACAAACCGTAACCGGTTCATTATTTCCCGGTTCCCGGTCTTATGCCGGTTCACTTGGTTTCTTAAATTCTCCAAGTGCTTTTGTTTTCTCATCCGTGATCTCCGGGCTGACTCACGGTTCGATATCATTCGTCTCCTTTTACGTTCATCGATAGGGTTGACTTCTTCAACCTGCCCTAGTTCATCCGAGCCCGAATTTGAGCTATTTGTTTTTGGTGTGGATTCTTCAGAACCGGAAAATGAAAAAACCGGTTCTTGAAGTTGATTATTATAAAAGGGATTCTCGGTTTCGCCCCATGGGATAAAACCGGTCCCACAAAACCCGTCGGAGGGGATATGGACTTCGATGGCCGGAAAGATGGATGACATCATAGTCGTCAATTAGAGTTTTATGTAGTAGAAGAAGGTAAGAAGGGGAAAGGGAATAAACGATGGGTTGGAAGTCGCTATTTAAAGGCAAAATAAAAAGGGTATTTAAGTAAAACAACATATATATTTTTATATCTTATAAATACTTTATATATACTAATAGAGTATGACATAGTTGGCTTTATTTAATAAAAAAATAATTTTGTAAAATTTTAACTGGAGGAGCAACTGTTTTTTTAGTTACGTATGGTTAATGCTTTTGAGTCATGCGGCACTAACTCGAAGAGGTGGGGTCCATAGTGGCTTTTTAAAGTGATGACATCAGCAATGTGGGTCGCACAATGTTGATGTTTATGGCTTACCGATGAAGAAACAAAAGAGGTGCCATCACTAACTTCAGGACATTTGTCAATTTCCAATGAACTCACACGATGGAATTAAGCCAATGCCCGTTAGGATATTCATGACTTACTTGGGTGGCATCATAGAATATTGGGATCGAGCGCGGCTCTGTTTCTACGCACCAAGCTAATCAACTCATGGCTAAGCTTGAAACAAAACTTTCTTGGAATTAGTTTCCTGGATTGTAACTATCTTTGACCGAATGTCTATAGTAGGAAAAAACTAAAGTTATGTGTATTGTATGTAAGCAACTTGAAAAAATGTTTATTGTATGTTAAAAAACATACGTGGCAACCATATACAAGTGTCACTTGTCAGATTTTAATTGGTTGAAATGAAATTCTTACATACAATAAACATTATTTCAAAGTTGTTTACATACAATACACACAACTTTAGTTATTTCCTACTATAGACATTCGTTTAAAGTTTCTTACATTCAAGGAAACTAATCCCAGCTTTCTTATTTAACATAACGTGATGCATGTTTGGTTAAAACTTAATGTGTTTAATAGTAAAATTTATTTAATTCATTAAGTCATTGAATAAATAAAAAATAACTATGTTAACTTAATCTATATAGATGTTATTTATCCATTTAGTAATTTAGTTTATCAACTCAGTCTCTTAATATTAAAGGGGAGTGATGTTCTTACAACATAATTTTGTCATCTACAACAAATATACAAATTTTATTGCACACAATACAACTGCATGATGCAGATATTGTTGTAAATTGTCAAATTGTATTGTAAAAATATCATTTACCATGATTAAAATGATAAACATGCCATAAATGTTCAGAAGGGGATTCCCTCAAGTTCTCTAACTTGACTAGTCAAATTTGGGAGATTTTGACCATTTAATTTTAATCAAAAGTTGAGATTAAAAGAGAATCTTTGGACTTTGACCCTTAATTATAATCCAATGATTAAGATTTCTTTAACTTGATCTATCAAGTTGAAACCAACTTGAGGGAATCTTCACCCTAAATGTTCATCTATGGTTTGATTATAGTACTATCCAAAGATTATGTACTACCAGGCCAATTTGAATTGAAGGTAATTACATGGAACAAAAATAGCAAAAGTAAGGTACATTCTTACTCCATATTAAGCTCGGATATGGCCCTGGAATGGATTAAGGAGAAATCACTTTCTAAAGTAATGTACATTCTTAAATATTAAAGAAACGAAATATTATATGTAAAGAATGTACGTAGCAGACTAGCAGCAAGATTCTTAAAAACACGAGGCCGACAAAATGTTAAAAATTTGATCCAGTTAGGCGGTTGTAAAGTAGTACTTTATGTTATGTATATATTTATAGAGTTTTATTAATGACAACTTTTAGAGCTCTCGGTAGTGACGGATCTTAAAAGTTTAGCGGTGCGCAGGGACGGAGCCAGAAATTCTTTTGAGAGGGGGCAAATCTATTAATCGTATTTCATATTTATTAAAGCGTAAAACAAAAAAAAATTGAGATCCGGTTAGAGAAGAATGGACTCTAAAAGAATTAGCTTATACTTACCACACTGAACCATTTTTATCATTAACACCGATATTAAATCTCAATATATTTACGCCATATTTAATTGTCTATTGGTAAGCAAGTCCTTCTATGAGGACTTGGGTTTAGGGAGACTCGTGTTCAATTTTAAGAAGACAACGTTTCTTCCTAATATGTTTTGTGCCATTGGACAGACTATTCGGCAGTTTTTTCTCCTACTAGATATTAGGTGAAAGACTTTTTAACGTGAACCTGATTAAAATAACATATTATAAACCCTCCGTTATGATACTCCATTCACAACAAAAAATTACTTCATAATTTATCTACTTTCAAAACTAAGTTGTAATACTTTATAATCTAATTATAAATAATATGAAAGTTCAAGGGTTGGAAGAGAAATCAAACTAATATTGACTTTTTTTGTACATCTCATTTTACTGTCATATGCTATGTATTCACTTTAACATATATATATAATACAGGCGTCTGGTATCCCGATCATATTTTTGGTAACCCGACCAGACTATTAATGATAAAATAACTATGAAAGTTCACAATAAAAAGTGTGAACTTTTATTTATACACTTTTAATTTAATATATTTCTACATGCTAAAAAACGTGACAAAAATTTTAATTTGTTCACACTCACCTAAAAGTGTGTACAAATGCAATATTATTTGTTGTGTATAAAAGTAGATAGATTATACAATGAACGTACGTAATCAGTAAAAGCAATGTATGCATAGGAAATTAGTGATTATTTGTGCCTTTAAAATTATATGGGTTTAAAGGCGTTAAAGTAGTTAGTACTGTTTTAATTTGTGGAATCGGTTCCTTAATTGTCGAGACTTAGAACGATAGTATATTTAAACTCATGATAAAAAGAAGATTAAAAGATGCTTTCTAAAAGTTGACTAAAATTTGGCCTACGCACTTCTTCAATCTTCACCTACTTATTTTGGTCAATCATATCATATCAGATACATGTGCAATATTTGAGGGCAAATTTTAGGACATGTGTTTTTTTAAGTTACACACCACCATGATCATCTTCGACCACCACCATGATTTTCCAGTCACCGCGTCATCGGAAAATTATGTGTAAGTTAACTTACACAAGATTTTCCGATAGGCCCGTCGCCGGAAAGTCTTAGTGTTTTTGTAAAAAAAATCTTGTATATCGTAGTAGATAACGATGGTGGTGTGTAAGTTACAAAAAACATATGTCCTAATTGGTCCTGAAATAAAAGGTGGTCCTAAAATAACTCACTATATATATATATATATATACATACTATCTTATAATAATTGTTATTTTCTCTATCATAAAAGTGTTTAATGCAAAATTACCATTTCACCCATAATAAATTAATTTACACCATCAATCGTTTATGAGTATCTTGTAGATTATTGCCACTACCTCTTTACATATATTATTACATTTACATTACACTCACCACCACCAACATCACAACGGCCGCCGTCACCACTGCCAGTCTCTGTCACCATCAAATCGCCGCAACGCACGGGTAAAATACTAGTATGTGTGTATATATATATAGAGAGAAGTGAGTATGGGGCTGTTATGCACCAAATTTGGGTGAAAAACCCTTCACATACCAATAATTTAATATTTTGAATTGCCCCCTATATTTTTATGGTTTAAAGAAAGGTATGTGAGTGGTTTTTCACCGAACTTAGGTGTCTAACAACCTTATATTCCCTTCCCCCATATATACATTGTATAGTTTTTTTTTATAAAAAAAGGTATATATATTATGAGAAAAGTGAGTATGGGGTTCTTATACACTCAAGTTGGGTGAAAAACCCATCACATACCAATATTTTAATACTTTGAATAAATGTTTGGTCCCCCATGGTTTTTATAGTTTAAAAAATGGTATGTGAACGGTATTTCACCCAACTTAGATACTTAACAGCCTCATATTCCCTTCACCATATATTATATAGTTGTTTATATAAATCATAATCATCATTCCTAAGTTAAAGAATATATGATATTTCCCAAAACTCTATTGACTATCACACGAGTTAAAAATAAGAATACAATAATTTGGTCAATCATCTTGTACCATATGACTTATAATTTGTCAAAGTTCAATTTTCATGGAAACTATCCACTTCTTTCATTTTCTAAAGCAAAAGTAAAAAAGTTAAGCTATAAAAGACATTTTTCAAGAAAAAGTAAATAAAGAAAAAGAAAAAAATCACTTAAAACCTATGTTTTAAATACAGGTAAATACCGGGCGGTATTACCGGTACCGGAGACCATGCCGGTATTTTAAGCCCGGTATTTTCACTATTCAATACCGGCCGGAATTCCCGGTATTTTATGGTATTACCATACCGGTATTTTCGGTATTTTCAAAAAATAAATTTTGATTTTTTTAAAAAAATATTTTTATGATACTTTAATGTTATTTTTTGTTATTTGTGAACTTTAAAACCTATATTTGTGTTATGAAATACATATTTGGTATTATTTTGAGTAAATTATATTGCATTTTGACTATTTTTGTTAAATTGTAACAAGTTTTGTAGGATTTTTACACAAAAAATATAATAAATTAAAAATAGTCGTACCGGCCGGTATTTCCGGTATTACCGATAATACCGGAAAATTTTTCCACGCCGGTATAACTAAAATACCGGTTTTTAAAACATTGAGTTAAAACATACCCTAACTATTTACAAAGTTAAAGCATGCATATTTCCTTCGTGTGTAGCTGTAGCTCTTTAGTCATAATTTTAAAAAATCAATATACTAATCATATAAATTTAGAAATGGGCAAAACAATGAAAAACATATTAAACAGATGTCTCTCTTGACAAGTCGAGATAACCTAACCTAAATAAGTTTTCTTTAGCCCAAGAGACAAGCCCACAATAGTCCAGTTAACTGGATCGGTGATTATCTCCGCCCTCCTTTTTTGATTAGATAGATGGATTCCAGATTCCCCTAAGAGCCCAAGAGCTATATATATATATATTATCTTTTATTATAGTAAAACACAGTTGCTCTAATAACTTATTCACCAATCACATCTCTCGATTTTTTTAAATTCTCAATTTTGACTTTTCTTGACTTTTTTTTTTGTATAATACAAGATATATATTTAAACATATGACTATGTCAATGCCGACCATTTAATCTAAGTATATTTAAACAAAGATAACTATTACATTACTTATAAATTGTTATAAATTTAACTAAAGATAACTATCACATTAGTTATAAATTATTATATTTTTAAGTATCTAATTTTTTATAATTATTATTTTAAATATATCTTAATTTTAATCTTAATATATTTTGTAAAATAGTTGAACTAATAACTTATTCACCAATTATATCGCTCAATTTCATCAAATTGATTAGAAAATTTAAATTGAAATTTGACTACACAATGTAAATATTAAACTAGAACTAGATAATTTTAATCCAATAATTACAACTCAACCTAAAGACAAATATTAGGTTATTAAAAACTACTAAAAATTTATAGCAATATTTTATAAACAAAATATAAAGTCGACTGTTCATCCATATGTATAATACTTAAATAGATAATTATAAATTATAAATATGAATATTTAATTTTTAGTATAAACAAAATACACAGTATGAACTCTAAAAATCTTAAATACGATAGGAAACACAAATCCCTACCCCACATCCAATATCATATACAACAAATGGTAGATTTACGATTATCTTAATTGAATCTTCAATTCAAACCAATATAAACTGCATTCAAGATTAATATAAATAAAGATACAATTTTCACTTTTTTATGAATTAATTTTATGTCTCCATAATGTTCGCAGTTAATTGTTATCCAAGCATTTCGTATAAATAATGTCATAAGCGCCGTGTCCAGTGTTGGACACGAGTCTAATATCTAGTATAGTACTATACTATATGACTAAGACTATGAAAAGATCTATCTTTCAAAGAACATACTTGATAAACTTTTTGCAATTTCGAGCTATTTACTTATAGAGGTAATCTACTTACAGGCTAAAATTATCTTCTTACATTACATTTTTACTTTGTTAGTATATAATTAAATTGTTCTAATTACAAATGTATACTTCTCGGGAAAATATTTCACGGCGTGTATTGCATAACCCCAAGCTTTAGATGGGTAATAATTTTAATCTCGATCTTAATCAACTTAGATATAGAAATAAGTACATAACTTTGTACTAAAATGAAGTTGCATAAACATCATTAGTCAATTGCCATAATTTAACTGGTACAATAATCAAACACAATTACACAAACTATAGTAGCCATAGGGATGCAATATAGAACATATATGGTATTTTAATCTTTCAATAGTTTCCAAGGTCTTTTTGTTAAAATATGCTAAAGATATTGGGAAATATTTTTAGAAGGTACATGTTTTTGCCATTACTTTTATAAAATGGATTTGCTAACCATAGTCCTTAGAACTATGATTAAGCTAATTATACATATGGAATATAATCATCCAATTACACATAGTTATCATATTTACAAATAATTTACACATTATTATATGAAAAACATAGTTTCATATGGAAATTTTAGTGTTTAATCGACTCTCACTTTCAATAAATATGAAACCTAATTATAGCATTAAGGATTATAATTAGCAAAACCTATTATTATGAAAAAACATGTTGCTAAAGACTCCAACTTCTAGTCCCGTATTAATTCATTTATATTTCTAAATTGTACCACCAACATAATTAGTCAACTACTAGAGTTGTTAAACAATACAGTAATATTTATATTTATGTTTTCCTGTATTTGTACGAGATTTAGACTGATTTGTTATATTAGTTAAAGAGATATATATGATGATGACACGGTTATGTAATGTTGTGTGATAAACTTGCAATTTGACCGCACCATATCAATGCGTTTATAAAGTTTTATATGCTTTGACTTGATTCTTTCATAATCTGTTTCACAGTTTTATTGACATCTCAGCTTTCTTATTACTGCCTCTTTTGTGTTACAGTCTTCTCTTATGTTTCCTGACTTTTCCCTTTATTCTTCATAATCAGTCTTTTTTTTTTTTGGTGTGTGTGTTGGTTGGTGAAGCATCCTTCAAATCATCTCAAGCACAAGTCTATGCCCAATCAACTTAAGACCTACATTATTTATTGTCTTCCATCATAGGCTTTGACTCATGCTAGCTCTATTAAGGTTAAAAACAACCACCATACCCAATCACACATATATGTGGAATATGAGGTATTAGAAATATAACGAAATCTACTAAGATGTTAAAATACTCGTCAATAGAAACAGAATAACAACTCTAACAAACTACCAAAAAGAAATGTCAACCCGTATCTATAATTTATGACTAATAATCATTCAATTATTCAAACATCGTCGATGTTATTTAATAGAAATGTGTGAATACTGAATACATTATAAAACAGGCAACTTATATATTAGTTTGTATTGTTCTAAACCATTTTTTTAATCATTCATTAACATCCAACTTGCACATGCCGTTTGGTAGCCGACATGTTAAATTACACACATTACATATAGTGATATAACACATCAAGCCGCTTATTTTATTTATTTTAAGCTAAGATATGAACATGCAGTCTTAAATGGAATTCAATCTTTAGTATTATTATAAGCTGGATTTACATAGTTGACCCGCAATTCTCATTGTTGACATTATAAGTAGACCAAGTGCTCAATTGCACATTAGGTATTAATGTATCATGGATCCGAAACAACATTCACTTAAAATTAAATCGTAAGTGAATGGATTAACGAGATTCTCACCGTATCTACTATTCAGCAAAATCACAGCTAAGAAAACACCCTTAGCAGATATAACAAGACACGAGGACTTGGCCATATGATCAGGGAACCACGGGTGAACACTAGCTAGGCACCAAAACCTTCACGGGTGGACTTATACAGGTTAGTCAATTTGTGTACAAGCCAACCTATTTGGCTGACCGACAGGTTGGATTCTTTGTCCTATATATATTCCTCTATATAATTCATTTCACATCCTGCTTTTCAAACATTATATGAGTGTTAGATTCGTGTTTTACTTCAATTATAACTGCCATATAGTACCAAAAATAAACATCAAACCATATTAAAAAATATGTGCATTCCAAAGTCTCCATTTCACAGTTCACACCGCACTTGTTTGTTTCTATATATATTCATATCTTCTTACGTCTCTTTATGTGTACCCTGATCACCTCATCAACCATGTCTAGAACCACCATCCTCTTACTCATACTTGCCCTTCTCCTGTGCTCCACGTCATCCTACGCTGCCCGAATAATGCCAGCGGATACCACCACCATAACGGCGAAACATCAAACTAAGGTATATATCTTGGTAACCAGGTGTAAACTTTTAACTAATTTCATATCTTTCAAGATTTTTTAGTATCATACTTTTGTATGTAGGGTGGTCTAAAAACTGCTGAGATTGAAGAAGTGTGTGAAGGAGTTAGCGAAGACGAATGCTTGATGAGAAGAACCCTTATCGCTCATATCGACTATATCTATACGCAGAAGGAAAACCCATAGAAAAGCTTCCATCTTTATTCATGTATATTGTCATTTAATTTCATGATTCTTTATGGATGACAACAGTAGAAATACAAAGAAACTTAAGACAGTTCCTTTTGTTCGCTTGCACAAAATATGTACATATCAAAACTTCTTGTATCTATCTAAAGACTAACATGAACTTAAAACCAAGACTAAGCTAAATTGGCTCCAAAGCTCCATGGATCACTTAACAAATGCAAATACAGCGAAACCCATATAGTCATAACGATCAAACATCTTGCAGTTAAGTACCTGTAAACTTCTCGGCAGGTTCTTTTCATACCTTCGGATAACTGATTCCACGAAAATCCCAAAAACGACTTCATAGTTGCTAGTGTCACCCTTCCCGCAACATCAAGCACGAGCCTCATATTGCTTGGGACTGCTAAAGTAGACGAAATCCTACTAGCCCATTCATTGCCATGATTTTTTCTACCTGTCAATTTACTCAAAACTAGTTCTTGCCCATCCAAAACTTTACTAATAGTAGACGAACTTCTCCTAAGCAAATCAGAACTCCCATTCGGCCTAGAATTCATTAACACTTGGTGAGACGTTCTAACAAAAGTCTCAATAGCACCGTTACAAACCAATGCTAACAAATCCCTCACTTTGGCATCATATTCGGGTTTAGTCAAACTCGACAAAATGTCATCATAAGGGTTAACATGCATAGTTTTATCAAGATAAACCGTCACCATAGTACTCACAAACCGTTGAATACAATCCCCAATTAGTCCTCTACACTTATCGTCAGCTATCACGTCGACCCAATTCTGACCCGAACCATCACCACTACCCCCTCTACCATCACAAATTGCCATAACCACATTCCTAGTAAAACTCCCAACAACAACAGAAACAAAACCTGACCCAGACGACGAAAACATCTTTTCCAAAACCCGATCACCAAAACCTGAACCTGACCCACCACCCCCTTCCACATTTCCAGCCCGAAAACCCCTCAAAAGCCCAACAGTCAAAGCCTTAGTAACTCTCACAACACTCTCCGAAAACTCATCAGATTTCGTAATCTTGAAAACTTGTTTTAGACTAGCAGGGAGTTCATCAGAATCAGATTTTATAAAGTCTTTCAAATCTTTAGAAACTACACCTATTGTTTCAGCTGAATCACCTAACAATTCAGTTACAGAAGCTAAGGCAGTTAAAACCCTTAAAACCCTGTTTCTATTTTTAACCACAGAGGGTAAATTACAAATCTTGTAAGCACTATAAGTGGAAAGGCCCAGGGCTGTAACTAAAAGAATCCATTTTTTTCTTTTGTGGGTGTAATTAAAAGTTTTGGTTATGATATCAACATCCATGTATTGTAGTTTTAGCATATCAAGAAGGAACAAATTTGTTTTTTTGTTTAAAAAAGGAATTTATTTGAATTAGGAAATGTGAATGTGATTGTAGAGATAGATTTAGGAAAACGATGTATTAAATTGAACCTGGGATGGAGAGTCTTTGGATGGGACGGTTTGGCGGATGAATATGTTGTATGTATCGATCGGTTGGAAGTGAATTATACCAGGGAAACCATTCTTCTGATCTTATCCCCTTTGAATTTTGGTAGTATTATATAATATGTAAAATTTAGGGGGGTTAATTTTGGATACGGGTATACGACGATAGCATATTAGCATGATGCGACACGGGGGTTGAAAACTTGAAATTGAATTGGTTAGATTATAAATGGAAAGTATTTCGTACATGAAGATTTATACTTCATACTGAGAATTTAAGTGCCCAGTCTAAAACGAGAAAAAAAATGCCCCCAGCTCCTAGGAATCCTATTAAATAAGAATTTTTTTTTTATGTAATTGAAACATTATAACAATAATAAAATGATAGAATTAGAATACATACCAAAATAGTTAACCAAGAATTTTAGAAGCTCGTCTAACATTCTTCATAACAAATTGGTTGTTTTATTTTACTTAAAACCTTTACATGTATAATATACATAGAAATTTTTTTAAACTTTTGTGCCCCCTCTATATTGTGTCATGACCAGATGTCTTGCTTGCCCCACCTCCGGCCTCCCATGCACATAAAGTATAACATCTTTATAATTACGGCACAATTCATAAGGCTTGCATATTATGTACATGCATAAATGATAAATTAATTCCTTGTGGAAATCATTGATGGGCAAGCCCGCCCCAAAATGATCTTTAACAGTCATACTCGGGCACGGTGGTGGGTTTTCCTGAAAACCTAACCCGATTTTTAGGTATTTTCGGCAGCCTTTTGTGCCTAGCGGCCGGTTGTGGTTCGACCCCATGTTAGTTTGTGTTTCTTTTTTCCATAGCAAGTGTTTTTAGGAAATAAAAAAATAAAATAAAAAAAAAGAGTGAAGATTGTTTTTGTAAGAAAGACATAAACATATACTGTTTGGTAATGAAAATGAAATCGAAACTACAGAATTTATAAATTATCTGATTCTAACTCTTGGGTCTAGACACCTGATTACCTGAACATAAAATTTAAGCATAATCTCTACTGATAAAATCACAGGAAAATTACAAAAGATTTAAAATTGTATCTACACAAAAACATGGCCATACAGACCCATAAAAGCTCCTTGCTAAGAGTACTAAAAAATTCTAATTAAAAAAGGGTTAAGTATCTGGAAGTGTAAGTAACTTTTACATTTTTTCTATTGTGTGAATGTAACTTTCATTTGGTTCATTGTATGCAACTAACCCGCTAAATTTGAACGATTAATGTAAAATCTTAAGGTTGACCAATCAAAAACTTCTACGTGGCAGCTCATATGGTGTGCCACGTATACACTTTTACATTAATCGTTCAATTTGGCGGATTGATTACATACAATGAACCAGATGAAAGTTACATTCACACAATAGGAAAAATGTAAAAGTTACTTACATCCCCAAATACTAAACCCATTAAAAAATGACTTTAATAGAACTTACAAGCAAGAAGCAACTATCTGATGTTAACTCCTTAGAGCAAGTTAAAGTTTTTTTTCGACCAGGCTATACATCAACGTATCAGGCTTTTACCGGGCGTGGCTGGACTAATTTCGGGCCAGGATTTGGACTGGTCTTTGTACCAATTTTTGGATTGATAAGCCCTGATCAGGTTGATTAGGACCAGGCCCGGGCCTCATCACACTGGCTTTTTTCAGGCCAGTTTAGGCCAGGACGAGGATCAGTCTCAAGCTATCTGGATTCTGGAGTAGGAGATATCAAAACTATAACAAAACTGAACAAAATTTAAAATACTCATCAATAATCACAGAATAAGAACACTCACAATTTACCAAGAAGAAATTATATCCATTTTTGCAACGTGTGACTAATAAAGTAATAATCAATTGTTCAAACTTTGTGTCCCTTCGGGGACATCAGATAAAATTATTTGAAATCTGTCTGGGTCATCTAACAGAAATGTATATAGCCTATATCCTGTACATACTAAAGAGAATTGGTTAGTTATTCAAAACTGGCCCTTCGATAAGTTGACAGTAAACCCAAATGGCTTGAAACAGTTGATGAGCTTCTTCTATAGACAGACATCCAGATTATGATACAGATGGGTTGTTTCTCCCGGTGGTGGTTCGCTCTGTATTAACTGAGCTGGAAATTAGGATGCCATGTGCTGCTGAATGCATGGACCAGTAATTACCACGCTGGATGATGATGGTACCACACGCACAGCGTGGCCCAACCGTGCAAGTACAGACCTAATTAGATTTTACATAGCATGGTTCACACTATATTACTAGGGAATTGATAATCGTACCGCATATATATTTATCAGTGTGGTGTTTTAATAAAAATGTGTGGTACATCTATATACTCCCATATTACTAACCTCACAACTGGATTAACCGGCAGTTGGTGAATGGTGACTAATAGAAACACAGACAACCATATTCTATAAAACTAAGAATTAGAACTTGTTTTGAAGAATTTTTCGTTCAACGAAAATGACAAATTTTTAACGTCTAGCCAAAAATGTCATGATTCTGAATTAATCACGTTTACTCTATATGATCCTAATTGAATAATAGTATAATACCAATTACCAGCTCGATTCGGATTCTTAAAGCTACAATAATCGCTTGTATAACAAACATAAAACGCAGTTCCACACGACATCATTACTAAACATCTTAATCTGCCTCAAATGGCATATACTTTTTCCCCAGATATATATACATTTTAAATTTTGATTGCTAGAAGAAACTGTACAAAAACTATTTACGTCAGATGAGAATAGTTCATCAATAATTAATCAGAAAACTATAATCTCAGATGGAATGCAGTCAGTGTGAACAACATCAAGACTCAAATTCAGAGTTATGAATGCTTACTTGTATCCAAATCCAGCCCGTTCTGTAGCTGAGAAATCAGTGGAGCTTCAACCCAATTCTACCCAAGTTTGTGAATCTTTAATTCAAGAATCGGAAGACTATGCGGCTTTTTTGAAATGTATGGGGATGTTTCCATCATCGTCCTCGTCATCATCATCCTCAAGATCACTAAATGATACATGCTCATCATTCTCAATATTAATTCTAAGACTATGAGTAACAATTTCTGAGGTCTCTTCATTTAACCAATCATCTGCTTCAACTTCGTCTTCATCTTTGCCTTCACATGGCTCAACTTGAATCACAGATTTGCCTACAATCTGAATTTCATCACTATGGAAGGGGGGTTTTACAGTCTCAATTGCAGATACCCCAAGGGCGGTCGATTCTGACTTGGTATCGGAAATATTTTCAGAATAAGAATTACTTCTTGGTATTTCTCTACCGGACTGTGCATTAGAACGGTTCTTCAACTCATGCGTTAACGAGGCTCTAGCTTGCAAAATCTGCACAAGTGATTTTATCTTATTTATATTACTTATGAGTTGTGCATGCTAACATAGTTTGAGCTTCTTAAATAACTTGTAGACAAAAACCAGGAGATATAAGCAGCATACTTTACTGAGACTTATTTACAAAAAGGAACCTGGTTAAGCATTAAGTTTTCAGGAATCCTTATTTTACTATACGCTAACGTTTAACTACTAAACTCTCATTTAGAGTGCTGAGTTAACTACTAAACTCACATTTAGCGAGCTGACGATAACTACACTATAGTTACACCACCTCACCAAGAATACTTTGTATAATCAAAAATATACACACGCACATATGTAAGACCAAGTAAAGTCGAGCACAGAATGTAACCAAATAAATTACTATCACTTAAGTAAGCAACATAAGAATTTGCAAGTTCGTGCTAGACTGCTAGAGGCTTAATTTAACAAATAAGTAGGCATTGCTCCTAACTTACATTGGGCGTGGAGAGAATTTCAGCAGCGTGTCGTTCAAGTATCGGATGCAAGAGAACAAAATATATCTTCCAAAACGAAGTCTCACTCATATGAGTTGGGCAGAGCTTAATCCTAAGAGACATCAACGTTGGTACTGAACGTTCAACAGCCAAAGCATGCTCTTGTTGTATGTCAGATAAATCAATATCTGGAGTAAGAATAATCCAATTATTCAATATACATTTACGCCATATTATTTATTCAAAATATGTATACGATGTCTAAGGGCTATTGTATTGTTAGCGAAATCCTAAGCCAAACAAAGTGAGTATATATATATATAGGGTATATACCTTCATGTGGAGGTAAAGGAAAATCCAACCAAGTCATAGGATGCATAGAAACATCCTTAACAAATTCCAAAACTTCATCAGTAACACCAACCACGTCATCCTCATCGTCATCAGTTGAGTCATCATCAAGTAATTCAGAAGCAAATTTGGTGATTTCTGAAACATCAATCATATTATTAGACAGCTTTGAAATTCCAGAGCGAAACTTCCCGCTGATCTCGGAAAAGTCTCTGCGTAATCCGGATACGGGTGCCGGGTCAGGAGCTTCTGGATCGGACGGATGTGATGAAAGAAGAGAAGCGAATCCATGAAAGTGATGAGACAGGGTTTGGGTTATTTCTGTTAAGTCTTGTTTTATGCGTGAATTATTAGAATTATTATTGTTGTCAATTTGTTCTTCTAAATTAGGGATGGATGGACCAAACCATGATGACATTTTTTTTGGATTAGAATTTGTGGTGAGCTTGAGTTTGCTTCTTCTTTACTGTGTTATTATCACAATATCACACACGGATGAGTCGTTGATGTTTGTTTGAGGGGGAAGTTAATTGTTTTGGTATTTCTATTTTGCTTTTTACTTATTTCATAGTCTTATTCTAAATTTGGGATAAAATCATCAAATTATAGAATACTTTTATAAAACTGTTCGCGCAATGTGACGACGGTGGCGATAGTGATGGCGAAGGCGGGGTGGTATTCCTACAACACATTTTAGTCATCCATACATTTTAGTGTTGGGAGATCTATACTTTAAGGAAAATGATATTCCTACAACACATTTTAGTCATCCACAACAATACTTGCATCATGCAGTTGTATTCTATGCATAAAAATTTGTATATTTGTTATAGATGGCTAAATTCTGTTGTTGAAATATCACTTCCCATACTTTAAATTATTTCATTAAGGGTATTATAGATATACTAGATGAAAATGTTTAAATTAGTGAATAAAGAAGAATAATATTTTTGATTTTTGAAAGGCAAAAAAATTAAGGGAAAAAGAGATGATTTATTTTATTAGATAGTATAGATAGTTACTTTGTGTAATCTACTATTTTTTAGTTATTTTGGTCACTGTACTTTTTATATCTAACACAAAGTATAACATACTTTCAACAAATGATCGTTTTATGTAATCTACTTTATTTTTAGTCATAAAGGTCATTGTATTATTAAAATTTGTTACCAAAGTATAGTATACTTTTATCAATTGGTCATGATATTTAAATTAACTAAATAAAATACTCAAAAATAATCAAAGATATACTATAATACCCTATTTCTTGCGAGTTTTCACAAATACACATTAAAATTGCAAAGCATAGCTTGCAGTTCTGAAATCGCAAACCATGACTTAAAAGATTTTAAAAAATGGTAAATTATTATAAAAAGTGACCGATTTTTTAAAAGTATGTTATACTTTGTGTTTTTTGAAATTGCGGTTTTGAAAAGTTTGTAAGTCGTATGGGTAGCAATTTTGCAAATATGCAAGTCATGGTATGTGATATTCAGTCTAGTAAACCATGGTTTGCAATATTAACGTGTTTGGAAAAACGAAAAAAAAAAAAAGACATTATTGAACATTTTTTTAAAGATTTTTGGGCATTTTGTATATATTTTAGTGACAAATTTTATCAGTATAATTACTTAAAAATAAATTAAGTTAATTATATTTACACTTTAATGACTTTAACACTTTAAATTTTCTGTTTTGATTTGTGAGTCTTTTTCATCCATTTTAAATGTAGATATTTTTTATCTTGTTATAATGCTTAACAAAAACTATATCAATGGAAAGTACCTTTAAAGTTTAATTCATCTATATAAATTATATAAAGTGTTATATAACATAAACAATTATATTACGATCAAAGTATTTAGAAAAAAATACTCAAAATGTCAAACTATAACATTTAAAATGAAATGAAAAGAGTAAATTTTTTTTATTCAAACAGCTTATGCCTAATTATTTCGTTTAAAATGTATCTTTTGAGTTGTCATGGATTAAATAGTGATTTTTTAAATTATTGGGGTAAAACAAAATTTTTGAAAATAATGTAGTCGGTTTGATTAAAACGGGTCTTCTCTTTGAACCACTTAAACCAGGTTTGTAAACTAGTGTTTTTTTTCTCCCTAAGTCCGGGTTTTAATAAACCCTTATAAAGAAAGAAACTTGCTCAGTGCCGTCTTCGACGGGTTTTGAGCCTCAATACCTCGACGGTGTATGAGGGTAATTAATATGTAGGGAGAGCTTACCTCTACTTAAGTAGAGAGGTTACTTCCATTTCTACCTAAATGGTACAAAAGATACTCCAACCTTTACATGAGATGAGGATCGAACACATGACCTCTGTCTCCAGATGCCATGGTATTAACAAAATCATTAATGATCACACGTCAAACTTGTAAAAAACATAATAGAGGAAATGTATTTTTATTAAATTTAACATCTTTAGACTAAAATAAAAGATTTAAGTTTAAGATTGAATAACTTGTATGCATTTTTGAATCTTGCATAACCAATCAGAACAAATATTCAAATTTAGAACTAAATTAATCAGAATTATTCAAATTTGTGTTAAAAAACAACATACACTCTCAAAGTGATCAAATAAAGGTATCACTTAATAGTTAATACCACGGAAAAATACAAACAGTCAATAAAAATCTTTGAAGATACAAGTAATCGTGAAAGATACTTCAATTATAAAATAATTCAAGATCAAAGACCAGAAACAGAATTTCAAACCAATCTTGGTTGGTCAAGTACTCTAAGTATAATGCCATCGGGATGATAGCCTAATGGTTAGGAAGTTTTTCAATTTATGATTTCTTTATAGGGGGTTATGGGTTAAAATTTTGTCACATGTAAATGTGTTGAGTGGGTCTTAGCAGTGTTATACCGATATACACATAGGAGACAAACCCTTTAGGGTATTGCCAAGATTCGAATCCGGCATGAACGCGTCAAAATTGAGGATGTTGGCCATTTATCCGCTATGTCTTTTAAAAAAAAGTACTCAAGTATAATGTATGATTCGTGAGATTGATATTAAGTGGATTTAAAACCATACTTGGGGTGTTTGTGATTGAGTTTTGAGCTGATTATCTGATTATTGCGTTTGTATAACGTTAATAATCGAAAAATGTGTTTGGCAAAATAAGTGATTATCTGCGTTTAGTTAGAGAGAAAACGCAGTTTTGAAAAAGCAGATAGTGACATATTTTTTCAAAACGCAGTTTTTAAACACATAATCTATTCTGAAAACGCAAACACAAACACCCCTGTATAATATATGATTCATGAGATCCATTATTATACCAAGCTGTCTATACATATTTCATAACTTGCATGAAATCATTAGCATATGAAATTTATAAATGATCCCAACAAGCATTGTGTTTTTGTTATTGATCATTTTGGACATTTTATGAAAACTAAACATAAAAAGTTTGCTTGTAGGCATCGTGCTTAGTGTAACATGAACCTACTCTCATCGCTGTTTTAAATAGTTCACCTTTAAACTTGAGGCCAACAAATTTCCGGAGCTTTCTAAATTTTTTTAAAAAACAAGTAGTGAAAAGTGATATACGAAATTTTAGACCCGTGTCCAACACTAGACACGAGATTTACGACATTAATCAATATTAGTTTTTCATATATTTAAGTCATAAAAGTTTATAGTTTTGAAAATACACTGTTTCAAGTGTTATACTTTGTAAGTTGTAGTACCATAATCACAGTTTCATCACTTTCATTATTAGCCGAGACATATTGATGGAATTGTTTGCCATGGTCATTCCACAAGGCACATGGTATAATAAAATCTCTATCATAGAATTTTTTGAAACTAGTTTTACTCATAATGTGATATTATTATAAAATATAATTAAAAATTAAAATATAAACATACTTGTAATTTTGTAATTGACATTCAAGTATATGTATTTGATCATGATGCGGGTCTATAACACGGATAGGCTTATTTCCAATCATCTGTTTATGATAATCATATAACAATTATGATTGTTTATATATTATTTGATAACAATTAGGATTTTTGATTTGAGTGACAATTGTAACTTTAAAAATTAATACACAAAGCTAATATATAGAAAAAGATAAAATCATGTACCTTTTTATTGAGAGATTACGTTGAAATTTTTTTAACTAATTAAATTATTGTAAATTTTAAAAAATCCTCTCAAGTTGATGGCTAAAAATAAATATAATTTAAGTATTTAGGGCTAAAAAGTGTAAATTATTAATATTTATATTTCCAATCATCTACAAATTAATATAAATATTAATATAATAATATATTTGGATAATGATTATTAGGATTTTTAATTTATAGTTTATCTACATGATGACATAAGCGAGAGTCAATTTGATAAAATCAAACGATTTGATTGGTTAATAAGTCATTAGTTCAACTGTCTTATAGTATATATATACTAGACTAGATTTTAGACCCGTGTTTAACACTGAACATGGGGCTTACGATATTGTCAATATTAAATTTTCATATATTTAAGTTATAAAAGCTTATAAGTTTAGAAATATATGGTTCCAAGTGTTATATTTTGCAAGTTGTACGTAGTACAATAATCACAAGTTCGTCACTGTCATTATTAGCCGCGACATATTGATGGAACTGTTTGCTATACTCATTATACAAGGCACATATTACAATAATTTCTCTATTATAAATTTTTTTGAAACCAATTGTACTCATAATGTGATATTATTATGAAAGATAATTAAGAATTAAAATATAAACATACTTGTGATTATGTACTTGACATTTAAGCATAATTTTTTGATCATGATGCGGGCTCATAACACGAATAAGTTTATTTTGAATCACATGTCATATGATAAATACATGACAATTAGGATTGTTTTAATACTGTTTGATAACAATGAGGACTAAAATAAATATAAATTAAGTATTTAGGGATAAAAAGTGTAAATTATTGATGGAAAACAAAAATGTGTAAATTAGTGAGACTTTTTCTACAAATCCAAATATAATAATATATTTGGATAATGATTATTAGAAATTTTAATTTATAATTAAATTAAATGATGACATAAGCAGAAGTCAATTTGATAAAATTGAGCGATTTAATTGGTTAATAAATTATTAGTTCAACTGTCTTATAGTATATACTAGATTTTAGACCCGTGTCCGACACTGGACACGAGGTTTATGATATTATCAATATTAGATTTTCATACATTTAATCCATAAAAACTTATAATTTTGAATATATAGGGTTCTAAGTGTTATACTTTGCAAGTTGTAGTACAATAACCACATGTTCGTCACTGTCATTATTAACCGATATATATTGATGGGATTGTTTGTCGTATTCATTCCACTAGGCACATGCTACAATAATTTCTCTATTATGAAATTTTTTGAAACCAATTGTACTCATAATGTGATATTATTATGGAAGATTATTAAGAATTAAAATAGGTGTTTATTTTCAATCACTGTCCTATGATAATTAGATAACAATTAGGATTGTTTTCATATTGTTTGATAACAATTAGGACTTTTGATTTGAGTAACAATTGTAACTTTAAAAAATTAAATATAAATACTTTTTGTAATGTTTTTAAAAAATTAATATATTTGGATAATGAGACTTTTTCTACAAATTAATATAAATACCAATATAATAATATATTTGGATAATGATTATTAGGATTTTTAATTTATAGTTAATATAAATGATGACATAAACAAGGGTCAATTTGATAAAATTGGACGGTTTGATTGGTTAATAAGTCATTAGTTCAACTGTCTTATTAGTATATATTAAGATTAAGATTAAGATAATAGTATAAGATTAAGATTAAGATTCTTAAGTATTTTCAAAAAAATTTTAATAAATATTCTAGATACTTGATTTTTTTAGCGGTAAATTATCATACTCGTAAATTAACCTAATATACTCATCTACCTAATAGAATTATTAGATGAAGAGAAATAGAAAATTATCCATGTCAAACGTATGTGATATTAATTGTTTTTTATATAGAATAGTTTAGAAGAGTAATGTGTTTTAAATATATCATCATAAAAGATTGTACGCTAAAATCCAATTTAGTTTTATTCATAATCAAATTATATATGTACCCTTCAATAATAGATACAATGAAGTTGAATGCATTTATATATATAAGTTTATTTCTTTTTATAATACACACACATCTTGGCAAAGCAAAGATGTAACCTTTTCACATGTAATGTTGAAGGAATGGGTGACAAGTTGGGTCTCACTCTCCCATCTGGATTACAAGTGTGGTCTCCATCTGACCAAGACTTTGTAAATTGCATAATTTTATTTTCCTATTAAATCAAATTATTCACGAAGTTCTTTACTCATAAAGTTAATTGTTGACAAATTAAATTATTGTTAACTTATATTGTGTTTGTTACGTTTTATCAAATATCACAAACATATCTCTATGATATAGTACATAAAAAAAGAAATTTTGAGCAAATAAAAATGTCGAACCAAGTCATATCTATTGATTATTTGCTTCGTTTTACAATTCAAAGTTGTTTGAAGTTTTTTCGTTTGAAAGGTTTTTTTTTCTCATACTTGTATAACTGTATTCAACTGTACTTTTGACAGCTTTATCATTTTCGGCAAGTGATTAATCCAGATATACAAAACTACAAATGCATTACAACTTTACACACAAACTTACCAAGAGTAGAAAAAAAAATGGTTAAAACATGTGTGTTCAGATAACATAGGTAAATACAGTAGTATCTTTGATTTGCGTCGTATCGAGTTAAAGCAGGTCAACAGCAAAAGCTCTCTCAACTATCTTTTCATACAACTCATCATTGATTGATTTGAAGTATGTGTTCTTTTTCATGGGTCAAATCCTTTATATTCTTCCAGCTAAATATGAAAACACAATGGCCCTTAAATCGTCACTCCATGCACATTCCACGCACACATCAATAGTACCAAATCCATCGTTAGGCGGAAGCGAAAGTGAATAAGGATGTCCATGTGCGATGTAAACAGTTTTATCCTACTAAAAGATAGGGTCGATTTCTCAAATATCACTTGAATCTTGGTTCCAAAGATCAATTATATCTTTGTTTATACATTAAATCATAGTGTTTTTTTGTTCATTTCACCAAAATTCGGTATGTTAGTGCAAACGAGGAAGTCCTTGAAAAACAACCAAATTTTTATTAACTTTAAATGTAATGTAATATTGAATACGGTCATTTTGAACCAAAATTTTCTACTATATCATCCTCATTTCAAATTGTCACAACATTTGTATGCAAAATATAAATATATGATAATTGGAAAAAACCAGCAAAACTAAAGTAAATAATGCGTTCATACATTGGTGCGAAAAACCAAATTTGATACAAAATGATTACTCCGCAATTGGTAACACGAAAACTAGTCATGCATTTGCATTCACTTGATTTTGAGTCCAACAAGCAAAAAACACATATCAACACATGCCTCATGAACTCAAGATCTATTCCAAATTGATGAAAAAAGAAATATATTTATACATATATATTCCAAAACTGAAATGATATTTGAAACTAAGAAAAAGAAATTGGACAAAAAGGTGAATCTTTTTTTACCCATGGTAATTCTACAAAGCCAAAGGAAGTAAGTTTGGATAATCCTAATGATAGACTACCCAAAACAAGAAACTGAATGAAGCATATCGGCCAGTGATCCCAAACTTGACATCTTTTTTGCATCATCTTTCGACTCCAAATTGAAGTTCATCAACTATATACAACAATTCACCATCAATCTACACATTTTTCATCAAGGCTTTTGTGGTGATTTTGTAGGTGAATCATGTTTCGATATAACATCTGTCTTAGCTTCACCTTATCGTTCTCGTTAGCTTGCACTTGGAAATAAAGATTGAATCTGTGTAATTCAAGCTGCATAGCTTCAAGAGTTCAGCTGACCGCTGTTTTAGCAACGGATCACAACCACTTTGAATTACAAGTAGTAGTTTTGCTGCAAGACCGACGTCTACAGCAATCGACGAATACTCTTCAGGGGAAAGCTTACAAATTGACCACAAAATCGACAAAGCAAGCTGTGTACAGCTTTCAGATACCCTCATCAAAACTCTAACTGTATTCGGTATCGTGTTTGAACAACTGCTTAATGCCAATTTACCTTCTTTAACAGTTGAAATAGCATCCAAAATGAACAATGCTAATTCCAAACATTCAGGATTCAAAGATGGCAATAGTTCAACCAATTGAGAGACAGCTCCAACAGTAACAACCAACGATCTCACTTGAATATGCGAACATATCGACTTAAGTAACTTCAAACCAGGCAAATTACCACTTGGATGTCTTTTATCTCTAACTAGCCTCATCAAAGCAACTAACAAACTATGACTCGACACGATTTCCACTTGAAAATCATCATCTTTCATCAATGTTTGAATCAATTTCACACAACTGATCTTGGTTTCAATTGAACCCTCATTTAACATATCTACAACCAACGAAAACTTAGCAGGCTGCATAAGATTCAATCTAGAACACGAATCAAGCTCTAAATTGACTAAAATCGAAACTACCTCAGACCCAATGGCATGAGAAGTATAAGGACCTAATAAAGATGTAAGCACACTAACTCCACCTTTATCAACAACTGTTTTTCGAGCAGTAGCATGATTCGCTACTAATCGTCTTAACTCCTTTAACGAATTAACCCGAGTTTGACCCTTTGACTTTTTAAGTATTTCCAAAACATCAGAAACACACCCTTGTACATCTTCTGACTTTTTCTTCATTTGAAGATACTTTTGTGAAAACCAAGTGTGAATTAACTGATGAAGTGTTCTGTTTGGTGTAACAGAATCATCCCAAAGTTCTTGCATAGTAGTTGGGCAAGTAAAATGACCCAAACTAAACCATTTCAAGATATTAGACCTTTCATAAGTCTGCCCAGTACATAATGTAACTGGGTCTAACATTGGTTCAAGTGAAATTGGACAAATAAACACACAAGGCACATCTTGCAGATCTAGCTCATCAATCATCTTTCTCAGATCCATTTTCTCAGCAAACCCACCACCAAAACCCACCCCACCACCCAAAACTCCATCTTTCACAGCTGTATCTAGATCCAACACTTGCCCATTTGCCCCATCTCTTTTCAAAACACACACAGGCATTTTCACAAACACTTGGTGTGCACAAACAAAAAACTTCAGCAATTAAAGACACCCCACCTTCTATATCACCACATTACATCAAAAAGATCCAAACTTTAATTCACAATCACTCAAACAAAGAAAGAAAGAAAAAAAAAGAAAAGAAAAGAAAAATGTATGTGTCACTTTTATTTTTTTTTGTTGTTGGTCAAAAGACTTATCAACATCACAATAAAATGGAAAAAGAAAGGGGCTTTAAAAGGTTTGAATCATAAAACCAATAGAAGAACAGTCAATGAAATGATAAAATAAATAATTAAAGCCACACTCTCACACACACACATACATACATACACAGATCTGTATCTATATGTGGTTGCTTTTTTAAAGTAAGAATTAAAAAGTGAAGTGTTTATAATTAGAAGTATAAAGAAATGTAAAGGAGACACAGATTGGACGAACCTGTATAAAAAAATCAAAATTGAGAGATTTTTGCTTTTGGGCCAAATTGCTGAATGAATGCCCCTTATTTTGGAGAGTGATAATAAAGTTATACAATTATAGATATAAGTGATATTAAAATAGAGATATGTTTAGTTGTATTTTAGATTGGTTTTTTTTTTTCATTTTAAATTTTGAGAGAATTTTTGAGTATATATGGGTGAAATGGAAAGGATGAAGAATGGGGCCGGTAAATAGGGCAATTAGACCGCTTTGCACGTGTTAATGTTACCACGTGTCGACTTTAATTAAATTGAGTGTCGTTTATTATTTAGGTTGGAAAGATAATGTGTGAATGGACATAACTAACCCTTATTATGTGCTACTGGATCAACTAAATAAGTGAGTCTTGACTTGAGTCTATGAGTCTATGACTCTACGCGACTAATTAATGAAATTCTTTTGAGCATTTCCGGGTTTATATTGTTATATCATGATCCTTTTAATTTATTTAATTTTAGAAATCAAGTTCAATAATCATTAATAAAAATTCAAACTTGATTCTTAAATTTTAATCATTAGTTTTAATTTAATTGTTACGGATGCTCTAACTTATAGTTTTAATTTAATGGTTAAGAATGTTTTAATTCATAAGTAGTTTAAATTCAAAACCTCTTAAAGTAACTCTAACTCTCTAAGATGTCTAATTCTTAAACTACTTTAGTTGTGGTTGATCAAATATATACGTTTAACTAGAATTATGTATCTATGACCTGCTCCTTGAAATATTTTAATGAGAACACATGTTCAAGGTAAAATGGTATAAATATTTAACTTTTATAATTGAAATTTTTTTACGCATTTACTGTCTATGTTAGTGATGTCATTTGGTCAAGGAGGCAGTTTGATATTTGTTTATAAGAGTAAAATATTTGTTATATAAAATATGGTATTTTTTATTTATATAAATAAAATTGAAATTGTTGATAGAAAATAAGGTTTCTCAATTCGGTTGCGTTAATTTTCTAGTAATAATATGGATTATATAGAATTAGAAATAATATAATGGTTGGATGAAAACATAAACTGCTAATAATTATAATGTACTTAAAACTTAAAATATATATTTATTATAAGAAAGAGTAGATGTCACACGATTATTTATTAGGAAATACAGCTGTTATAAAAATAAAAATAAAAAAAGAAAAAGAAAAGAAAAAAACTAGGAAATATATATCGTACCAAAGAAAAATTAGAGATTGTTAAAAGGATCTATTGTCACACGATTAGACGATTAACAAAGAATTAAGGATAGATTAGTAAATTGGGGGCAGCGCACGTGGGAAGCCGGTTCGATATAGTGTGGTAGTCAAGTCGTCAACGAAAACGCCGCACGAGGAGTGTGTGACAGCCCGCACGAACCAATGCCGTAAGTAAAAAAGTGAGCATATCTCGAAACCCCCTTCCACATTACACATTCCAATGTCTAAGCTTTTAAATTTGTTATAAATATATATATATCTATATCTATATACATTATAAAACAATAGTTATACTAGTTTTATAAGGATATCCACTTCAATTTAAAACTATGTTTAAACTTCACCACGTAGGATTTTTTCATGTTTATTTCTACAATATTTTTATCATATATAAATATCTATATATATATATAATAAAATTAGATTACTATAAATAATACCCCATATCAAATCTTATAAAGCTTGACAATATATACTCAAATATATTTATTATCGATGTATAAATATAAAAATAAAACTAACTTAACTAAGTTAAATATTAAAGCATGGAAAGAAAATTATTATCATAATTGATAGTTCAAATGAGATCATACGAAGTCTTATAATTATATGATTTTAAATTTTGTATTATTTATTATTAGTTGCATATTTTATAAGGGTTATTTTCAACATAATATGTTATTTTTTAGGATTTCATAATCATTATTATGGTTTTGTTTCATATTATATCTTAGTTTATTTTATTGTTTTTTTATAGCTTTATTCGTAGTTTAGGATGTCATGATTTCTTCTAACAATGTCATCATAGTTATAATATGTGTTTTTACATATATTTTAAAGATTTTTGTAAGGTGATTGTGTTTGTTTTCGAGATGGGTTCAACATTAACGGTAACTTAAATTATTTTATTATATTCACATCTTCTTATATTTATGATTTTATTTTTTTATGAAGTTAAATCTTTTATGAAATGAATATGATGAAATTGCAGATATCATATATAAGTTTGTCAAAACAATGTTAATTATAAATTATTTAGAAGTTGTCATGTTCTTAATTAAATTAATAACTATTGACTCGTGCATCGCGCGGGTAAAAGATTCTTGTATATATATATATATATATACTAGGATATATATATTTATGGCATCTCGCAAAAACTTTTATTTACTGTGATTGGCCCCCTAAACTTTAGTTATTTCAACTAGCAAAAATGTTTCAAGTTAAATCTGTCATTTAGCCCAAAATATATTAATAAGCTTCAAAATTTATATTGTAATTTAATAATTTTGTGACCGAGACGTAGTACAGAGTTAGACATAATAGTTAACAAGTAATAATAGTGGCAGATTCAAGACCGCATATCATAAGATTCACAAAATATTTGGATATCATTTACGTCATAAGAAAACTCATACGATTAACATGAAAAAAAAATAATCATGTGATTTACTTGCACCTCATAGTCTCGGACACCCTTGAGTCTGCCCATGTTAATATTTGTTTAGGAAAAAAAAAATTATATTTCATGTATAACACTTAGTTACATATTCTTAGACTATTAGGAACAAGACGTTCGTCTCCCAAAAAGCACCCAGGAACGCCTGGGAACGCCAGGAACACCGCCCCGCGCGGCGTTCTTGAAGGAAATTTGGTAGGTAACGGCTCTTCAGGGACGGGAGGAAGTTGAGAGTCTCCATGCAAATTTAAACGTTACAAAGGGCCATTTTAATTCTTTTTCTTTTTCTTCCCCATAGAACCCTTTCCAAAAAACCCTTCCAAATAACCCCTTCCTACAAAGAAACCCCTTCCTCCATGGTGACATCCTACATGGCAACAAAAGTACAAGAACCCTTACTTGAGAACCCCTTACTCCTAATAGCCTTAATATCCAGTTGTGAATCCTTTTACTTTTATAGAAACTTGAATGTTTAAGGTATTTCATGTTTGTTTGTTTTTTTTAATATAATTGAACTAAGGTCTTGTTTCTTTTTTACTTGATAAATTTAATAGTTAAAAACTTAATTATTAAGTTAAATTTCATGTTTTTTTTTGACTTAATATACAAATTAACCGTCAATTACTTATATTTTACATAATACATATAGACAATATTAATGCAATCAGCCACTTAATACACTCAGAAGTTAATGACTAGAAAAAAAAGGGACCTAAGTAACTATACATTTAAACAATACATTAAATAAGTGTTAAATGATGATGATATTGTATGATTATTGCTGTTTATTGTTTAGTAATAATAACGACCTATATAAAATGGTTATATATAGCAATGAATTTATTAGACAAAATTATAGCCAATGCGTGTAAGGTTGTGAAAATTTTGCATACACATACTAAAACAATATGCAATACCATTTTAACGATAAAATGGAGACCATTTTGATTAGTCTTTATTATTATCGACAAAGAAGATTTAAATATGTTAGTTTTACCATAAAAAAATATTAACATCGTTGCCCGTCTTTTATTTCCAGGTAAAATGCTTAATTGTTAATGAATTCAAAATTTGCAAAATTTTAAATACAAGACACACATTATAATGTTTACACAAGCAAAAATAATTAATCTTTCTAACAAAATAGTTTAATAATTTTCTTAATTATTAGATGATGACATACGTAAAAATCAGTAGGCAAGATTAAGAAAGATAAATAGTAAATAACACAAGTTACTTTCTTATAATTTTAAAAAGATTTTTAGGATAAATTTAAAAAGGATTTATCATTTTCCTTACACAAGTCATATTTATGTATGAGATTCAACCTTGTTTAATTTTAAAATACACTGACATGTTTAACTTGGTTTATTCAATTTGAATTCATCCAAGATTCCATGTAAATATTGTTGTTACGTCCAAGGTCTAGACAACTTTTTGTAAAGAAAGAACAACAATAAAGACACAGACTCACAATAAGTTTAATTTGTCCATTTGTATGTAAATGATAACCTAATGCTTAAAACTTTGTATCTTTCATCAAGCCAAAATGTAAAAGAGAATTTTATCTTTACAGATATTATATACTATTCAATATTCAATAACTACAGTTCCATCGTTTTAATCCAAAAGAATCTAAAATTGTGTCGGGCAACGATTTTATTCTTTTTTTTTTTAATTATTATTTTTTATATTCAAACAATGAGTCTGCAAATTCAAAATCCAAACCAATTCCATAAGGTATTAAAGTTCAAAACATCAATTCAATTTGTATAAAGATTAACATTATTTTTAAACTCTTTTTAGTTAGCATACAATTATATAATTTTAAAATTGGATAATCAATTAAAATCCAATTAGTTGAATAAGTTGACTGTGAATACTTTATCACAGTGTTTTGCTTTAAAATATACACAAGTAATTTTGTGACTTTTAAGTTTAATCTATATAAGCTTTTAGCCTCTAATAAAAGAATAATCTTAGGTCACTTAATGCACTCAGAATAATTAGTGATAGTTTTACAACAATTGTTTCTAAAGGACAATCAAACTTTTTTATATCAATGGTGATAGAGACGCATCAAGAAATTTTAACTTGAAAAATTTATTTTTAAAACGTTATTTGTATGTATATCTTATATTTATTTCTTTTTTATGTAAAGGTAGAATTCTAATTACAATTAACAATAATATATTTTTGCAGTATATTAGAATCGAAGAGGGTGCAGCTGAAATTGCAAGAATAATTAAACAGATGGTGAGTGTTGACAATTCAGAAGTTGAGAGGTATCAATTTACAAAACTTTGATCAATATTATTTTGTGAATAAAAAAAAAGGTTTGAAGTGGTGTGTCGTATGGGTAAGGGATTATGGGGTCAGGGGGTGGGTTAGTGTTCTTTTTTAGGCAAAATAATAGCAATAATAAAATGAAAAATAAATAATTAAGAAAGAAAAAAGGGAAAACAGCTTGACCATGACAGTGTGTGTTGGTTTGACTGTACTAGTGAGAGGGTGTGTGGGTTCACCCATATGATCTGGTCATTTGTTTGACCGAAAGTTTTGATGCCTGGTCCAAGACGCACCCCCCACTTTCATCCACTTATTTTCTGACACGTTACCTTGTTTATATCTCTTTGATTATCTGTTATTTCGTCTCTTTACGATTCAAATCAAATGATATATACTCCGTATTTTTCATTCTCATTCTATACACGATTGACGCTTACAAGGTAGTACAACTTATAATTATTTAATAAACAGCTGCTAATGAGAATATTCTATAATAAAACTGTTTAAAGAGGGGAAATTGTAAAAGGATATTCTATTCGTGTCGAAAATAAAAGAAAATAATACAATAATGAAAATAACTTGAAATTGAGATTGAACGTATTACTTTTGGTTTTGTGTTGATTATCTTCCACTATTATATTATACCGTTCTTTGTTACATCGCTTTTTTTTACTTACTAGCTTCTTATTAGCATTTTTAGTAAAATTTTAGTTACCGTTCAAAAAAAATACTTCATCCGTCCCATTTTAATTGTCATATTTTTGACTGGTCAAGTTTTTTTTTTCTTCCAACTTTGACTGTAAATATCTTTATTTGTGTTATATATTAGTTGATGCAATTTATATCAACGAAAAGTACATTTAAAATTGAATCAACTCGTATATGTTATATCAAATGTTTTATAACACAAACAAAAAGATTTACAGTCAAAGTTGAAAGAAAAAGACTCAAAAAGTCAAAATAGAACACTTAATATGGGACGGATGAAGTATATTGTACGTTGTTTAAACTTCTATAGACACGATTTATATCTTTTTACAAACGAGAGATTGGTTTGTATTAATTTTATAGAGCATGTGATGTGTTGTTCAGCCTGAATCGGGGACGTGACGAGTGAATCGGCATACCTCACCGCTTTGTTTGGGTCAAGAACATCTGAGGTCATCTTGGTCTCGACGTCACTTAGCACGAGAAGTTTAAGTTCGATCCATTGATACAAATAAAGAAGTTGGGTTTGGAGTCAGTTGGAACTTAAAATGATGTAGGATATTTGTATAAGTGGTAGTGTTTCGCACACCTGGTGCAGATAAAATGTCACGCACGTTGATTTATACTATATAAAGTCTCTTTGATTTGCACATTTCATAGTCATACAAACTTAAATGCGTTCAACAAAAACTAAAAATAGAGAGGCAATGATAATGAGTAATGACCGTTAATAATATAAAAATAGGAAAAAACCATTAAATATAATGAACACAGTTGGGAAATGGGTGTCATGTATATCGATTTGGGTTATTAAAATATGAGTAAAGAAGATCAAATCTGGTTACATTTTAAAATCGGGCATGCTGCCAACTGCCACTTTGACTGGATTCACATGACCCATTTCTTGATTTTGACTCAATAGTACCAAAAAAGAGGGTAAGAGTTATAAGTTGTAACGTTTATCTTTAATGAAGGAATAACCTAAATGCACGGCTATTTATAAGGATAAATGGATTTTGTTATTGGACGAAGTTGAGCTTGTTACGGTGACTTAAGCTAATTCAAAGATTGTCTTTGAACATTTTATTGCTTACTTTTCCAGATAGGATAATATATATATATATATTTTAACAGCATTATATTATGAATTAAAAATCATCAAGCAAAATATTTGATGATATTAATAAGTACAATTACAAATACGATATTTAAAAAAAAAAACACGAAACGACAACGTAAAACCTTAACATAAGTTACAAAAAATTTAGGGGGTTTTGAAACCACTCATCTCGTGAAATATGGAGCTTTCTACATCTAGTCGTAGCCCACGAGTAGGATTGAGCCACAATAAAATCAAACAAAAAGTTCCGAGCGATTCTAACCTGGAGAGAAAACTTGATCATTCTGATATTTTCAAATAGCCCAATTTCAAAACTTGAATAATCTCTTGGAAAACTATTTATAGAATGATACGAGTAATTTTTAAGTCGCAATTGCTAAAACAACTATTTAATAAACCTAAATTACTATTTTTAGGGTTGTATTTAACATGATTCATTATATTATTGGGTTGGTACATTATAAATATTCAAAAATCCTTTAAAATAGTAGAGTGTAAGTGTATAACTTGAAAATAACAATAATAACACAAAAATATACGACGTAAAAGTTGGTAGTCAACAAGTACAGATTGTTCACAAACTTGATGATATACTAGTGATAAACAATACCATACGTAATTCCCATTATATTTTAATGGTTGAACACTAGCTTTATATGTTGGAGGCTTGAGTTCGAGATTTGAGAAAAACATTTAAAGGATTTTCACAAATAAAGTCCTCCAGTGAAGCACGTTTGAGTCCTGCAGAGGGGGCAGGACCCCAATTAATGTCGTGTCTTTGGTTGGTTTAGTTGAAAGTTTCTCCTCCTATTAGATATTGAAGATGAGAGAACTCTCAGACCCAATTAAAATAATATAAGCTAGATCGAGCAAATGATTCTTTAAAAAAAAAAGAATACCATACCATATCTAAATAAAGTAATAAACAACTCACATATCTTATTAATGAACTCGAAAAATGATAGCACTCGAGGGTCCACTTCTTAACTTATCAACAAACTAAATAATTGATGCTTTATTTATGAATAAACTAAACTTATTACAGATGAGTTGTAGACATTAACTCACTTCATTGAAGCAGAGGTGACGACATGTTTTATTTATGAAAAATTAGGAATGTGCACGGGTCAAAACCCGACCCCAATCGGGATGGCTCATGACCCGTCAAAGCATGAAAATTGGAATCGTGACCCGGCCCTTGAAGGTTCGGGTCAGGTCACGGGTTTCCCTCACAATTTTTCGGTTTTTGACTTCACCCGGCCCGATCCGACTCATTCAACCCATGACCCACGAATGCGCTAAAAACGTGACACGTGACCTGACCCGTTGAGGCTTTGGGCTGATTTCGGGTCGGCTGCGGGTTTCCAGGTCTTTTGCTCATTTCTAGATTAAATGAACAACAGTTAAATTCAGACCTGTAATTTAAATGAAAAGGCTTTTGATCAATTATGATGTAGCTTTATTGTTATTTATATTTCCTTATTTGATTTTGGTAAATCATAGATTTCAAAAACATAATGAAACCCCTAGGATATATTGAAACGTAATGAAAAAATAAATATATATATATATATAGAGAGAGAGAGAATTTCAAAGATGATAAAACATGGAAAAGATCAACCCCATTATATAATCGAGACCTGATGAGTAACACGATATGATGAAGTTATTCCCAAAAGAGAATGATAACCTTGTGTATTGATGCATAATTGGTACTACAGGTAAGCTGATAAAATTTAGAGTTAAAAATTCAAGTCTAAATCAGTTTGGATGAGTGCAGAACTGCCGATTTTAAATGTTTTATAATCGTATCCTACGTATCATGTCATTTCTAAGACAATGGAGAGTGAAAATCCATTTGAGGTTGAGTTGATTAAGCATAAATGAAAAAGGTGGATGAAGGAGTTTCTGTCAAGTTTAAGAATAAGGGGGTGTTTGTACGATAAAATGGAAAGGAGAGAAAAGAAATGAGAAACACTTATCTTGTTTAGTTACACCGGGGAATGAAATCGAAAATGGAGTTGTGGGAATATTTTCCATTCTCTCTATTCTCTACAATGGGTGGGAATAAAAAATTTTTGTTTGTTTGATGATATTATATGTGCTAATATTGGCTGTTATTTAAATGTTGTATTTTTTTTATTTTTTGTTTGTATCAAATAACAGAATTCATTTTCTTTCTAAATACTTATTATCTTTTTTACTAATTTTATTCTATATAACATTTTTATTCTTTATGATTCATTTTTACTAAGTTGCAACTTGTACAAATAGTGGTCAATGGATATTGGTTTGAAAAACGACATATTGTTACTTGGACGAGATAGTACACAAACTTATAGTTAACGTGATTGGTAATAGGGTACTTTTAGTTTAGCTAATTTATGAAATTATAAAAGATTTGTCGGGGTCGGTCGTTTCGTGGGCTAATCAATGAACAACCTAATCATCTTTATTTGGGTATCTTTTATTTATGTGGATTGATATAAAAGACATTTAGGTCTTGTTTACTTTGTACTTCATAAGTTTAATAATTACGAATTGAATCATTTAGTCAAATTTTATGTTTGTTTTTTTCACTTAATAAATAAAAATAACTATATTTTTCTTAATACATACATTATTTATGTATTCAACCATTTAATACATTTAACAATTAATAATTAAAAAAACCCCTTAGTTAAGATAGATAAAACCGACATGTTTTCGTGTAGAATTTAAGTTGGTTAAATAAGTATCCGTGCAACACGATAAAATAAATAATTTATACCTTTTATTGTTTTATACAATATTTGGGTTTTTTGGTCTGTCAAGATTAAATTGTAATGTGTCACCTATTTTTTAACCTATTTTTTAAGGGTGAATGACGTAGACGTGGTTGACAATAAACCAACTTTTGGTTGGCAAAATGGCAACCACCAATCAAATGGTGACACCTAGATTAGCAAAAAAAAATTCCAAATTTAACCAATGTGAGAAGAAATCTAACAAACCATAAAAAGTAAAGCAAAACCAAAAGGTTAATGATTATAAACATGAGCTCGATGGGGTCGATTTGGGTGGAATGAACCAACTGAGCATAAAGAACCACAACTAAAAATAAAGACGAACCAACAAACAAAACATGAGTTGATCAAATCAACTGATTACATATTTTGTTTCAAATATCAATCTATCTATTAATGATTCATAATGATTCTTATAACTTGTTATAGATTATAGATATCGAAGGGAAGGAATATCATCTTTATAAAAGTTATAAGAATTGGATTTGGATTGTGCTTACTCACATGGTCAAATAATTAGAAACTAATGGGCTTCCATTATGACAAAAATAAGCCATTACACTTACATTACATGTAGTAAAAGAAAAACATGCGAATTATTTTCCCCCAAACAGTCAATGATACAAAATCAGTAAATTTTATCGTATAATGATGAAGTATTACATGTATTTTAGACAATAAAATATTAATCATGAGGCATTACAATTACAAATATTATTGATAATAAAAATTTTCAAAATTTTGAGTAAAATTAAAAGTGACTTTGATCCCTGTAATCTATAAACTCTTATAAAGAGAATAAGGTTTAACACTTTAAGCACTTTTTTACAATATTTCTAAATTACCCGTAACCCTAAAATAAGTAACACGTTCATTTCACACCACTTCTTTGTCTCATTTTCTTTCATATTATCACTTTCCAGTGTCCATCATCACTGACACCCGACCATCGTCTTCCGTATCCATCATCACCACACTTAACTATCATTTTTTAAATGGTATCACTGCAAATCGCGGACATCCATATAGTATAACAAAATTAGTTTTCGGATTTCAATTGAATTGAATATTGAAATTAGTAGTGACTCATAAAAAATAATCTAACTATCAACTTAAATATTTAATTACATAAAAAAATTACATGATTAAAGTAAATAAATAAAAATTCTTAGTATTGGTTTTATAATGAAACACTGGGAATGCTTTGATTCCAAATTTAGTAAAATTATTATAGATCACCATGAATCATCTTAATAAGAAAAAAGAGAAGCAACAAAAGCTTCATGATAACTTAATTAACATCCTCTATCCTCCACCATCTCCCCACACCCAATTTGATGATCAAACACTCGATTTTGCGCGGGAAATCGTCGATTCTGGTCATCATCATCAAATTAGTGGGTTTCCTTGTTTTCTTTTTTGTTTTTTTTTTTACATCCTAATTTATGTAATTTGTTTTTTTTATATATAAAACTATATATGTGGGTATAGATACAACAGATGAATTTGAGGAAGAAAATAATAAAAGGGGCGAATTAGAGTCAAGTGAGAATGAAGAAGAAGAGGGGTTTCGAAAGCTTACAAGAGCTCAAAGAAAAAGACTTAGAAAAAAGAAACTTAAAGAAACTGGAGGTTTAAAACGTAGACCGATAATCGGTCCGGTGTTGCCTGGTGATGATAAGTTAGATAATGATCAACACCCTGAAGGTGTTCGACGAAATGCCTCAGAGAAACCCGAAAGCAGAAATGATAGTAAGACATTTGGTTATTCATGAATCAATGTGCTAAGTATCTTTTAAGGATACTTGCAAATCACATTTTTAGTTTTTATTATCGTCTTGAGTTTTTGAAACCAACGATTTGGTATTTGATTATCTAATAGGAGAGAAGCCGACGTCTTGCATAAAGGTGAAGCAAAGAAGGATGTCTAAGAAGATGGCGACGGATAAACCAACGACATCCCATGAAGCTACTAGTTACGGTGACCAACGTTAAGCCTTCGCCCTTTTTCAGGAAAGCGTAATAGTTATTAGTAGAATGAACGACTATGAGTGAAATGCTAAAAATGCCTAATATGGCGGGTTTTGATTGCCATTTCTTTCAATCAACTTCATTAGCGAAACAATTTTATGTGATATATGATGAACTTATCGTTCGAGTTAGGATCTAAGACATCAGCTTTGTTGAGTTGATGGTACTAAGTTTGCTAGTTCCACACATTTTGATATCGGGCATGGATCTTTTAAGGCTTTGAGGACGACTGAGATACTTGATATTATTGAAATGTACATTTACTAGTATATAGCAATACTTCATGATAGGCAGAATAACGCGATACAACATTTTTGAAGTATTATCTATCTTGTGTATTTCCTTTTGACTATCCAATATGTTGGTCTCGTCTCAATGTTTTACAACAAGTGATAATTAAGGCACCTACAAATATACAATCAGGTCTTAAATCGCTTGTTACATCATGATAAAATTGCTGCATCTTAAGTGTTCCTCAATCACGGTTCAACGTTTGCTGTTCAACAAACAAAGTACATATGTTATGATACATGTGCTGTGTGCATTCCTTCAAGCCTCCAACTCCTCTAGCATAGCTGTCAGTTTTTCGAATCGAGACCGCCCGTTGTTCTATATGTGAATTTTTTTTTCCCGTTCATAACAATTATTGGCTTCACATTAGATTACTTGGTCAGTACTGCCTTAATCTTGTATTCAGTAGTTTAGCACTTATGAAAGACAACATGAAAGCTAGACAAGGAAGTTTGAAATCCCGAAAAATTTCAAATTTTTTGTTTTTCTCTGATGTTTTGACTTTTGAATGATGATAAATAAATGCTAGCATTTAATTCATTGAATAAAGATCATTGATTTCATATATATATGAGATTCTTTGCAATTTGCATTAGGTATGCTTAATGAATGTATTCGAATGATGTTGGGCCAATATGACTGCTGAGTGGTCCAGCCCAGTTATGGTTCTCGGCTTTGCTTTTATTCGTCGTTAAGTAATAACTACCCAGGGGCCCAATAGGCATCTCATATTCAAATTGCCTCTATTAGTCTTTCGGAAATAAATTAGTAGATGTCATATGTCAAGTGAAAAGATACTGAATTTGGTAGCAACATTGAACTTAAGTAATCGAAATTATATTCGTTTAACCACTTAGTATACCAGCTGTGTAACTATGTAACGACAGACCCTTAGATTGTCACGGTGGTGGTAGTGTTTTTTTTTTTTTTTTCTTTCTTTCTAAATTTACGATGTTTCTTAACTTAGATATTCATATGGCAATCGATATACGCCTGTCGTTTCAGCTTCATGCCCGTGCTGAATTTATCATTTTATAAGGCTTGTCATGTTAAATCAAAATTAAACCGCATTTTCCTTTTCTCTGGATGATCATAGCGATTCCTAAGAATCAACCAAGCATGATTAGTGCAATGAGGAAACGTATTATCACTTCCTAAATACTTAAAGCTATCTAATCAAATCCTGTTTAAAATTCGGCACAAATAGACAAATAGTTGAATACTATTACTAGAAGGACAATCTCCTATGAATCTTTAAGGATTTGGACCACCTCTGGGTGAATATATGAGAGCACAAGTTCAGTCTCTGTACAACACAATGCAGTAGGCTATCTTAGGCCGACATACTGAAACATCGGTTTGATAGAAACACCTGCACTCTTAGTTGGTGACCGAGAGTATGTGTAATGATTTACCAAGGCTGGCTGTATTACTTATTAGAAGCACATGGGACTATTTATTTCATCGATGTCCTTCATAGTTGTAAGGATGCAATGAAGTCCATCGATATATATATTATTCACTAAGCGGAAAGTGAAAACGTAAAAGAAGGTAAGATAATGAGATGATATGGCCAACAATGTTTACGTCTAAAAGGTTGAACCGAATTATATTTGATAGGTGAAGCCAACTACATTAAAAAATATAATATGGCTAGAAAAAAGTTACAATTATGTAAACTCTTTTGCTTCAAAAGATTAAAAGAAAGAGATAGAAGAAGATTATTGTTTGGTGATTTTTGGTGTGCTTTTGAACTCTTCATACATGATCATTAGGATGGTTGCTATTTCACCTTATGCCTAAGCCGTCTTAAAAACTTTTTTTATTTTTATTATTATTATTTTTTTATATTCACTTAAAAGTTAAAGATTATAACTACAATCTTATAGATTTGCTCTATTTTTTTAACAAATCTTCTTCAGTAATTAGTTCGTTATTATTTATACAATTTGGTGGGTGTAAGTTCATTAATATAAAAGGAACCAGAAATAGTTAAAACAAGAAGCTCTCGTAGCTCAGTTGGTTAGAGCACCCGTTTAGTAAGCGGGAGGTCTTGAGTTCGACTCTCAACGAGAGCAATCTTTAATAGGTCTTTTTTGCAGTCTGTTTTTTTAACTGTTTTAAATTCTCTGGTGAGAGAAAAATCAAGGAATGTACAGTAAAATTCACTTCTACTCTCTGGACCACTTACACCAGCAGGGGTTTGTACTAAAAAAAAAGAGAGAGCCTGCAATAAATTTGTATTGAAGGTTGGTGAAAAATCTCTCTATGATATAGACATGTAATGTTAAAAAAAAAAGGATATAGAAATGTTGTTTGTGCAATTGTTGAATTTAAATTAGACATTATTTTGTTTTCCAAAGTTTGTGAGATGATGATAAACGTATGATTTATTTGTTTAAGCCTCTCTCTACCCTCCGTTTATCATGTGTGTATGTAAAACTGTAATAAGGTAGAAAAGAATGGTGTGATGGTTTATACACAAATGGCAAACATCACACTAAAGCTACCACGCTAGTAACCACGGTGATAATGTGGTTTCACGCCAAAATCCAACATGGTTTTAGTGACCATGACGTGAATATACTCTAGACCGTCCGTTCTAACCTCTAACATGTTACGAACAAACCAAGTAATATGATTTTTGTAAATGAATGAGATTTTTCTTGTTATGAGTTACTTAAGATGACGCGTCATTATTTATACGTAGTCTAACGGAGTACTTTTTGCCCGTGGTCTATAGTCTATACCAATTATCTTTCTGTCCATCTCAAGTTATTTTCTTAAGTAAAGATTCAAACTTAAGACAACTTGATAATGGTTAAATAATACTACCATTTTTGTCATCTACTTTAATCTTTTTATATGAAACCGTTGTTAATTTTTAATGGTCGTTATGCATTACTGATTGAATCACCCTTGTTCTTCTCAATTTCCATCTCAACTCGAGCTTCATCATTTACCTACCACACTCACATAATACTAATACCAATATTAAACCTTTTACTACGAGTAGTACTCATGTACGTTCACTTTGCTCACATCACCTTTAGTTGCTCTCGATGAATCTAACTTATTAATTAACATCTGCAACTTCTTACAATTCTGTACATTCCCTCTCATCATTCAATATTTATTCTAGATAACAACATTTTTACATTTTGTACAACCTCACTAATTATAATACACAATTTCACCAATGATAACTACCAAAATAAGCAAGACTTAGCTCCTAGCAATTTTTATTATACACAACCTTTTTGAATTAAAATATACTATCAATCATTGATCTGGCTAGGATGGGGAATTATTGTCAAGCGGCTGTGTATTTACTTTGACAATTAAAATATATGATCCTAACTTATTTACATTACACAATCCCTTCCGGTTTTCATTTACTTTGACAATTCACAATTGTTACCTTTGTTCAATTTAGTTATTATTGCATGAATTGAAAGAGTTCTATCTCATATAGGGTAAAATGCTACGGCTTGCTTAAATGTTGTAACCACGTTAATGTGTCACTGATTGTTTATAATTCTTGATGTGATAATTTCTAATAACTGAAATCCCTATGTCTTGTAAACATACGATAGACGTATTTACTCTTAAAGAGATACTATAGGATTTTCCATTAGGTGTTTAGAACTAATAGATCTAACAGTGCATACATTAGACACCAAATGGGTTGAAAGTGTAAATACTCTAATTATAATAAATAAAGAGTCATTAACCATAAATACGTTAAAATTAATCACATACCAATCTCTCAACTAAATTTGTGTGTCTCTCCTTTGGTAAATTCGTGCATCACTTCTAGCCCGAATTATAATAATTAACTTAACATTTTCATTCGGTCTCTCTCACTAATCAAGCAACCAGCTGTTTTTAATATCAAATCATATATGGATACGTCTCTAGTTACTGTGTATAGCTAATACATCTAGTAATTTATATGCTCAAAATATTACTAAGCATAAATTTGTAGCTTTTTTTCGTGGCATGTGTTAAAATATGATCACGTAAAATGGACGTATGTCTGGAAAGTATTTAAGCCTATGGGATCACACCTCAACGTGAATGTAACTATAATTAATTAATATATTAAATGTAATTTATTGATTAATTTGATCACGAAAAACTAACGATGGTCCGTTAAAAGAGTTAATAGTTAACGGTACTTAACTAACGGACTTAACGAAGGAGAGTTTGAATTAGGAAACAATTAGGAGGCCCTCTAGAATGTTCCTAGAGGGGACGGTCGATCAAGGGGTTCCAAAACCCTAAACTTGGTCATCAAGTTTCCTAAACACTATAAATAGAAACCTAATCTAATTGTTTTCTACACACAATTCATTATGTTTTCTAAAACCCTAAAAATCTCTTCTTCTTCTCTCTCTTGGTTCGATCGACTTCAACAAAACAAAAGGGTTTCGGGGTTTTGTGTGGTTCGAATAAGAAGATAGCAACAAAGGGTTGTTCAGTTCGTGATCAAGTACTAGCATACATACATTCCAACGTTGTGTGTGCAATCGTAGAGAGATTTAATTCAAACCTTTTTATAAAGGTTTCTTGCTTTATTCTCTCCAATTTAAGATACACGTTTTTTATCTTGGTTAATTAATTAACTACATAGATTTTATATTCTGCTGCGTGCTTTGTGATTTGATTTGATAATAGTTATATAATCCAACAAGATGTGACCTATTTTGTGCTAAATATATATAGAGCCTAATTATGTTGAACTAACACACAAGATATATGATTGAAAGTCTTTGATGTACTTTCAATTCATATACATAAATTATACATAAGCAAATCTTATTTAATGTGAAATTGTGGATTTTATATATTGTTTGTTATGATTAATTACCAGGGAGAACGCGATTTGTCGTGCTCATTAAGAAAACTTCAAGTAGCTTTGTTGAATACGTATTTAGCATATATACACGTCGGTTTCATATTTATAAACGATAAATTTGAAAAATGAATATTTCAATCTATTTGGAGTACTAATTCATAACGTGGTACGCCATACATTGATGTGTTTCGTTACATGTTTAGAGCCACACCGATAGAAACAACAAGAATCAAAGCAAAAGCAGAAGCAAGGTAGGGGGAGACAACATTGTCAACATCTACAATGGAAACCGGCCTTGATGAGTATTTCAGAAAATGAAATTTGAGGAAACTCTCACTTATTCACCTTCACTGTCCGTGTGGGAAATTAAACTTGCATTGAGTGTAAATATGTAATTTACATCAATTCCCTGCTTTGATCTGTTTTTAAGGCAAGAGTAGAACATGTATTATGTGAGGTTGATGGTCATGGTAAATTTAGTTGCTGTTCTGTTATTATAACACTTTAAAGTGATTTTTTCCCCTTAATTATAAATATAACTGATCAATTTTTATTTTATTTTTTTATACACTTATTATACACTTTCCCCTTAGTACGTATTGATTGGGTATTTGTATTGTCTATACTAATATAACTAAAAAAAAGGTTGGGGTACACTTGACACTCTTAATCTCCTCTTTTAGCCTAAAACTCTTTCCTCATTAATCATCTAATTTTTAAACGGGATAAGTATACTGAAATGTAACAAACTTTATACGAATGTCTATAGTAGGAAATAACTAAAGTCGTGTGTATTGTATGTAAACAACTCGAAATAATGTTTATTGTACGTAAGAAAGCATACGTGACAACCATATATAGGTGTCACTTGTCATATTTTAATTGGTTTGATACATTTTCTTACATACAATAAATATTATTTTAAGTTGTTTACATATAATACACATAACTTTAGTTATTTCCTACTATAGACATTCGTCCAAAGTTTGTTACATTCTAGGATACTTATCCCTTTTTTAATTATCAAATCTATAGGCATACTTTTTATTAATAAAACAATCTTTTTATCCTTAAAAGTCTCCCAAAAATTATATTATATTATATCTATATATATACGACCTCATTGAATTTTTGTATTATTGTTAGTATTATCTCTATTAATTTAGTTTGTTGTCCATTATAGGTTATCATGGCTTATTATAACCAAAAATAAAACCACATTAGTTCATCTTGAAAATCTTAAGCCAACACAGGTTAACCATCATCTACGACTCTGTGTTGTGCATGTATGGACTGTTTCGGAGTGGAACAACCCAAAGAAAATCAAAACGTTCGAGATGGTCCTTGTTGATGAATTAGTATGTACTTTTCAATTTATATATTTATCTTTAGTTTTCGAAATTATAGTTTAAAATTGCTGTTTGTGTTTGTTTTAAGTTTAAATATAACAAACTACAAATTTTTTATTTAACTAAAGTTGAAAAAATGGTTAAATAGATTCAAATATTATATAGAGTTAATTTTTGTATGTTTCTTTGTTTAGCTTTCATTATAGTCTAAAATTGTTGTTTGTGTTCGTCTTAAATTTAGATATAACAAACTACAATTTTTTTATTTAACAAAAATTGAAAAAAAAGGTTAACTAGATTAATCATTTTATGTTTAATTTTAGGTATTTTAATTTTTTTCGGTATCTATTTAATATACTTGAATTCTAATTTTTAATTAATATATTTTGAGACTACTCGTCCATTTGAGCACTAGTATACGTATATGCCTAGAAGAAGTTACCTTTAATTTTCTTTAAACTCAGTTACAACTTACAAGCGTGTATGGCTTTCTAGAAATTTGTTCATTTATTATTAATATTAATAAGAAACATGTTTATGGAACTCTTCTTTTGTTGCAATTCTAGGTCCCGAACCCCCATTAATTTCGGGGATATCTCGGGGATCCTACTAGGCCTCCAATACTCCTTGTTGCCTCGGTCAACGTTTTTATGCGGCTGTTGACATGTTGTTTAGGCATCTCACCATTAGATATAGCTTCTTTAAAGATATCCATATCAAATACGCAAACTTTAATTGATTGTCTTCTGTTGAAACGAAGCTCCAATGGGTCACCATCTAAACATTACGTATAACTAGCCGTGTTGACACTCTTTTGCATGAATGTGTATAATGATCGATCATTTCAATCAGGTTATCACAAAAAAGGCCTAACATTGAATGAAGGCTGTAAACATGGCTTCGAGGGCCATAGGGCCATAATTTGCACCAAAAAGTCGTCGTCGTTGGTACTATTTCAATCACAAATGCACATCGATCTTTTATTGGAATAATCTTTGCCCATATATCTAGTTTTTTGAAGGGAACGGAATACATCACAAAACAATTACTCCTTAGCTCATTTTTCTTGATCCTAAGTTTTTATAACCCAAAATATATATTAATTTTTTTTATTCAAAAATCTCTATTTCATTATATGATACCTTTAATGAAATTTTTTATAACATACATAACTCAACATTTAAAATTAATAACTAAATTACATATTTTACATCAATTATATTTACATTAATAACATTTTCTATCATTTAGACTGAAACTGAAAGCAGTCTCTTTACCTAGTAGAGTTAAGACTGTCTACATCTCAACCTTCTCAATTCTCATACACCGTCGAAATATTAGGATACAAAACTCGTGAAACACGACATTGAGTGTTACAATTACATTTACAATTTTTATTAGTTACGATATTACACATAAAATCACTAAAAGTATTATAATATATATCATCATATGGTTCGAGTATGCATATAGAACTAAGATAAATGTGAGTAATATTCCAAGAGACATAGTAATATGCTATAGAATCAAGTAAAAGAATATAGCATCATTCTTTGATATGACATTATTACTTTTGTACGTTTCATATTCATTTGTTGAACAAGGATTAATTTTCTTTAATTCTTTTTTCGAAAACGACGTATTATTTTCTGAACAAGAGTTAATTATCATTGATACATACATGTATGTATCAATATATACGTAATTCTTATTTTATAAAATGTATTGTGGTTTGCAAATCTGTAAAAGTAGCAGTGTTCATTTTTGAATTTATTGTGTATTCAGTGTTCTCAAGGTGAAGAGACTTTGGGTGTGTTTGACATGGAACTTTAGAAGTTTTTAGTTAGCTTCAACAAACATACTTTTTTACAAAAGCTAACCAACAATAAGTCAATAAATAAAAGAGATTTTTTAAATTGTGTCTCATAATTGGTTTAATGTTCGTTAACTTAAATTTGTGATTAATAATTGTTAAGTCAAAACTTTTCTAATTAGTTAACATGATTTTTGATTTATATGAAAAATAATGAGTTTATTAAAGACTTGACGAGTAATAGAAAAAATAATACGAGTAATAATAGTAATAGTAAGCAGTAAACAATAACGAATATTTTGGCCCGTCAATATTTCCACATCAATTTATCAAATTACTTTCTGTTGCCACAATGGCCACATGACGGTGTAGTACTACAAAGTATATAGATTATAAAGGTACCCCACTGTCTAAATATAATGATTTTATTTTATGTACCTAACCTATAATACTGGTTGGATGCAAGCAAAACCATTAAGGACTTGCCCCGTAAACGTTTTCCTGCATTTTTGTGACATGACAAAACAAAAAAGCATCTTATGTCTTATCTTACATTATATATAGATTAGCTAGTTGAACTTTGATAACAATTGATTATAATGGCTGTGTTAAAGTGGAAGCCTTACTTTCAAGTGCAAAAAAATGAAAATGGTCCATGGGCGCCATGCTGGAAAACATTTGTTGGTGGTACTTTTATAAGAGAGATTGGCTTCAAGAAGATCGAGTCTAGTCTAGTGATGAAATGCGATGGCAATGGAAGTGGTCGTTACCATGATAGAAGTAGATATGATGATTGTGGTGGAAAAACGCAGTGGAGTAACATGTTTGTGAGCATGATGAGGGAAGCTCAACCATATTTCTTGGTACATCGTGGTTGCACATTTGTGTTAGTAGTTAGTGCCGAAGTGATTGAAGGTCCTAACTTGGATGTAATTTTGAAGGTAATAATTTAGCTACGGCCAACTTATGCATTACTTAATACGAGTAACATTTTATATACGAGAGCTGAAAACTGAGGCAAACTATTAGAGCTAATATAGCTCGATTTTTTCATGATATTTTCGATCTATCTCTCATAAGATTAAGTATACGATTTTCAGCGTTCACATATTACCATCGTCGCTGCATTCAGAGGCGGTACCAGGAAAAATTTCGAAAGGGGCAAAATTAAAAGTCCAAAAAAACAAAATTTTAAAAGGGGGCAAAATGTTAAAAACCTATTGGAATATTTAAAAATTTCATAAATACATGACAAAATCTAAATTTTGGAGGGGGACATTTGCCCCTCTTGCCCCCCATATAGGCACGCCACTGGCTGCATTATTTGCGTTTAGTCTCACGAATAAGTTTCGTTGTTAAAAAAAAAACTATGAAGGAGAAACAATTACAAGAATATCTACAAAATAGAATTAGCCATATCCAAAGACCAGTTTTGATAGAAACCGGTTCCAAACTGAAATTGGTTTTGACCAAACCTGAACCGTTTTGAAACCGGTTTCGGTTAAAAGGTTGAACTTTTTTTGTTTTTCCAAAAATTAAAATAAAACCGATATGAAACAGTAAAAAACTAGATCTAAAAGTCGAAAATCAAACGGGTTTTCAAACCAACAATTTTACCAAAAACTGAGACAAACTGGTTTTTTTCGGTTCTGTTTTCAGTTTTTCAACTTTCAAAGCCGTTTATTTTTTGGCATTTTTAAATAGAATCACTTGTTTAGGCCCGATAAATATGATTGGCCCAAACTCAAAGAGTCAAAAATGTTGACTATTTGTGATTTTGACCACACACAGTTAAAAGTCAAAATTACGAGTATAGCAACAATTTCAACAAACGTTTTACCCTATCAGGCAGCCACGCACGCGAGTGGTCCCAACAGCAACTCACCTTAATTAAATACAAATAAATAAATAAATATATATATATATCGTTTATCTTTCCTTCTTTCCCCCCTGTGGTCTTTGTTTTTTCTGATGGCTGCTGTTGCTTTTCCAGCTTCAAATTCTTTTCAAAACCTAACAAACCACCACCACCGTCAAACCTCACCACCACCATCACACCGCCCAAATGTTTCCCTGTCTCGGTGGTCTTCCGTCCAGACACCACTCACATGTAGCTCGGCGGATGTTAAATTATTAAGAAAACACAAAAACATGTTTTGTTGTAATGTTTTGGGCGAATATGAGAGTGAAAGTGGCGCTGAAAATGAAACTAATATTAAGGATGAGGTTTTTGTTACTTTTTTTAGAGAAGCTTGGCCGTATTTTACGGCCCATCGTGGCAGTACTTTTGTTCTTCTTCTTTCTGCCGAAGTCTTAGAAAGTTCCCTTTTAGATCCTATTTTAATGGCAAGTTTTTCTCCTTTTTTTTTTTGCTCACTTTATATTTTAATGACATATATATAACATATATGATGTATCGGTCTATATACGAATGCAGGATATATCGCTTCTACATGGATTGGGAATTAAATTTGTTCTTGTTCCAGGGACACATGTTCAAATTGATCAGCTTTTGGCTGACAAAGGTTTGTTTTTTCGATTTCTTTAACACTACATTTCAACTATATTATTGGATTTTTGTATGTGTATTTGCTATAGTAATTTTATGTTTTCTTCGGTTTGATGTATTTGACCTCTTATGACTTATATGACTGTAACATCTGTGAAAAAAGACCAGTTATATACATAAATAGTTGGGTTATTTTTAAACGGCCTTGTTTTGTGCAGTTTGTTCACTTTTATCTCCTTTTGGTAATTGAAGTTTCATTCCCCTTTATGGTTGTTTGTTTTTTACTCCTTTTACACTCTAAATAACACATTAGGTGTTTGGAAACTTGCGATTACTAGCACGGATCGGAAAAAGTTGTAATTACCAAAACGGATCATTGTCTAAAGTATTTAGCTATTCTACAAGATTGGCTCTAAATTGTTGCTAATGTTTGTGTGTTGCAGGACGTGAACCCAAATATGTTGGAAGATATAGAATTACCGACTCTGATTCTCTCAAAGCTGCGATGGATTCAGCTGGAAGAATTCGATTAATGATCGAGGCAAAGCTGTCCCCTGGACCATCCTTATGCAGCATTCGTCGACATGGTGAGAATAGGCGATGGCATGACAGTGTGAGTGTTGCAAGTGGTAACTTTCTTGCAGCCAAGGTAATCTTTATATATGTTTCTTGTAGTACTTCATATAAGTTACAAGTAAAACAATGAACATTGCTCGTAAATGTAAAGAGAAATCACAGTGTCATATTTATCCGTTCCATTTCTTTTGTTAGATGATGTATAGGTCATTCTTGTTAGGTTTGCCAGAGGTTGATAAATGTAAGTATCATAATAAAATCTTGACTTTGCTGAAAGGGGCTTACAACTATCGATCATACAGTCCATCTATTTATTAATTTTATAAGAGTCGATCTTCTTCAACAAGCGAATATATTGGTCTTGAATCCATCTGAATCATACGCTTTCTGCCAGCGCAATGCTATACATAGAATGTCTCTATGTTTGTTACCGGTCAAACTCTAAATAGCTGTTCTCTAAATGACTTGTAATAAGATGGCTAGTTCACTAACCTCGGGCATGCTACATTGTAGTCAACAAATGTGGAGGAGGGATTAAACTTTTATCTTTGTGGTTATCATCTTTCATTTCATGAACCACCGGATCACCGGGTAGCTGAAATGCATAAAAATAATAGTTATCAAGTCTAACCTACCTTCATAATTACTAGCACTTGTTGTTAAACCATTTTGGAAATCTCATTTAGTTTTAGGTTTGCAGATTGGGCTTTAGATACCCGTGAACATTTTTTAATCTTGGTAACTTACGAATCTCGTTCATGGACGTTGTTAATCGCTCTTGTAGCACCCCGTCATCAATAATATTCAACGGAACAATGTAGGTGGCACGGGAGACGATGGCCATTTGAAACAGATATTTAGGGTTAGAGTTTTGTGAAATGATCACAAAGCCCATCTTCTTTACATTTTTTTTTTATTTTTTGGTTTTTCATGAGCCATAACAAATTTGTTTTTTTTTTTCATGGACCGATTTTGACCTTTCACATTTTGATTTTTGGTCAAAATTGGCTAGTGATAAAAAAAAAAGTTGTTTGTGGCCTATGAAAAACCAAAAATAAAAAAAAAAAAGAAATATGTAAAGATGAGATTTGTGATCATTTTATTTTGATCCTGAAAATTCTCAAATCTTTAAATACCTTTCTATCCTTTTTTATATTGACAAATGGCAGGCACCGCCCTCACCACCTATTTCGTCTAGTTGAATATTGATGACGAGGGTTTGTTACACGAGCCATTACCTGCATTGGTAACCGAGATCCATAAGTTACCAAGATTGGAAAATGTTCATGGGAATCTAAAGGCACATCATGTTGCAAGCCTTGAATTGAAGAAGTCTAAAAATGGTTGCAACTTTTAGTTACTATGGAGGTCAGATTTGATAACTATCATTTATTTGCATGTTAGCTGCGGCCTGCGGGTTTTATAATGAAATGAAGGATGGTTATCACAAAGGTAAAAGTTCAATCTCAGGTTCACACTTGATGACAATAGCATACTCGGGGTTAGTGGATGGGCCAATTTGTTATCATCTAGAGAGTTGTTTACATTTTTCCCAGTGACAGACATACATGACATTTTGGCACACCATTCCGTTTGTAGTAGCGAAGAACGTGTGATTCATATGGATCGAGTATCATTATGTTCACTTGTTTAAAGGACAAAGCCTTTTAAAATTGAGAAGTGGATGGACTGTATAATCTACAATTGGTCTTCCTTTTAGCAAAGACAAGATATTATTGTGATGCTTATATTTATCAACCTCCTTTGAAAACTAACAAGAATAACTTATACATCATCTAACAAAAGAACGGTAACATCTTTAGAGAATTGGAATTGAGCAGGGCGGCTGTAGTTTGCGTGATGGGGTTGTTAAACATCTTGGGGTATATTATGTTGACTATTGTTATGCAGTTTATGTTATCTGAAAGTCTTCCATGGTCTTAGGCTGATAATGGTTTTCGGTGCACCCCCGCTATCTTTTTTTTGATGGAACACCTATATAAATACCTTTCATGTCATATGATGCAGAAAACACATTGATTTTGTTGCACTAAAATTTGAAAGAACCAGTGATTTTGCTATTTTAAGGCCTTTAATAGTATGTTTTTGATAGACTGGATAAATGATTGAACTAAGGTAGTAGTAAGGTTTAGTATGTTACTTATGGTGGATTTGTGGGATTGTTTCCACTTTCATTATTTGAGGCATATATGGTGAATGAAATGATGTCTTTAACCCTCAATTTATTTATTTATATTTTTTTTTGTCTTTTATATAAAGATGCTGCTACCTCGATTTTATTAATCAGATCAAAAACATTATATCGTTTGAATTCCAACAGAAATGGACATGCATTTCCTTTTCAACCTTTATGCATCTCAATATCCTACATCAATTGATTCTAACTATATGACTTCCTATCTACACTCAAACAATACAAGCACAGACTATACATACACAACTAAATAAACAATATATCAAATACGAAATCATGTTTCTGGAGGCTGCATACCAACTGCTATCATTGGCATCCTTCACTAAGTCCTGCACTAATTTCTGACAATACTCAAGACCTGCATAAGCCGTTCTTCCTGCTCAACCCAAACATGATATGATCATCTATCTATTCTAAAAAATATCCTGCTCATATCAGATCTCCTTATCATCTTACAAGTTACGACTCCACACATTAGCTCATTCCCATTTGATTCATTTCCCAGTTTGCCTTTAATTCATCATATGCACAGCATCTCTTAAACTTGAGCTTTAACAATCTCATTTTGATGCATTTCAGAATCAAAATCTTAACTTTTTCTTTTGGGGTATTTTGTTGTCTAAACAGCCTGCTATTACGTTCCTTCCATATCCAATACACACATGTTGCTAATGAGATTCTCTGAACAACATTCTGACCACTTTTTGGGCATTTAGAATCTATAAACCACTCAGTAACACCATCCCAGTCAATAGGGGTTTCCTGACCCTTTGTCTTATTCTTTACTTCATGCCAGATCCACTTTGAGAAATCACAGCTAAAGAAGAGATGAGCAGCAGAATCCTTTTGACCCTTACAAAACACACACTCATATCGCTTCATTGGATACCATTTTGATAATCTGTCTTGAGTATTTAAATGTACTTTAAAGCCAGCATATAATAAAGGCATGGCTAGAAACACACTGAGAAAACCAAACCATATTAGCCCACTTGACCATGCTGCCATAGTAATGAGTATTAGCCCACACATTACTAACCTTAAAACTTACTTCCTTACCTTTTTGGTCCACCCAAACTACCCTATCCAATTTGTTGCTGTCAAGAACAGAAACCTGTACATTATTCAATATAGCTACCCTATCATACCAATCCTTTAGCCATATCCACTCAATATCTCTAATCATATCATGAACAGTAGCTTTGTGACTTATCTGAGCTGTAACAATCATATTTTTGTGTCACATGTTGACTTAGAGGCCTCTCATGGAACCGTTTATCATTCCACATAGAAGTTAATTGCCCATTTCCCAATTTAGCCCATTTTGTTGCTTTGTTTGTGTTATTATTATTAGTTTTTCTTGCATAGTTTTCGTTGCGATGTAGTTGTTTTTTGCAAGTGCTTAGTCTTGATGGTATGTTTCATATGTATGAGCTTGTTGAATATAGTTTTATCGGAATGCAGCATGTGGTCTTGGTATTAAAGTGACTTATTTGTGGTCTGAATGTGATTTTTATTCATATTTACGTTAGCGAGCAATGTTTGTTGTTTCACTCGAGGCTTTAAAAGCATTATCTGTGACTTAATGTAAAATTATTAACAGAAAAGAGGAGTTGTTGAAGGGATTGATTATGGAGCCACAGGTGAAGTGAAGAAAGTGGATGTTCATCGAATCCGTGAGAGGCTGGATAATGATTCTATTGTCATCTTAAGCAACATTGGATATTCCAGCTCTGGTGGTGTACTGAATTGCAAGTATGCTATATAGTCTATGGATTTACTAATAGGTACCTTTTGTTACTGTTTGCCATGATCTACTTGAGCAAAATAACAAGATAACTGTCCCTTCCTCCCAAGTTTTATGACCCGATGCAATCAAAATAAGTTCTTTGGGTTCTGTAGCTTGGTACTCCTGGGTTGATGGTAATTATATCTCCAAGACCTGCTGAAAACTTTCAACCAAATTGCATACCAACTAAGAGCCTGTTTGTTTTTTATATTTAACGAACTCTGCTTACCTTTCTTACTTCTGCATGTTTGTACCTGTAGCCTGTAGGAAAACCTCTTAAAGATCTCGTGCTAGCAACTTTAACCCATTTACTTATGGACAGGTCGCTTTACATTGTGTTTAATTTCAAAAACGGGTATAACAGAAAATAGCTTAAGTGAATGCTATTGGGCTGAACATATCAAACTGATTGACAGTCACAAAAAGTCTATTTCTAATGCATATACAATTTCCTATATTGTTAAATTTATATAGTTGACTTAAAGATTATTTTAAGTTCACAACACCTTTCTTTTTTAAAGGTGAGCACAGTAGTGTGCTGTGGTCCATACAAGCTGACCTGTACCATTTTGGCCCATACTACTAAAGGCTCATTTTTGACCTGAACCTGTTAACAAGATGCACATCTCCATCTGCATGCCTTCTATGCCATTGTCACATGCCTTTTGTTTGTAATGTGCTTAACTAAATATAAGAGACCTATATTCTCGAGTCATGTCCACCGTACACATGTAGCAACTATCGGATACATTCTGCATATAATAAATTACGAGTACATATCTGCCCTGTAAGTAACCGAATGTTTCTAACTATAGCACTTTTTCAGAGTTCAGACTCATGCTAAATTCACGGTGCTAGTAATCTGAAACACATGCATGGTTCATGATACTTTCTTTACTTAATCCTGTCTGAAAGGTATGTAATTGTGACTATGTGAATGACAATTTTAATAGTTAATCTTCCTATCTGTCAATAATGCAGCACATATGAAGTTGCTACTGCTTGCGCTTTGGCTCTTGGAGCTGAGAAGCTTATATGCATTATAGATGGTCCCATTTTGGATGAATGGGGTCGGTTAATCAGATTTCTGACTCTTGAAGATGCAGACATGTTAATTCGCAGACGAGCAAAGCAAAGTGAGATTGCTGCTAATTACGTGAAAGCCATTGGCGATGAGGAATCTAATTCCATTCCGCCACAGAATGGAATGGCATCTAGGGATAGATTTGCAACGTTTCAGAATGGTGTTGGTTTTGACAATGGAAATGGTTTGTGGTCAAGTGAACAAGGGTTTGCCATTGGAGGGCAAGAAAGACTCAGTAGATCAAATGGGTACTTATCAGAATTGGCTGCTGCTGCTTTTGTTTGCAGAGTAAGTCCTTATAGTAATATTGGACCACTGTTTAAATTAAACTACTAATTGTGTCCTTCTATATACACCAGGGAGGTGTCCAGAGAGTTCATCTGCTAGATGGGAATATTGCCGGAGTTTTACTTAAAGAATTGTTTCAAAGAGATGGAGTGGGGACTATGGTTGCTAGGTATGCTGCATGCATATTTAAAGAAAAAAAGTAAATTGAGTTTCAAGAAACATATAGTTAAGTGAAATTTTTCTTTGCACGTTACAGTGATCTTTATGAAGGTACAAGAATGGCAAAGGTGGACGATCTTCCTGGAATACGACAAATCTTTAAGCCTTTAGAAGATTCTGGAACTTTGGTTAGAAGGACTGATGAGGAGGTTTGTTTAATGCTTGTTTTATTAGTTCTGTCTGAATATTATTAAGTTATTGATTTATAACCTAATTGTACATTTTCTTATGATGTTAGCTACTTAACACGTTGGATTCTTTCGTTGTGGTGGAGAGAGAAGGGCAAATTATTGCTTGTTCTGCTCTGTTTCCATATTATGAAGAAAAGTGTGGGGAGGTTGCCGCTATAGCTGTTTCTCCTGATTGTCGGGGACAAGGACAGGGCGACAAGTTACTCGGTAAGACCATTAATTTGCCTTGATTGTGGATAAGGGGTCAAAACGGGCGGAAGTACATGAAAAAAGTTCATGTCTGTCTTATGCTACAATATGCTATGATTCATGTTTAAAGCTCAATGACTTGATATATATTGAAATCTTTATTTGTTTGATCTGCTTTTTTTTTACAATGGATTGGTATTAACCCCATTGCAAACTTGCAGATTATATTGAGAAGAAAGCTTCTTCGATAGGATTGCAAAGGCTTTTCTTGCTGACAACCCGCACTGCAGATTGGTATGTCCTACTTTAACAATTTGTTCCACAAATGTGTAATCATTTTTGTGATTTGAATTTACAAGATCCATGTTTTTTTAGTTATACTTGGGCTGAAGTTTTTTAAAAATTTACTCTGTATGTTGTTTGATAAAGGTACTGGGTAGGGTGTCAAAACAATCTTTCAACTTGTTTGTGGTTCAAATCCTACGCCTTCAATGATTTTGTAATAGCAGGAAACAAATGTTTGAACTTAGCTAGAAATATTCCCCATTTTGACAGTAGCAAGAAATATTCTCATTTTGACAGGTTTGTAAGGCGTGGTTTTTCCGAGTGCTCGATCGAGTACATACCGGAGGAAAGGAGAAAAAGGATAAACCTATCACGTGGATCCAAGTATTACATGAAACAACTGCTGCCAGACACTAGTGGAATCCGTGTTAATAGTATGTTTGCTTGACTGTGTAGTGGCATATCACTCCATAGCTTGACACAACTATGAGAGTATAGCCAAGGCTTCTGAGATATTACCATAAATAAGAGAAGGCCATAAGTTGGTATGTGTTATTTGGGTAGATGTATTATTATGTAAATCGGCATTATAAATATGCCTGAAAGAAGGCAGTTTAGGGTCAATGTAAAATCAACCTTCGGCTTTGAGCCATGATTTTGTATGGGATTTGTATCTAGGTTGCTTTGTACTTGTGTGAGTCCAATATATATGTACATTTTGCGAGAGTGATAATATTTATATGCCATGATTCTGTTAATGGTTTGAAGGTCGTGACAGATGTAGCAACACAACATTACCTTGAATTATTGTCAGACCGGACTTGTTACAACATACAATCAACTTTAAGCTTTCATATCTTGGAATCAAACCACCAAGCTTGAATTTTAAAAGAGAACGAACTGAGTCGTGAATATACAACATAATGAAGAAACGGCGTGTGATAACAAGTTAATAACTCGTTACAAACAATCTAAAATAACATGTAGAAAAGACCATATAATATTTTTGAGGTTTTTTAAAGAATAAAAACTGTAAAAAAAAAAAAAATTAAATAAATATACAAGGGGGAAAAGTGAAAAATTTGATGTACACCCAAAATGCCAAAGTAGGTACATATCGTACAGGATGAATGGGCAGGGATTAACCAATATTTTTAAGGGGCCAAAAAACTAAAAGTGGAGCTAAATTTTGTCTTTACTTAGCGAGTAGTGAAATGTAAGAATAAAACCCTTATTTTTAGGGTTTTACTTCTCCTTGGTCCAAGAAACAGAATTTTGGTAACATTTACTACATTTTATACACATTCTTAATACTGTAATATATTAGAATTAGAATGCTATGAGTGCTTATAGATGATGAAAATGCATTGTGGCAATGTTGATTTTCATGTATAATTTTAATGTAAATGTGGTGGTTGTGTATCTTTTTGGGTGCACGTGCATCAACATTTTCAAAAGTTGATGCATAAGTTAAATAAAGCTTTTAGCTTTTTGTTGTTTGTATGTTTGTTCTTTGGGATTGCTTATTCTAAAGTGCTTATTTGTTTAAAAAATAAATTTTAAAGTGTTACTTTGTCATATATATGATATGTTAGTAATCATTTTTGTTTAGAGAGTGTTTGTTATTGTCATCTGTTGTAAAATGAAAACAATACATAGATGCACATTTAGGTAAGCAACCACAAAACCTCTTCAGTTGAACATTTGTCGGTTTTCGCCTGTGAACTAACACGTAATTTGTAGTTCTCCTAGTTCTCAATTTTTATTTATTATTTTTTTTTTATGGTTCTTATTTTATATGTAGAAATGTGGTGTTTTTATTCGTGTGAAGCTAAGCCCTAGATTATTGACTTGATTACATTCTTAATGTTTGGTATTTTTTTGGGTGATTATATTTAAGTTAGTATTGATGTATAGGCAATGTTCCTTTTTAAGTCACAAAGATTGAAAACATGCTCTCTCTGTTTGATGTTGTTTCTTATTTTTATTTTTTTTTGGAATTTGTCGCAGGGAACATTTAAGAACTTCGTAAATGAGTGTGCCTAAGCGGAAATGGTCATTGGAAGAGGAGGCTGCTCTTAAAGCTGCAGTTGTAAAGTATGGAATAGGCAAATGGGTAGCAATTCTTAAAGACCCAAATTTTGGATCTGTCTTGCATCTTCGTTCAAAAGTGGACCTCAAGGTGCTATTGTGCTGATGAATTTTGTTATGTGTACATTGGATTATTAGAAAGTTCAGATATGGTGCATCCACACAACGGTATATTTATGATTTTTATCTATTGCTGGAGCAGGATAAGTGGAGAAATATGCGCAGTAGGATGGCTGGTGGATTTCAAGCTTGTCAAAGGGTTAAACCTTGGATACCAACAACACTCCCAACTGAGAACTGTGGAAATATTACTAGTGCTCCTAAAGAAGATTTCATGAAAACAGACCCTTCTACAACATTAGCTCTATCATTGCAAAACAGAACTTCTAAGTTGCCAATGCCAAGGTCATATCAACCCTCTGTTGTATTACGCCTTCCCTGTTTTTAACTATGTTATATGCACTGTTTTCCTTAGATTATCATGAGAAGAATGAATCTGATATACTAAGAATAGTTTTAGTTATCTGTCTCTATTACTATCGAGTCCTTGAGTAAATTTGTATGCTATTTATTAGCGAAGACTAGAAATTCTGACTGAAAAATGGAGTGAAAGATACTGGTAGACTTGATATGAAGGCAAATTAAAACTATATAATCAGTAAACCTAGCAATGTATGTCATAGGTTATTGCATAGTCTCACATTGTAGCTAAGTGCATAAGAACAAGAAAATGATTGAATTAAGGATGGAAATCCGCCTTTTGCTTTGACCTTTAAGGAAGTGCGAGAGCTTCTTATCCATCCATGAGGGTACATCTGGATTGATGTGTGTGGGTGTAGGAGCAGTATGGAATAGCATGATGAAATAGGTCATACATGCACAAAGTCAACCCCAAGGGAATATGAACTCTGCCTCCATTTTCTGGTTCTTTAAGTCTATGACGTGTATGTCTGTTCTGTTCTTTCCCCCTTTTTGCTACACCTCTTTACCTGCATTTACAAAGAAATAAATGGATACGATAGGGCTTAATAATGAAACCTTTTGTGCACTTTCTAAGGGTGCGGTTAACAGTATAAACCAGGAATATCATATATTGACTGATGATCTGAAGTTAATGAGCATGCCTCATGGAAGATTCTATAACCTTGTGAATTGTTGTTTTTCTGAATTGCCTCCCAATCCATATATATTAGCAGTTGTTGCTTTCTTGCATGAACATCATTATCTGAGTTTTTTGTTAAAGCCATTTCATTATGCTCCGTTAAATTCTTTATCACAATGTAAATTTTACTAATGTAGGTTGGATACTCTTATATTGGATACCATAGATACGCTGAAGGAATCAATCGGTTCTACCCCTACTGCTATTGCTAAAAATATCACGGTAGATCCAAGGATTTATGTTTTCTTCTTACACAGAAATTTGAAAAGACAATCAATCAGTTTGTTTATATTTCTACTATTCCTCAAGAATTTATATTCGTTTCATCGTTATTAACATCTATTACAGGAGAACTATTTGGTGCCTAGCAACCTTAACAAACTGTTGAAAAGAGAGTTGGAGGCCTTGATAGATTGTGGAATATTGAAAAAGGTGATTGGCTGCTTTTTATATTGTGCAAAACACCATTTCTATATAAATAAAAGAAAACTTATTTAGGATTACCTTGGGCTGTACTAAAATTATGGTTGAGCTCCATCGACGCAGATACATTGATTGAAACTCTTGCTTGGGTAATACAGGTGAGGCATCGATACAGGTTAACACCAAGTTCATATTCAGATAAGAACCCATCTACTTTGCTTCTAGAAGTAGAGCAGGAGTGTTGTCTCAGTGGTACGAAGATTCTTACAAAAGCAGATATTGATGCGGAGTTGGAGAAGATGAGGATCATGACCCCACGGCAGGCTGCTGCCATGGCAGTGAAAGTAGTTGCAGAAGCGGAGGCAGCTCTTTTAGAAGCCGAAAAGGCAGCAAGAGAAGCAGAGGTAGCAGAAGCAGATGCAGAATCAGCCAAAGCCTTTGCTGCTGCTGCAATGCGGGCAGTAAAACAAACTGCCCTTTGCATATGGTAAAGAACGAAACACCTATATGATTAAGGCAATATCAAGAGTTTGCTGTTTTCAAATCATAGTTCTTGAAAGCTGAAACTTCTGTTCTGAAAGAAGTACTCATCTTTTTCAGCCTATCATCTGGTTTTTCATTTCAAACAAATGGTCTTTTTTGCAAAACGTTGAAGGAAAGAAAAAAAAAAGGCACCACAAGCATGTGAATTTGTGAACAATACCTATCAGTTTTGTGCTTATGTATTTCATATGTTCCAACCCATTCTTTCAAAC